>NC_133026.1:33081818-33392500 GCF_048771995.1 Taeniopygia guttata | reverse complement strand
ACACTGATTATGCCCCAATTGGAATGTTGCCATCCAGGTCTTTGCCTCCAGTCCACTGCTGCTGCTGTGGGATCAGCATTCTCCCATGCTGTTGAACATCACATGCTCAGAATTCTGGAAGAAAGGACAACCAAAAGGCCTACAATTTTGTACAAAAAAATACAGCAGCGGGGACAAATGGCAACACAGTGGCATATTAACTGCTTGAAAGACATCACAAATTTGTCAGGATGCGCTATTTTGCCCATCAACACCCTGGAAACCAGAGGAAATGGAAAAGAAATAAAAGTACAGAACCTCATCTGAAAAAATTGCAGTGCATGTTATGAGCCTATACAAGTTGTTAGTGATACAATGCTAACAAATCTGAAGCATATTTTAGTATATAATATGAGTCAGCACAAGTTGCTCACCAAAATTGAGGACCCAGAGAAAGAAAAAAGATACAGACCTTGCCCAAGAGAGCTTACAATTAAAACAGAGGAATCTAAAACAAGAGAAAGAGAGACAATGACAAGATTTTCTAATATAGCTGTCTCAGGACTGTAAAGAAACTAGTGGTCAGCAGTGAGAAATGGCCAAGAGATGCACAAATGGACTGGGTATGTAGACTGCAGGTCTTGTGAGAGGCAGAAATTCCGGCCTCTTGCTGGTGCCAGGCTCTGAGTTCAGGAGCTACTGACTGACAAGCAGGAATATCAGTCATCATCAGGTGATTGACAGCATCTTGCCTCTCTGAGAGTCAGCATTTCTGAACTCCCACTGAGTTTCTATTGGCTTATTTAACCTCTAATTTGGAAAAGAAAAATAAAGGCTGCTACACCACCTTGACATCTTAGCCCTACCTTGTGTAACTGTATCAGTAAAAGACAAAAACAACAGAAAAAAATCAACAATAAAACCTTTGTGCTGTCACTTTCTTTGCCACAGAGACTAGATGATTTCACTGTTTTAGCAAAATAAATCCTTTGCCATTATGAACTGCTTGTCCACTAGTAAGCTTAACCATTATAATCACCCTCACAAAGTCTTTGTAATGCTGATGCTGACATTTCAAGGGTGATCCATCAAGGTCAATCATACCCATAAGGACTGTAAATAGTTTTTTCCTTATTGGAGTCAGCAAGTCATGCTAACTCACTCCATGGAGAGAGCTGGTAGGTAACATCAGTTAAAAATTTGGGCTGAAAGGGTGAGAGGAATTACTCCCAGGAGTAGTTCTAGTGACAGAATAGGCTTTGTCAAAAAGACCTTTCCTTGTGTCTTAACTGCCAGAATAGGAAATACATGAAGTGGGTGAAAATATATTTTTTCAGAGGTTCACTGTGGATTATTACAGTGCTTTTATAGTCTACATGGCAGTCTTTGAGTCTCCTTCCATTTTGTTGTTCAATGAAAAAGTTGTTAGTCATTGATTATTATTTTATGCTCGGAAAAGCTTCCATCTTCCTTTCTTAATTGCTGTTGAATGTACAAAGTTCTCTTATTACTATGCTTACTTATTGTCCACACATCTCTTGTACCTCAGCAGCAGGGCTTGTAAATGCATGTTAATTTTCCAGCATGGGGGGTACTGGGCTGGTGGAAGGAAGCTAAGCTCTACAGACACCAGCTCAGCTCCCTGGACCTTCTGTGTCTATGAAACCCAGCACTGTCACCTGAGTCACAAAGAAATTTGGTACCTTCTTTTCAAATGCAGAATTTTTTTCTGTCCTTTCCTGTGTTGATAGTGAATTAATGCATATCACCTTCACTCCTGGGCAGCAGGACAAACAACACTCTGGCTGTGTTCCATCACTCTGCAGACCCTTCACTTCTTCACTTACACACAGCTCTGCTGTGAGCAGTAGAGGGTTGATCCACACTGTTTTGGCAGGAGGAGGTACCAAAACTTTCCCACACCACAAGCTGGACAGGAATATCAAGGGCATTTTGCAGCTGTCAGGCTCACAGACCAGCTGCTAGCCACAGCTGGCTGCACCTCATGCACACCTGGAGAGGACAGGGCCATGCGCTGGCTGTTAAACACATGAATCACCTGGCCACATTGCCACATCTTCTGCCAAATCACCCTTCTTTCCTGGAGCCTTTAAGGCTGTATATCCTCCTCTGCCAGTCCCAGCTCACAGGATTCCTAGGGTGTCCCACCAATCAGCCAATCAAGTCACTATTTGAGGGGAAGTTGTTTCTTCTCTCTGGCACTGGCAGTGGTGTGTTCAGGTGATTCACAGGTTTACCATCATCAGCAAGATCTCTGTGAGAAAGTAATGACAGCAATATATTATGACACCTTAAAAAATGCTGTGAGAATTCACTGTTTCTGAGGAACAGGACATAAAAAGCTGCATAACAGTGGCTATACCAGTGTGTTACTCTTTGTTAGCTATATTGCCATGATGCCTTCCAGCTCCAGACCTGGACCGGGTCCCATAGATAGATGCTGAATTGACACAGATCAAAATGATGGTGCCTTTACATTCCAAGTATTGTTAAATCACAAATTATTTCTGGTAATTTTAGCTTTCACCTCTTCTTTTCTCAGACAAATGAAACAGTTGCCCAGCCCAGGTACAAGGGTTATCTCACAGCTACAGCAAACAAGATCTATGAGTTTAGCAGTCAAAATAACTGAAAAAGATCCAGAAATCAGATCTTTCCCCACCTCTGTCCAACCCCAAGGATTGATCTTCTGAGAGTTTAAATACCCCCTCTTGAAGATACTACCCTGTAATCTTAGATGCCAAGACATTTATCCTATTTTCCTCTATACCTGTGTGTGGAGGTGTCATTCTTTATCAAGTTTCACTGAAAAATATACCAACACCTGTGCAGCAAACAAGGGAAATTAATTACTCTGGAGACACGGGGGAAAACAAAAAGAAATCATATAAATATCAACATTCATTCCAAAAATGTGATATTGAAAACAATTGCCAAATGCAGTAGGTAAGCAGTGCCAGGAGAAAAAAGTTAGGAGACGAAACACACACATGAGAGAAGATGACAATAATCAATATATTAATATAAAACAATAATACAGCTGGTACAATAAAGTGGTACCGTGGGGAGACATGCAGTGTATCATTAGTATTCTGCTCTAATGAAACCCACAACACACAGTGTACATTAACTAGTGCAAAGTCTTCTCAGCACAGTGAATATTCCACCACTTTACTGGCCCATTTATTTTAACTGAAAGAGAGATGATCCTGTTGCCAAGCTATCAGATGGTAAAAGGGATATATTTGATGGATAAAAAAAACAAAGAAAGGTCTGCCACAGCTTTGCAAAATATATTTCTAATTTAAATGCGTGTGGTATACAACAATCATACCGTACCTGCAGAGACAAATAGAGGTGGGGGTGGGTAAGAGAGAAATGGGAGGGAGAACGAAGAAGGGGGGAAATATCATTTTAAATAAACAAAAAAAAGTCACAGACATCACTCATTTTTTTTTCAACCTGTTCTTGTGATACAGATTGACAGCCCTTTTAATATGAAATAAATCAGCCAGGATAAGGAATGTCTCGGAGAACATACAGATTGAGTGCTGATTGACAGAGCTTCTCTGAAACCCATTCTGTTTGTGCTCGGTTTTTTAGCAGCTAACTTGAAAGGATGTCAGGTGCTTTGAAATGTTTCAAGTGTTTTGAACCCAGCAAACAATTGTAAAATGTGCTTATTGGTGCTCAGGCTGAAGCAGGAGCGCAGTGGGGCTCGCAAGAGAACAATGCTGAGGAAGGCAGGCCAGGAGAAATGAAAGCAAAGCTTTCCTCTTCCATTCAGGCACTGTCCAGCCGTCAGGATTTTTGGAATGTTGTCAACAACCATACCTAGTTAGCAAGATATTTTAAAGTGAAGATGGCACGTATTGGAAACTTGAATCACTCCTGGGAAGCATTCAGCATTCTCTGTAGACTCTCAGTCCCTTTTAACCAAGGATTGACTAGTTGCATCGCTGATAACAAGACATGACATTTTTTAAGCTGTGTGTCCACTTTGTACCACTGCTGCTTTCCTGTTAGGCTTAGTCCAGCATTATGCTGGCTTTGATAATGTTGGAGATATTATGGTTAACTGTCTCCTTGCATTTCCTGAAATGTCCTATGTCTGTTGTTATCTCACAAAGCAAATACCAGCACATGTCATAGTAACACTGAGAGAGAAAAGATGAAAACCAAGCCAAATGGCATTTGCAGGCTCTTTTAGCAGCACACCCTTGAGAATGACAATTTAGGCTTGTATGGGTCATTTTTGTATGAGTGTTTTCTGTATGAGTGACTTTTTTTTTTTTTAAATGGCTTGACATTTTTGCTTTTATGCAAGGTGAAAAAGTCATTTGGAAAAGAGATATTTTGGGTCTCCCTCTGGAAAATCACCTCACTGAGGGAGAGCACTCAGTAATGCAATATGACTTGGTGAAAGCTGCTGGGTTCAGCTCAAATGCTTCACCCAAAAGATTCAAATTTTGTTCATAGGGAGTGAGACAGTCCCAAAGACAGCAGGTCCACTTGCACAGTTCCATTCTCAGGCACTCCAGAGTGAACAGGATGGATGAACAGACCACGTACCAGGCTCTTGCCTCTCACCATGGCTCCTTCTGCCATGGCCTTCACCATGGTATGGTCAGTGCCTCATGCTGGGGAGGTCTCTCTCAGCACCCACATCTCTCTTCATCCAGTTCCTCCAGAAGGTAGTTATTCTCTGTATAGTCCCTTATTTGCTCACTGATAGTTGTCTTTCCAACCTTTGCAGAAAGAGAGAGAAAATTTCCTATATACTGGAATAAAATTTGTGCTACCAGGAGTGAGAAGAAAGATCCCTTTTGTCAATGTGGAATCAAATGAAAACAGCCTTTTAAATACTTTTCTCTTAATTTTCTTTTCGTTTTTGTCTTCTAGATCCAGGTAGCCAATGTCCCTCTGATTTGATTTGCTCTCTCATTGCCCTCGCTTCCACCTCTGGCAAGGACACCAGCATCTCTGTCAATATCCCTTGCCCTTACAGCTAAAATCTCCACCCTGTAACATGGAATTCTCATGTGATTGCATCTCCTGGTGCTTAAGACGTGCTCAGAATGCAGTTCTGCCTTGGCTCAGTGCAGCTGGGAGTACTGGGCAAGAGAGAGATGTACAAGCACAGGCTGGCACTAGGATGAGTGGAATATCTGATGGGTCAAGGATGGGTCAATCTATTGTGGGTGAGCTGACCAGCTGGTCTGCACCTGCACAATAACGCAGAAATACGAGTCCTCTGGTTTTTGGCTTCAAGCAGGAACACCCTCCTGGCATGGTTAGTCACCTAATATGCATGACTATGTGCAAGGTTCCCTCTGTAAAAATAAGATGGTACTATGTACTGCCAGGCACTACCCAGGCACAGAGCGAGTCACTGAGTCCAAGGACTCTCCTCTCCTCTCCTCTCCTCTCCTCTCCTCTCCTCTCCTCTCCTCTCCTCTCCTCTCCTCTCCTCTCCTCTCCTCTCCTCTCCTCTCCTCTCCTCTCCTCTCCTCTCCTCTCCTCTCCTCTCCTCTCCTCTCCTCTCCTCTCCTCTCCTCTCCTCTCCTCTCCTCTCCTCTCCTCTCCTCTCCTCTCCTCTCCTCTCCTCTCCTCTCCTCTCCTCTCCTCTCCTCTCCTCTCCTCTCCTCTCCTCTCCTCTCCTCTCCTCTCCTCTCCTCTCCTCTCCTCTCCTCTCCTCTCCTCTCCTCTCCTCTCCTCTCCTCTCCTCTCCTCTCCTCTCCTCTCCTCTCCTCTCCTCTCCTCTCCTCTCCTCTCCTCTCCTCTCCTCTCCTCTCCTCTCCTCTCCTCTCCTCTCCTCTCCTCTCCTCTCCTCTCCTCTCCTCTCCTCTCCTCTCCTCTCCTCTCCTCTCCTCTCCTCTCCTCTCCTCTCCTCTCCTCTCCTCTCCTCTCCTCTCCTCTCCTCTCCTCTCCTCTCCTCTCCTCTCCTCTCCTCTCCTCTCCTCTCCTCTCCTCTCCTCTCCTCTCCTCTCCTCTCCTCTCCTCTCCTCTCCTCTCCTCTCCAGTTCCACAGCAGGGAGCTGATGGTGCAGGAGGTAGGACAATACAGACTTTCCATCCCCTTTCCAGTTCTTTCTATGAAAACAGGGAAATCTGGTGACCTTTACTGTGCTGCTCAAGGACTCTGGCTGCTTGGGTGTCCCATGCAGGTCTGAAGTGGAACCCTCTATGATTCTGCTGCCTGCAAAAATGCACAGCAGAGCTGCAGCTCTGTGCTGGAAGACATAAAGCATGGGAGGGCTTAAGAAATCTCTGCCCATATCTCCATGCTGCAGGTATTTGTCTGCAGCACCTGCAGGTGTCTGTTTGCATCCTGTGGTCCCTCAGCAGATGTGCCATCAAAAACAAGATATTTCTTCAGGGGAACAAACAGCACCACAGGGAATCTTCTGCTGGCCCTTCCTCTTTCCCATTATTGCTTTAGGCAGCTTTAGTCCAATATTCCCATTGCCTTTTAACCTTTCAGTTGCTTATGTTCATCTCCTCTGAGGGGATGAGAGGCTTATGTGGAAGTCTGCCCAGATGGAAAACAAAGATCAGTTTCCGTAAAAAGACTAACAAGTCTCTCATTTTACTTCTATCTATCTATCTATCTATCTATCTATCTATCTATCTATCTATCTCTAAACATATCACCCCTTTTTTATATTCCTTTTTCAGCTTTCACCTGACACTTGTTTTTAACTTCCAGACTCAGCAGTGATCCCTCTTGCTTGCAGCTGCCAGAACAAGATGTGAGCCCTACTCTGTCCTACAGTCAGTCATTTTCCTGTGGAAGTTGAGTGGCACAAGGTCACCTAAACATCATCCCACCTCTCCTCACTCTCCAAGAGGTGACAGCACTGCCTGGCATGGCATACAGAGACACTGACCCTCACAGGTCTCAGCCAGGAGGCAGCATTGGGAATCAAAGCTCAGTTCTTCAAGAGCTGGCAGGTTTAAAAGGTAGTCCCCTGGAGTGCTGAGCTACAGTGTGACGAGCATCAAATCTATCTTAACGTTGGAAATATGATCCAGTTGGGAATGACTGTGATTTAATGCCATCAAAGTACTATGGGGGATATTCTTAAAGAAACTGCTGTAAATTATTTGTGGCTAATTCCATGTGGATGGAGAGCATGATATGTTCACAAGTACAAGAGCCCTGCTTGTATCTAATAATTGTTATATCTTCTCTGAAATTTACTGCCGATGTCTCAATTTTAACAATTTAAATAACAAGCTTAACCAAGCAGAACTAGGCGAAGGCAGGCTGGCTCCCTTGATGAAAGCAGGACAACTCTTATGTCTGAGTACATTTATACTTTGACATGAGCAGTGACACACAAAGATGAAATCTGGTTAAAGCTGCAGCTTTCTCAGCACTGTGACAGCTTCTTAGTCTAAGCAAAACTGTTTCCAAAGTGGGCATAGCTGCTAACTTTACTTAGAAGAATGATTAGGAAGAAATTACTCTGAGAGGCAGGATTAGGGAAGATGCACTGCTGGCTACAGAGCAGCCACAGGATCCCCAGACTGTGTTGGCTGTGTTGGCTGTGTGCTCTGATGGCACAGACAGCCTCAGACAGCCCTGGCTGCTCTCCATGCATGACTGCAGGGCTCAGGAATGACTTAAGCCCCCGTGCAAATCAGGGAGGTTTGATAAAAGCACGTGTTGCAGATGCTGGAGGGCAATGTTGTGTGTGTTTTAATGGTATGAGAAATAATTGGTTATTATGGGATCTGGACTGAGGGAGCTGATAATGGGGGCTTATGTACCACTGCAGCAAGGGAAACCTTGGAGAGTAAGATTTTCATTGTCCCTGGGACTAATCCATCATGGGAAGAACCTTCCTAAACCATGAGCAGCTTCTACTTGCAGTGTTTCCAATTAATTCTGATAAGAAGAGAAAAAGGAGATACTCTCATTCTCCCTCTATGCAAAACTACACCACTCTTAATTCAAAATTCAGTGAAAAGTTCCTTTACCAAGCTATTGCAAATCCCACAGACTTCTGTCTCAGTACATAGGTATAAACATACCTAAACCTCATTGTTATTTATTGATCACATGCTAAAAATATTCCATGGGCTATATCGGGGTTTCTTTACATTAACAACCCCACTACTCCCTCCTGTTTGTTTTTTTTTTGGCTGGGAGACGGTTTGTCCTTGCCTATGTATTCAGAGAAATTATGCTAGCACTTGGCCAGCCATATTTAAGCAGTGTGTGATTCTTATAGCAAAAATAAGAAAAAAAGGAAAGGAAATTCTTGCCGCCTAGAAATGGTTTGCTGTTAAAACCATCTTGAAATACCTGAAGCAGCTGGTCCTGCTGGTAAATTCTGCCTACTGGCAGAATTCCTGTTATTGCTGTAACTTACATGTAATCTACCACCTTCCAGAATAAAATAAGTTACTGGAGCAAAATTATTTTATTGCCAGTAAAATCATATCTATATCAGGAGATTTACTAGCAAAGGCTTGTGAATTACTGGGATAATTTTTTTCCATGGCTCTCACCAAAAGTAGCCGAGGTTTATAGTACAATCCAAGCCAAAAAACATCACCAATGAGAAGGAATGCACAGGAGAATCAGGAAAGGCTTAGTGAATGAGAAAAGAAATGGTTCTGTGATGGGCACCAAGGATATAAAATGAACTAGAATGGCAGCTATTGTATTATTTATATGATTTATTGGCATAATTATTCATTATTTATTCTGGTCTTGAAGAGACATAGGCATCAGTCAATTTCAAATCCTTCAAGATGCCAATCTTATAATGAGAAGGTAGACTTTTCTTTAGGTCATTTGGTTTCAAAATATTAGCACAAATGAAAGATAGCCCATCAGGTTTGTCAGCTGCCTGGTTAATTCTCCTAGCTTCCAACTACATTCCTGAGGGTGTGTTTTCTAAACCTCAGGTATCCATGAAGTTATAACCGCTGTGCAATTGCCCTTAACTGATTCCAATCTTTGTGTGTATCTGGTTTCCTCTAAAAAGGTGTATCTTTTCTACAAGAAGTTTCCCTTCACATATTTGGTATTTTGGAAAAGGAACAACAGGAACCAATCTCAGTCTTCTCTGCAGGGTCAGCTAACAGCTCACAGCACTTACAGACTGGAAGGTGAAATCACAACCTAGCTGAGAGACCCCAGTAGAAAGCCACTCAGAGACAGGATGAAGATCTCTCTGCATGCTGTGTTCATGCCTTCTTTATTCTGTGTACAGACACTGGGTGCCTTCGGTGGAACTCTGGTTTTTGAGCAGAACAAGAGGCAGCATGGTTATCATGGCCCCTAACAAAGGTCCCTTTCTTCAGCCCCCTTCTGTTAAGTCCCTCTCTCTAGCCAGACATTTTCCTAGACCAGATCAACAACTGCTTTGAGTTGATGGTCACTAAAGTGTTAGAAGAAAGAAATTTGACAGACACTTCAAAACAGTTCCCTTCCCTTCCCTTCCCTTCCCTTCCCTTCCCTTCCCTTCCCTTCCCTTCCCTTCCCTTCCCTTCCCTTCCCTTCCCTTCCCTTCCCTTCCCTTCCCTTCCCTTCCCTTCCCTTCCCTTCCCTTCCCTTCCCTTCCCTTCCCTTCCCTTCCCTTCCCTTCCCTTCCCTTCCCTTCCCTTCCCTTCCCTTCCCTTCCCTTCCCTTCCCTTCCCTTCCCTTCCCTTCCCTTCCCTTCCCTTCCCTTCCCTTCCCTTCCCTTCCCTTCCCTTCCCTTCCCTTCCCTTCCCTTCCCTTCCCTTCCCTTCCCTTCCCTTCCCTTCCCTTCCCTTCCCTTCCCTTCCCTTCCCTTCCCTTCCCTTCCCTTCCTTTCCCTTCCCTAGAATAGAACAATAAAATACTTGTTGCAGTACATGTAAGTGACAGCCACTGGGTAAGCAGACACCATTGGTTAATGCATGTAGTACATTTTTATTTACTTTTTTCTGACACTAACATTTTTATTTGGGGTCATGTGCTTTTACAATCCTTCATTTTTATTCTCCTTTTGATCTGAGTTTATGAGATACCATCAATCACAGTAAATTTCAATCACTGAGGAGACAGCCTTCAATTCAGACAATTGTAACAATCAGTTAGATTATTTTACCTTTAATGATTCACCTGCATGAAAATCAAAACTTTCTCTCTTCATCAGACCTTGCTATAGGTACGATCTTCTTTTCTCCCTGAATATTTTCACAGCTGATGAGACATGAACGACCAAATATTTGAGTGGTTTTGAGTGCTGTGCAAGTCTGTCAACCTTGCCCTGCAGCCCCCAGCTCACCCCACAGGGAGTCCAGGCAGGAGGAGCAGCAGGCTGAGAGCCTTTTGGAACAAGGAGGGAGCATGAGGGCAGAGGTTTCCCCAGCAGAGCCCTCTCCAGCACTTCCCGGGGCATCCTGGCATTCCATGTGGACCAGCTGGTGGGGAGGGTTAACCCACAGGACAAGGGCTGCTGGTGGAAAGGGGCTCCAGGGCACATCATTCCCTCTGTGGGATTCCTCTCCAGGTCATCCTGTAGGAAGCATGCAAAATGCATCTTCTTACCAGCACAGCATGCCCCTTAGGCCTTCCTCATCCTTTAAATTCCCTTTAAGTGCATTATTGTCCACGGTGCTTACAGACACGGGGAAGGAGAAATAGGTCCTTATACTTACACTGGCTTTTCATTTTGTTTTCAAATCACCGTGCAAATCTCCTGACTTTTCATCTCATTTAGTTTAACCCTCAAATTCCTCGTGGGTGTAAGCACAGAGCCTGGCGTCAGATGAAGTTACTTAGAGAGCTTTACGACATAACTACTGAGGAAATTATAGTTGTTGTTCCTTATTAATATTTAATGTTATTTGATGCATTTATTAAATAAGAGCAGCAATAGTTTAGACCAAAGTATTTTGTAAGGTTATTAAAGACAAGAGACCAAACTTCTCTCTCATGTAGTCCTCAGTTAACAAAAATGTTGTGCCAGTAACTGCGATAATAGGGTAACTTGAAAGAGATCCTGGCACAAAGCATGGCTGAAATCCTTGTCCCAGGAGTCTACAGGAACACAGTCACTATCTTTGCAAGGAGAGGATTTCAGACAAAAAGCTATTTCTATTATGGGCTAAGGAACTGCCAATTTTGAATCAGAGACTTACTCCAGCCAGAAATTAAAAGCAAAAGGTTTTTTTTTCAGAAGTTGATTGGAAGTTTGATTAGCAGAGATAATAATTCAGATCATAAACATTTCTCAGACATCAAACAAAATGAAAAAACTCAACACAAGCAGAACAAAGATAGAACAAAACTAAAAGATAACTATCTACTAAATCAAACATTCCTGCTGCAGTCATTGTTCCAGTGAGAGCAGGGTCTAAATGATCATGGCAGATGTGGATGTAAGTAACCCTGTTCTGAGGTTCCTGTTTCCTGAGGTGGCAGTAGGATTCCAAGATGCAAAACAGAAAAAAAAAGGTAGCAGATAGCAATTTTTAATTTAGCCAACCTTCTTTTTTTCTCCTCAGTGTCTTTGCACTGATGACTGGTATGTCATCTTAAATGACACACCACCTAAAGTCCAAAAATAATTCTTTATAAACACACTGAATAATAATAAACAGTGTTGTAATGTTACTGAATACTGCGTGTGGCTGTTTGCATGAGAGAGAATTTGACCTTCTTAGCCCCACTCTAAATTATTGGAAACAAATTGAATTTATAGTTCTTTTATAGCATAAATACATTCATAAAATTTTGAGATGTTTAGGAAAGCTTAATAGCAGAGCTTTGTGTAACAACTTGCCTAGACAGCACAGATAAAGCCCACTTCTCATGTTCCTACAGAGTTTACACAGAACACAAAGATTCCTTTGTGTTTTCTTGCCTTTGTCTCTGCCTCTGATGCCAAAGTTTGTTGGTACCATCTTAAATAAGAAAGGGTTGCTTTTCCAATCTATCAGAATTGCTGTATGAACACATTTTGCACTGTAGCCTTAAAAGTAGTTGTGCTTCTCTCTTTTGTTCTTTCATTATGTGAGACTCACAGTTATTCAGTATTTTATTCTCATTAGAACACTGCTTGTCACATGTTTTCACCAGAAACATTCATCACCAAGGTCAAAGGGTGAATATTGTGATCTATTATGCTTAGAGGAATCTAATGAAAAGCCACATAATTATCCAATTTTAAGAGAAGCATGTAAAAAAAAGAAGGGGGGGCACTTGCTATAATTTAAATTGTTTTGTTTCCCTGAAGCAAAATTCAGCACCTGATTGACAGGATATAATGATAATTCTTATTGATAGGGTGATGTTAATTGTGTAGAGATATTTAATAAGTCCCATATTCCTGAGGTAAATGCATGCTCTTAACCTGCACCTGAACCTGATTTTTGATGCAGTCTGAGGATGAGGCAAAGATACAGATAACTGAGCACAAGTGGATTTTCAGTCTTGTGTGGCAGAATGGAAATTGGAATCTTCAGAATCTATTAGGAGAACAATTCTGCAGTTGCTCACACTTTTATAAATTATGCTGTATATGATGCTAAGACACAAAGTCAGGAGTTCCAACTGGGGAAAATTACCATGACTTTACTGCATCTGCAAGAGTAGGCTTTTTTTTTGCTTTTCCCAAAAGAGGTTAGAAAGCAGTTTACATTTAATAGAGACATACTTAAATAAGATGAAAAACATTCTGTCACTTAACCCACTGACTGGCTTGTCCTCTAAAAGCTGGGACAAATAGCAGAAACAACACGCACAACAAAAATATGTAAGGCAGAAAGCTTGAAACAGCAGAGCCACTTAAATGCATTTTACATTTAGATTTCCATTGTGGTCCTGATGGTTACCAGCTGTAACAAGAATAGGGTAGAAACAGCAAAGGGCTATTGAAGTGGCTGAGATGAGAAGTTGGTTTCAGAAAGAAACAGGTTATATAATTAGATTTCCCTCGAGGGCACATGCCTTGAGTGGACTAAGTTCTTCAGCCTTTTTCCAATGTGGAGTGGGAAGGCCCACAATTTGCATAATGTGTTGGGATTGATCCATGTGGGGCTTGATAGCCCTAAAATGCTCAGCACTTCAAACACTCGTTCATATTTCAGCACATGCCTGAAGCTCACTGGGATCATCCATGCATTAGAAGCTAAGCACATGCTCTGCCAGAAGGTGCCCTGAAAGTGCTGCAGGGCCAGCCTTCAGTTCCCCCTGAGGACTATGTCAGAGGGCTTCCTGTGTTTGGCTCACTGAAATTACAGAACTGATGTCCCTAGGTGCTAACGCTCATCCTTCAGGAGCTGTTCCATGATACTGCAGGCACTCAGGGGGTGAGAGTACCTCTTGCTTTTCACTGCCCACCCAGGAGAATCCATTGCTGGTTCAATAATGTGCTAATGTGTAAAGCAAAGCCACATTCTCCCTTTTTCTGGGATCTGAGGAGCTTGACCATGTGTATGCTCGCTGTACCAGAGTGCCTACAGAGCACAGGACCAGGTCCTAAGGACCTGTCTCTGACACCTGCCCCATCACTGTCACCCTGCATCTGACACAGTCCTGCTCACTGAACAGTGCTCTGCTTTGTGCTCTCATTCCATCAAAGGCAGAGAGGGGCGTGAGGATAACACAATTATCCAAAAGAGCTGAAGGGCATGAGACCTCCCTGCACAGCTTCTCTGACAGCTGCTGCTACTATAAACTAGTGTGTGTGTTGCCCTGTGCATGTCTATTTCTCTTCAGAGGAGGAGGAGGTGGGTTGGGAAGCCTGGAGCTCACTCCTGGCCACCCACAGAACAAAGGCAGGGTTGTCCTTCTGAAATCCAGGACAGAAGCAAAATTACTTCCTCCAGAGAAAGGTGGAAACAGGGGAGGGCCTGTGGCTTGGAGAGGAGTCTCAGGTTTATAATGCCTCTTTGGGGTGCCCTGGGTTTGGTACAGTGTGTGTCCCACCCTGTGCTGGGGCACAAACACAAACCCATGAGGAGGGCTGGTTCTTACCCTTCAGGCATAGCCACATGCTTCTTGCAGTTTTTGTCATCTGGAAATCTATCCAGTTGACATCTTTTATTCACAAAGATTTACAGTCTAGGACTCAGACTGTTCCACTATGGCAGTAGAAGTGTCCTAAGGAGGAGCCAAGATTAATGAAACATTTCTGGGACAAACCCAGAAAGAGGCAAGCAATTTCAAAAATTATATACATGCAGCGTGAACACAGAGGGATGAAGAAAGATTGTTTAAAACTGAGTCAAACACCAATAAAATAACCCCCAAATCACATTTCTAAACATTAATAACACTTTAAATAAGCTGCTATAAAACTGACAAAAAATAATATATTAACTTTGAAAATAGCATTTACAGCACTTGCACATAAAACTGAAATGCACTTGTGGTCCACTGTGTAGTTTGCTCATTAGATGAGCAGCCAAGGATCAATAACTCTGCAGGACAACTGTTTAGAATGGCTTAGATAAGATAATTTCAGCCTCTTTTTTATGAACATGTGTGGCAGAACTACTGCTTTTTAAAGTCGTTTGGAGATACTGCACCTAACAGCCTCCAAGCTTTGGTCTGGTTTTCATTTTAAGTTATACCATGCAGGCAAGAATTATTAGGTTTTAAATGTACATCTTGAAGTCAAGTATTTCCTTGTTAAGTGAAATTATCATCAGAAGATGCTGGTTGATTAATTTCAAAGGCAGTCTCTGGATAACAGGACAAGGAGTGAATATTCTGAAGAGAAAATACATAATTAACTATGTGTCATAAAGGTGAGTGGACATAGGCAGGATAACTGCATCAGCCTCAGCCCCTCCACCGAAAAACCATAGAGTCATAAAATCACAGAATTATTTACTTCAAAAAGACCCTTAAGATTGTTGACTTCAACCATTATACTGAAAACAGAGTACAAAATAGATTATTCTCATAAAGAGTTAGTCCTGCAGATTCCCCCTCCAGAAAAAAAGATTATGAAAATGAAATTTAAAAAAACCTATTTTGGCTACAGAAAAATCAAGCCATGGACTATGGATAGTACTTCTAAGTACTATAAATAGTGTTAATACATGCTCCAGCTGGGAAAAAAAGAAATACTAAAGCACTATTTCATCTTCATGTTTCTTGCACTGATTGTTTAGCAGTCTTGTGCTTCCTTCTATGGGAACTTGCATATTCTTCCAAACAGCCCTTATGATCAAATCTTTAATACAGTGGGTATCTTTCTACCCACTGAGTATATCCATAAAGAACTAATACAAATATATATGGGACAAGAAGGATTGATGTGTAAGGAAAAATAATCAAATAAATTGGGATTGATCTTGAACTGATGAACTGAAAGTAGCATATTGAAGACAGTAGGTCTTTACTATTTTAGATCCATTGTAAGTGAATAATGGCCCTTTATTATGTGGCTTGAAGGTAAATGGGAGGAAGTTACTGTAATGAAAGACGGCCTATTATTTCAGAGAGACTAGAATATAACAGTTTGCAGGGTGGTAAATCTATAAACAATATTATTAAAGGTATAATAGAGATGTATGAAAGGGTTTCATTGAAATCCAACTACTTGGGCAATGCCTACATTTAGCTAATAGGCCTAAGGATGCACATATCCTTTGGTGGCCCATATACTGCACTTTTCTTTCCACTAAATCCAGTGTGAAAACAGAAAAGAAGTCAATATTCAGCCTGTTCTCAGATATGAATGAAACACATACCCAGACTCATGAACTTTGATATGCTCCTGGATCCACTGGCATACACATAGCTCTGATTACCAATGAAAAGGATTCAGATACTGAAGATCTAAGGCAAGAGGATCCTGGAGTAGGCTGTATGGTTTTAGCCAGTAGCAAAACCTGACAACTTTAGTAAGGACCAGTATCCACTGTGGAAATAGAGTGGTCAAGGAAATCTGCCTATAGAGACTATGGGACTTTTGACAGATCACTTTTCTAGGCATGGCTTGCTGTACCTGAACAGAAACCTGGATCAAAAACCCCCTAGGCTTTATGGCATTGCTCTTCTCTGCTTAAGGACCTGCTGGATATCCTGGAAGGAGCAGAGTCACTAACTTAGCCTGGCTCTATGGCTATGACTAGCTCTGTATCAAGGTTTATCACCACTGAACAAAAATTCAGAGTCCAAATTCTCTTACAGGTTATTTTGTGCTATTGGTATAATGTGACCTTGAAGTTCACAGGTAAAAACAGCAGAGAAATCTGCTTGTCCAGAAAGTGTCACACAGGTAGCCAGGATGGTACAACACCTTCCTGCACCAGCTTTGCCTGTAGTTCCGTGGATAACAAGATGGAACACACCAAGATGGGTTCAGGAGAAGAAGGTGGACAGAAATAACTATGTTATGCACTACAATAATTTTTCCTTGCTAGATATCCAGCTGTTATAAATTAGTTTGGAGCTGTAACACTCTATGGTGCTGAGTTGAGTTTAATAGAATGAAGAATTAGGGTCTGCACCATTCAAAATTTGTATATCTCTCACTTTTTACCACAGAAGACTTTGAGGTCCAAGGCCAGGGAGGAAGTCTTCATTAGGTACAATGCAACATAACTGAATATAACAGTGTAAATGATGGCTGTCCCAGCAATTTTATGAGGCCTTCAGGCTCCTGGCCTGTCACAAGCTTTTTGCGCAGCCCGGAGCAAGGTAGCTGCCCAGCTGTCCTCAATGTTCCCTCCACAAAACTGGGAAAGCAATGCTTTCTCTTTTTATGGGATGAAAATGATTATGCTGCTGCAGAGAGGATCTTCTACTTGAAGGCAGCTTGACAGAAGGATTTCTTCAGGTATGAAGCTGACCTAAAAGAGATGTGGTAGAAATCCCATCATTCGAACTGTTTCCAGAGAGAAAGAATATGGCCTAGGAGAAGCCTGTCTCAACAGGCTGTTACAAGCAGCTTGAAAATTAAACTTTTGCACCTTGTAGACTATCCTTTTGTGCCAAGACAACAGATCAGATAACTTTGATTTATGAGAAGCAAATCCTGAGAAGTGCTGAACGTGCCTAACAAATTGATGGGTGACACCCACCCTGAAATGCTCCTGGACTCAAAAAACTGTGCAACTCAAAAGTACAAGAATACAATGAAAGGCAGATAACCGCAGAGCTGACTAGTCTTAAGAATCGTGTACTGAATTCCAAACCCCAGCCAATGCCCTCTAAATCATATTTCACTTTAGGAATCCCTTTGCTCCAGGGATTAGTTTAGTCACCTCGCATGTCACAGCCCAAATCCATAGGGAACAACTACCAAAATAATTGTTTTGACCAGGTGTCATAGACTGCAAGCTTTTATCACAGTCGACTGTGTACTTGTGGCATAATAGGAGATTAGGACTCACTTGAGAAAGAAATAGCTTGTCACTCCATCGATCAGAAGTCGCACAAGAGACCAGTGTTGCCATCATTGTGGAACAGGGGCAAGTTTGAGGAGGGACAAGGAAATTACTGCTGCTATTGAAGAGACATAGATCACCTCCCTGCTCACACCTGGCCAGCTACTTTGACCATCAAGTTAAGGCAGAAAACTTCATGACAAATTGAGGATATATCTATGTCAAACTGTGAACTTAATTTTGTTCTATGAAACCTGTTTTGAGTCAATGCTTCTATACAGTGCTATGACCTTCACTGCAGAATGTCACCCCATGTTGGAATGCAAACTTATTTGTAGATTACAGCATAGATTTTACCGCAGAAACAAACAAGCCATCAGACATGAAAAGCTCCTTCCTGTGCGAGCAAATACATTTTACTGGATTTTGTCCTTGGATAACACTCCAAACCACAGCTAAGGAGGAAGTTGATGGTGAAGTCTGGAAGAAGCATATAGAGCAAATAAAGCAGAGCCCAGATGCAGGAAGGCTGGAAGAAAACTCACCGACTCTTGGGTTTATATGATCCGCTCTGTATCAAGGTTTATCACTCTAAAGAAGAATTCAGAGTGATTTGTTTACAGCAAAATATTTGGGATCAAAAACACCCTTCCCTTCTGACTCACTGTTCCTGGGACCCCGCTAAAGCTTCCCTGCATGTAGAGCCTAGGGAAAGGTGTCTAAGCAGACAAGGATTTAGGAAAGCAGAGAGATTCATTTAGATGGGCAAAGATTGTGCTGATGAGTGTATCTGTACTCAAAGGATCATATCCACAAGGCCTACAACTTGGAAAAAACACCAGTTTCTGGATATATATGTAACAAATTTAGAGGAAAAGTGATTACAACAAATTTCCTGAGAAGGTAACTACCCAGTGCAGATGGTTCTGACCATTGCACCTCTGCCTGTCCACTGCTCTTTTCTCAGACTCATAACAAGTCATTGCTACTAGGAGACCTTTCTGTGAAATGCTCTAGGATAAGGGCTGCTCCTCAGCAGCTTCTCAGTAGTTCTCCTTCTGCCAGTTGTTCTGACTAAGAACCAATAAAGTTTCTAGAAAAATCTATGAGGGACAACTAAAAGCTGTTGAATTACATAAAAATAAAAGGGAAATGGTCCCTTCTGCTCTAGGATTTGTCCTCCTGATGTCCCTTATAGGGTTCCTGGGTGCTATCTGTAATATTGAGTTGAGAGTGAGAATTTCCCTGTTTCAAAAATCTATTTTCATCCTTTCTTTCTTCTTCTATGGATGAAGACAGAAAACTGCAAGTCACGCTGGAAGTGGTATTGAGGCAGCTTACACATCAGAGACAGCAGGGACTGGGGGTCCTTTATTTTATCATATCTGATTCTGGTTTGACATATTCACAGAAAAATTCCTGGGAAGAAATAGCACAGTCATGGCAATTTCCTTAATTTTAAAGGGCCCACTACATAAAATTAAAGACCTTTATTTAGTCTGTCTCTCTGGATAGTCATATCTATGTAAGCCAGAGACTGAAGGGAAGCATTCAGTCACCATGTTAGAAAGCTCTGTGTGTCTTCTTGTCAGATGCCCCATGAGAGAGAAATGCCTTTCATTACCAGTCTAGTCCACGGAAAAATAGGAATAAGATGAGAGATAAAGATAAACAGATAAACTTGCCACAAGTCTGGATGTATATTTTTTTGAAAATTTCTCAGTGCTCAGTCATGTGGAGTCTCCAGCAGTGGAGTGAAATAGGAAGAATTTTTTTAAAATCTACAATCACATATCCAAACTAATTCTGTCTAACTCGTAAGCAAGATGTGAGGTAGGACAAATATGTACTGTCAGATGTAATTCAGTGAAACAAATCACATTTCATCCTTCTTCATCTGATTATTTCCCCATCGTATTGTTTATCCTCGTAGGCCACACGGGTTTGGACTCTGAGCTGGGATATGCTCTTGGTGATACTGTCTGGAATAGGAGAAATATTTTTAAGTCTATCCAGGCAATTTGTAGATTTTATTTCTCCCATTTGCACCCAAGGGCATGTTGCAGCTGAGTTCATCCAGCGCAAGAGACAGTGAAGTGTGATTCATGAAGCTCAGAACATGGGGTTGGCTAAAAGGAGTGAAGGCAAGAGAAGCCAATGGAAATTCACTGCAGCAAACTACTCAGATCTGAGGAAAACTCAGTGAAGCATAACAGCAACCACTTATTTTAGCTATTTTTACATCAAAATACTGTGGAACAACAATATACAATGTTTCTCAGTACAAAAGAAACACATAGCATCAATATGAACAAAGGAATGTGAATAATCTGTGTTTTACCATGTGGGAGTATGGAGCAGTACTTACACAAACTGACACAGGTCATATTTGGCAGTGAATATGCACCTGTGAAAATTCTGACATGCTCCTGGGGTAGCAGAAACACCTATGTTCCTGTAAAATGGGTTATAAAAAAGAAAAAAATGTCAAAGTCAAGTTCCAAACCTAATCAGGCAGCTGTAAATGTGGTGAGCCTAATTTATATATATTTAAAAATAAACCATCAAATAGACATAGGATCTATTACAAATAATATTTGCTGTAGTTAACACATACTGAATTTTTTTAAACCCTCATTCTTACAATCTGCTGAGCACATAATATTCTACACCTGCTTCTGCTATCTCTGTAATACTGAGGTACACTGGGAGTAGCTTAAGGCCAAACTCTCAATGTACAGGACAGAAAGGAAGACTGTCTTTGCCACCCTAGCATATTTGCTGAAGAGCTGAACCTCCCTGGACTGGATCAGAACAGAAATAGAACTGAAACAGAAAAGAGAGCACAACCAGCTGGACTGTTTGTCCCAAACTGAGCAAGTTTTCTCAGCCTGAGGGTGCACCCTCTCTACAGCCAGGGACCTGTACACAGAGAGCATACAGTGCTGTAGCTAGTATGTGCACTTAATGCTGCTTCTGAACATATTCCCCACGTGAATAAAAGAACCAGTCTTTTATGACCTTAAAATACACATACCCCATGCACTTTTCCCCTGCCACTGGGCTAGAGGCTTTACCAGTATGATTTATCCAGTAATAAAGCAATGCTTGGTCCTTGGTTTCTTTGAATGAAAAGCTTATTTATTAACAGAGAAACAACAGATTTGTCCTCAAAGAATCCCAAGGGCTTGTCATAAACAACTGCAAAGTTGGGGTGGGTATTTAAACTTTACTTGTATTCCTACTGCTTTATTTTCAGGAATGGTGAAGTGTCAACCTTTATTTTGGTTATCCTTATTGTAAGTGTTAAGTATTAAATATTAAATGGTGAAATCTTCATTATATTCACTGAGAGCTTTCTGCTATTACACAAGCTTTTACCTGCATATCTGTGAGATGCATTCATGCATGCACATGCCAAAATGTAGACAGACGTACATTCATGCAGTCACTGTTCATCCTGCACAGACTATGCCTCAGCTGAGGTCATTCAGACCTGCTCCACCCTGCAACAGTGCTGATTTACATAATCAAGGGTCTGATCCTGAAATCACTGCTGATCCAGCCATGGTTGCCTCCTGTTTCCCCAGCCATTGCTAAGAGATAGAATAACACTTTATGGGCTTTTCAGGATGAGTCTCCAGACTAGGAAACCCATTGAGCTGGGAGAGCCAGCTCTGGTCATCTGTGGGGTGGGGCAACATACCAGTTCTGAGCACTGACTTAGAGCAACCCCCAGTGCCTCAGAGAAGACAGACTGCTCTGCCCTGCCCCCAGAAGGTGCTCAGGCACTGCTTCCTTGGAACATCACTTTAGCAGTGGTCTAACACAATACATCTCAAGGAGCATTTATGCTGTGTTCACTGCGCATTCAACTGTGGCCACTTCAAAGGTTTAACCAAGTATTTTATGGCCATGGTAAAGGGTTCTTATTGATTTAAATTGCAAGCCTGGCTCCCATCAGCTTCACTTGAGGGCAAAAATGCAATAAAATATCCCACATCAGAGAGACAGACGTATTGCATTCAAAATCTTAAGAGATCTTTTTTAGTATAATCACCTGCAGTGGTGTGCTGTTTTCCTCTTTTTTTTTAAGGACAAGGTTATCTTAGAGATTTCCCCATCGCTACAGATTTCTGACAGGCTGCCTCTTAAATTTGCCAGCAGGTCCATCCAGTGGTAGGCATGAACCAAGCCTCGTGGGGTTTGGGGTTTTTCCTATTTGTTGGACACATGTGCAACATTCTTAGGATGACATTGATGCATTGGCAAATATTAGCACAGCGTTGTAGAGTTTGGTCATTAAATGATTTGCATATGCAGCAAGCAAACCTTCAGAGGGGTATGTGTTGGGGAGTGGCTTTCCTGTGCCCCTGGCATCTTCCACCTTCATTGGTGTACCTGCCACCATTTCCTGCTCCAGACTGGGAAAATCCTTTACCCTCTGGCACAATTTTAATAAAGGAGGGACATTGTCAATTCAGAGCATGGTTTACCATTTTATCATGGAGAGGCTCTGTACAGCCATAAAGAAGGTTTCCTCACTGGGGTAGTGCAAAAAAACAGGCAATACTTTTTTGTGTACTTCACAGGTAGTTTCTTAAAAATAATTTATCTGAAATGTATCCGAGGTGAAGATAACCTCCGGACACATCCGGAAAATAGCAAACGATTGCTAGGTATCTGACATTTGAAATAACATGTTTCTGGAGGGTTGACATTACAAGAGTCATTTCACTTCAAAATGTTATTCCTAATGTAATTTTTTCAAATTCATAAGAGGCGCTTGCTAGGATTCAGCGCAGCGCCGGAGTCACTCGAAAGACAGAGGTCAAATTCATTTCATTTCTTTTATGTTTTCCTCTCCTCGCTAGATGAAACAAATGATTGAGCCAGGAGCACTTGGCAGGTCGGTGGCTGTGCACGGCGGCGCCGTCGCAAGATCGATTTTCCCCATCCGGGGGGCGCGGGCGGCATGGGTGACATCTGTCGCGGTTGTCATGGCAGCCCACGGCACGGGCCGGGGTCAGGCCTGACAGGGAGGGCCTCCCTGCCTCCGCCCGACGCGCTTCAAGGTTAACAGCCAATGGACCAAAGAAATAGGCAATTATAGTGCAGTCAATTCTGGTTAGGGAAATACCCGAGAAGTAAATATATCTGATCAGCGGATTAAAATGAAGCAGCCCGGCACTGTGGGTGGGGGCTGTCAGTGCCCTCTGGGCGTGGGGCTGTGCCCTCCCAGACTCGGCAGCTGCCTTCGCCCACCTCCAGCTCTGCCTCATGGAGACGCTTCCCCCTTTCAGCCATGGACGGTCCCTGTCTGGGCCCCCAGGCTGCCGGAGGCCACCATTACCTCCAGGAAAGATTCTCCCCCATCATGAGCTGACGACAGCCTGTGTCATGGCTGGGTACTTGCAATGCCACCTAAGGGGCCTAAACAATGGCTTCAATAACTTATATCTCCATCTAACCATGTATATATGTATATTCTAATGTTGGTATCTTTTCTGTGGGTGATCTGGCTGTAGATCCAAGAGGGGGAAGAGATGGGGGCTCCTCAGCTTTGGCTGCTTAGCAGGACTGGATGTTGCCTTCCCTCAGCCATCGAGGCAAACCAAGGCATCGCAATGCCCAGCAGCTGACCTCAGAGCTCAGCACCTTCAAAGCCTCTCAGTCTGCCTCCGCTCTGTCTTCCCTGAAGAGCAGGGTAAATGCAGCAGGCTGTCCCAGAGCAGCTGTGGTGTGGATGGGGGAGAAGAAAGCAAGCAGCTGAGTCCCTTGGCTGGTGAAGTCCCCGAGCCTCTCAGTCAGCTGTAATGTTTGGGATGGACGCCCTCTTCCTCAGCAAAGAGGGATGGGTGAGGCACCAGGAGATGGCACTCAGATATGCAAGGATGCCTGGGCACAAGTCCCACAGCATGTCCAACCCATCTCCACTCCTGAGCGATTTTGGAGGTGATGCAGTTTGTTCCAGACCTCCTGTCCCTCAAGCAACATATGCACCAGGTACCTCCAGAGATCCCCCATTTCCCGCATGGATTACCTGCTGCTGCTTCCAAGGATAGCCTAAGGAGGGTGGGATAGATGCTACCTTGGACAGCAGGAGAAGAGTGGGATTAGCTTCACGGGCTGTCTCTGCATGTCTTGTCATCACAGGCAGGCTGGAAACACGTTTCTCTGACTCTTGATGCTTGTGGAAAGAAGGAAAATCCTCCTGGCTCAGAGCTGCAAAGGCTGCTCTCGCTGAAATTCTTGTACCTTGGGGTAAGAGTCTGCCCTAACCAGAGCCCCTTGTCAATCACTCCTGGCTCCCAGGGGGATCAGCACAGCAGAATGGAGGCTTGTTTGTCCTAGCAGCTGCAGTTCCTCCAGAAAGAAGCTATCCAAATCAATGAAAACATTCAGTTTTAATGACCACAGAAAATAAATCGCTGAAGATCATGAGTGTGTTTCAAATGATGCATCAAAAGTAGTACTGCCATTTCCTTCTGAAGATATTTTCCCAGTATCTCAGTGTGGTAAGAATCTTTTCCCCAACACTTCTGAATTTAATCCAGAGCTACAGCTTGAACGAGATGACACTTTTGACTTCCAAGAGCACGGAGAAGCCAGAGCAAAATTTTCACCATTCTCAATTGTGTTTTTAACCCCAGCTGGTTCATCACTTCTTTCTACCTGTATCTGGTTCCCACTCGATCACCTGTGGTGCTCCTGTGGTGCTCCACCTTCTCTGCCCTGCTCAGCCATGTGTGGACATGTGTGGGGTCAGGGCAGGGAAATGAGCCTCAGCCTTAATCCTCCAGCCTCAGTGCAGAGGTCCAGCTACTGCTGATCTGCCTTAACAGCGTTCATGGTGCCAGAAATTTCATTGCTGGAGTTTATGAAACCCCACACCTCTTTGGTATCACTTTTAACATTTGTCTTGAACAAAAACTTGCTTATTTTTGCAGATTTTTATTTTCAGCAAAGACAAGATTTGCTGCCTTTTCCCCCCCCCCTTCTTTTTTTTTCCCTGAGAATCTTTTCTTCAGATTTGCATTTATCAGCCTTTTCCATTGAGAAAATCCTTCATAGAACTAAATGCTTTTTACCAGACACATTATCAATGACAAAGAGAAGTACCAAATACTGAGCATTTTATTTCTTCTATTATTAGTGTCTTAGCTGTCATCCTGGTCTGGGATTCTCTTGATCTCCTGTTGCACTGCTACATTCCTGTCAATCTCCTCAGAACACTGCCTGGGTACCAAATTATTTGGCATTGCCCCTCAGATGCTCTCTGGATTCATTACATGGCTAATAGTGTTTTCTGTATTACTGTCTCCATCTGCTAAGGAATCACTTTCAAAGTATACCGTGTTTTCCTGAAGATCTCCCTCTGGTATTCTAAAAAAGAAATATTTATTTCTAAGAAGGTCACCACCTCTATTTAGTCACCTGTTGAATGGATTCAAGATGCTTTGATTGCAGGCTTTCTGGGGCAGGTTTTCTGTGTGTCACTCATTGATACTCAACACCTGCTAAAATGATCCTGTTCTTCAGAAGGAGTCTTCATCTATTACTGCAGCAAAAATAATAAACACAAAAGAAATATGCTTCCCAGATCTAGGGTCACAGTGATACAATTTTTCCTCATTTTGGTCACATTTGTTGTCCCACAAAAAATGATTCATGAAGTAATTTAATTTCTCAATCCTTTATGTGATCAACACAGCAAAATTTATAATGCCCATATACTGTGCGGAAGGCACCAGTATGTTGCAGAATTTTAACCTTTTAAATATTCTGTATTTCAGCTGCCTAGCCATCCTACCCCTTCTGCACAGTTCACTGCAGCTGTAAATAGTGGAGGGAGAGGAACAGACAGCCAATCAAATTACAAAAAGCTGAAAAGGTCAAAACTGCACAATTTACTACTACCTTTTCCAAAATACAGGAGACTTTAAGATCCCATTATTTTCTCTTGAAACACTTAATTAAAAGAAGCAAAAATTCTGTAAAAGGAATATGTGGGTGGAAAAATAAGTAAGGCAGTCCTTGTATAATGTGTCAGCAGTGTAACTGTTTCTTTACAGTCTTAATGTCAACTACTTCTAGTCCTTCTATGTTATTAAGAGCCAGTCCTGCAGCTGCCTTCTTCAATTTTCTGTAGGGCATCCCAGCGAATGGCTAGCTGTCAGCTTTCTACCCTTCTGCTTTTGGTCTGTTCTTACAAGCAATTGAACGAAAACCTGGCAATTTTCTTCAGGGAGATAAATTTTGCAAGCACACAAAATTCACTTCACAGCTTCCAGAAGACTGGACGACACCAATACGTAGGAAAAGGAAGAAGACAAGAATCTATCTTGACATATGCAACCCCTAGACAACATTACAATTTCCTTTCACTTGAATAATATGCACAGAGTCCTCTTTTAGGCTGAAGATGACACTAGAAAATGTCCCTCCCTCTATATTTGCAACACCACAATTCATACTGCGAGTCAATTTGCTCTTATTTCTGGCAGGATCAATGTCTATAGCATCACACCAGTGTCCCCATACTCTCACCATGCTGGCCTTCTGTCCATTGCAAATAGTTAATAAAAATGCCCGCTGTAGACAGAAAGGAGCACCACCTCTCTGTTCCTTGGTGCATGGAGAAACAGCTCAAGGATGACAGACTGCCACAGCTCTGTCATCCCTAGGTGTGGGCTGGTGGCCCAGGACTCCCTGACTTGCAGGCAGAAAAGTCATTTGTTGTTCTGTGTAACTTATTCAGCAGGTGAAAAAGAGGCCTCTGCTACTTTGCCAGCTGACTGGTCTTCTTTGTGGAAACAATGGTAAACAATTGTATTTTCCTAAGACTTCACTTTTTTCTTTCTGTTAAAGTAATGTTTATATAATTTTATGAATTTTGCTTGGGAATCCTTGACAGTAAATTAAAGCAAAAGCAGCAGAAAATGAACAGAAGGTAGACCTTTTGAATTTTGATACATGAGAGGTAGGGTAAAAATAATTTTAAAAAAAGGTGGAAAAGAAATACCTCTTCTGTTTTTCCACCGCTATTTAATGGAAAATTTTAAACAATACCAGAATAGTTTTCCTTCTGTCAGGCTGTACATATATTTTCCTAAGAAAAAGAGCTAAGATCATATGGAAGCTTACTCACTTGATCTTATTTTCTTTTTCTGCAAAAAAGATCCCCACTTTTTTGTGTCTGGTTTCTGTACTGCACATGGCAGAGGAGCCCTGGCTGAGGGGCTACTATTGCCCTGCACTAGGGTGAGAAACCATCCCACTGCCAGTGCAGTTTAGCAGAGCCTCCTTCTTCTTCCAGGGCTGAGCAGCGGCCCCAGACATGCTGGGAAGGGTAAAACTGTTCTGGGGCTTGGATGAAGGGGCAGCTGCTGAAATGAAGCAGCTGAGCTGCCAGTTTAGCTGCCAGGGACTGGAGCTGGCACTGGCACTGCGTTGCATCCACGCAGTCAAGAGGCAGAGGTCAGTCACACGGTCACACTGGTGCCAGCCAGGAGGCAGCAGTGTGTAACCTCATGCCCGGGGTACAAGGGACTACAGCTCACACCAGGCTGGTGAGCAGCAACTTGTCTGAGGTTGCCTACTGTCTGAGGGTTCACAGTGTAACACGTGGAATCACATCATTAGTAGAAAGGTGCCATTTCCAGATTTTTTCATGAACAGACTTTTCAATTTACTGTGTCAAAACACTGAACGCACAATTGTCAGGTATCCTATTTTGTTAAAAAAACATCTTAGTCTGGATTTCACATGCTCAGCCATGGGGAAATGGCCCCCACTCCCGCTAAACATTCTAATGGTCAGTTTCTCTCTATGTAAACACTTCAGTGTTTATATGATGAAAGGGAGCTTTTGTAATTGACTTTAACTTGTAGCCATTTCCATCTCCTTCCTGCTTCAAGTTGTCTGCTTCCTCATGCCATTTTACTCCCAGCTATTGTTTATCTTCTTTCCCCTCAGCTTTGCTTCTTACCCACCTTCTATTGTTTCTATTTTCTCAGCCTTTCTGACCCTCCATTCCTTCTCTCTCTGTTTCCTCTTACAACATCCGCCTTTTTCTGAATTTATCTGCTCTGCAGAATTTCACGGTGTCCGAATACAACCATGGCACAAAGCCTGCAGTGATTTAGTCACCAGCAATCTGTCACTCAACCATAATGAAACCCTGTCACAAACAAAATTCCATCATATGAGAGGAATTTCCTGCATGGAAATTATATTTTTGGATGAGAAGGGCATTTCTCTTGTGGCAACTCTCCCCACAACATCCCATTCTTTGCAGAGCCAAAAACTGATTTACTTCGATATGAGAGAATGCCAAAGAGTCTTTTGGGGAGGGAAGAAGTAGTGCAAACTACTGATAATCAAGATAAATCAAGCCATGACGTAGAACGTAAGCACTATGCTCCATTCAATTCAGCTAGGGAGCTCAACTTGTTCAGCACTGTAGGTTATTTTCCATTTGTAATTAGAACAACAAAGAAACAGCCTTTCCCTGTTCTGCTCCATCAGCACAGCCCCAGCAAACATCCTCATTTTCAATAACTCTTCCCCTTTATCTCACTCTGCCTGATGCCTAATAAGCTGATTGCTATTTACTTTGGACCAACAGCTAATCTGTTAATGATTGATTTTAAATTTTTACAGCCATTTGTCTTTGGCAGGACTCGAGAGTGTGAGCAGCAGTCTTTCTTACCTGATGAATTGGCTTTTCTTTAAAAAAAAAAAAAAAGGATTTGAGTCAAAAGTCTTCACTGTTATGTTTTGCTGACAAACAGCTGACACACAGGGAGCAAAGCTTTGACAAAAGGGTAAATCTTCATCAGAAATTTCATAAGCTTTTGAAACCACCAGTAAATAATTTAAGTGGACATTTTGTTAATAGTTGTAGAGGGGTAAAGACCTACTTATGAAGTAAAACATAATTGTACTATAAATTCACAGGGCTTAAAATTCTTAATTAACAAAATTGATGCTTGTAACGATGGTTAGGTAAGGAATAAGAACTAATCCTGCTACTGTGCTCGAAAATTATCTAAATTGTATACCTTATGATATATGTATTGCCATGATATATGCCTAAAAGTGAATTTCATTTCCCATTAAAGGACTGCCAAATAGACAGTAGTTATTTTAATTGCTACAACATAGCAGTGTGGTGCAATTTAATCGTTGATTCTAAAAATGGAAAAGTGAATAATAATACCTTTGCCTGTATATTCAGAAAAGAATAGGAAAATTTCTATACCAGGAAGCTATGCATATTTATAAATGTTGTTTCTTCAATGAGCC
The DNA here is from genome assembly GCF_048771995.1 of Taeniopygia guttata. NCBI lineage: Eukaryota > Metazoa > Chordata > Aves > Passeriformes > Estrildidae > Taeniopygia > Taeniopygia guttata. The sequence goes on along the minus strand of NC_133026.1, from coordinate 33,363,856 downwards.
GCTTAGGGATAGGCTCAGCAAGGAAATAAATCATGCTTAGAATGCCTATATTGTGCCTCACCCATAGATCTCAAAGCTCCTTAAAAAGCTATGCAAGTTGTGTGCTTACCATTTTACCAAAGGGGAGAAGCCAAATATCAAAAAGTGATTTCCCTAACATCTAGAATGTTCCAGATCCAGAGCTTGGTTTAGGACTCATGCTGGAAAAACAATCCCTGTTCAAGAAACCAGGAAAGCCACTTTGTGCTAAACTATCAGCAAGTTCTAACAATAAATGCCTTTTAATCAGACAACAATTGATTTTTAAGATTGTTTTAAAAGTTGTATATTTATTATACATGCTGTATATACATTATATATGCATCCAGGATCTAGGTGCATAATAAGGGATAGTCTCACAGAAACAGGGAGGCAACCTAATAGGTTGTGCAGCTCTCTGTCCCCTTGTTGACAATGAAATAGCAGAAGAGAAGGTTGTTTAATCCTCACCAGTCCCATACCACAGTTCTGGTACCACAGGTAGCCTCTGTCAGGCTTGAGCTGTGGAGGCTTAAGAATTCCTCCCAAATAACCTCAAAAGCAGACTGATGCACATGGAGTTGTGACCCACCACTTCCTCATGTATATTTTGCATCATTTGGTCAGGACTAATGAGTTGTAACCAAACATAACCTCTGTATGTACATCCAAAACTCTCAGCTCCAGGCTGAGTTACCCAAAGCTTACTATCGTCCCCAAAGATTTTGAACTTATGGCTAGCTTAAAATGCAAACTGGCACTTTCTCAAAGGAAATGAACACTGGTGTAACCAATTTTGGCAATACCAGCACAGGCCAGCAACCATCGGTGCAGAGGTTTTGCATTCCATGGACTGGATGCATAATTGCAAAGCACCAAAAAGGAAGCACTGAACACTTTGAAGGATGCAAGTTCTAATCTCATTAATATTTTAGATGCCACAAGACATGGAAGCTCCACCTGCTGTCAGCAATATTGTGAAGACAATCAAGGTGACTTGGGAACAGGACTCATGAGCCTCCACAATGGTCTATTGACCTTCTGGTGAAGCAGATACCGTGTGACAGAGATTGCCTATCTCAGCAGGCAGGATGGAAACAGGAGAAAGTGTTAAATATAACCAGGTAGACAGTGATGAATTGACATGCTGAAAAATCGAACGCTTCAGTAATCAGCCTAAGGATCTGATATCAACAACATTTTTCAGTTTTGTCTGAATTCATTGAAAGGAGTAGTTTAGCAAGCTCACTTCTCATTGGTAAGACCTTTCATCTTTATGCAGGTTTTCTGATTGGATTCTGAGACATCATCACTGGGCTCTGTGTCTTGCTGTTCTTTGCATAGAAAACAGAGAAAACATTTGCATGAGAGTGAAGTGGCCTGAGCAAACCACAGATTTGGAGAAATTACTGGATTTGTGACATTAAAAAGTGTTACTTTGCTCCACTTACAGTAAGAAGTCAGGGCCAGATTCAGCCCAAACAGTCATACCCATGGTTGTGCAAGGCCTCCAAACAATTTCCAAAACATACCTGTGATCCGCATCTGACATGAAGAAAACATCAGGCTGAGAATTAGGGATCTGTCTGAACCTTTGTTGCAAGCTGGAGGTGACATTTAGTTGAGGCAGCTCCACGGCAAAGACAGGACCTTGGAAGGTTGCAGGGAGTCTAGAGGAGCTGACCCAAAAATGTAGTTTTGTGGGTTATTTGCCCACAAAGTTTGACACTCAGAGTCCTCTCACCAGTTTGGAGGTGAATTCCTCCTCTACAGCTCTGAGTTCTTCCCCTGGATGAAAGCTGTTTACTGAAAGCTTTAAACAAGTAAATATTGAATCTATATTTAGCACTCTGAAGCCTTTGTAGCTATAATTCTAATTACAGAAGTCTAATGAATATCTTTATAGCTTCATTAAATCTTTGGGATATTTATATGACCCAAAGAAATAATCTCCATCCATTAAGAGTGCATAAATCCTGAAGCAGAACTTTAGATATTGCTACAGATATGCTTATTTCATTGCAAAACACATACAGAAAATTTAAAGAAATCCATTAATAGGATTATATACCTTTCTTCTAAAATATATTTTGAACATAATATTTTATTATAGAAGCCTGACTGCTAGCAAAGCAGTACAGGAGAGAACATTCTAAAGTAACTACTCAGATGGTCAAATGGGCAACTATTATGCAGCTAATGTTTGAAAGATCTTTTATAATGAAAAGTTTAGTGTACTTTTCATCTGTATAAAGAAGATATGTTCCTTTCATCTCAAAATAAAATACTAAGGGTACAAATGTCAAAATCTGGAATATTTTTTTTAAAATAAGAGTATTTTTCCAGATATATTTATCTCAGGCATCTGCACAGGACTTAAAGGTTCTCAGAACAGCTGTAAATGGCACATGCAAAGCACCAGTTTTGCAACAAGACCTGCATTTTTTATGGGACTGTTACCTCGACAAGAGGGCTGATGTCACCTGAGATGCCCTTGGACAGCTGGGATAGGTTTCAGCTGCCGCTATAGATGGCCACAGGTCTCCCACAGATCCTGTGTCACCCTACCCAGCCTGAACAGACCCCTGGAGTGGCTAAGGGCATCTCCAATGGGAGAAGGCAACCATGTACAGCTAACTGAGATTCACCCCATCCATCTTCACACATCAGGAGGTGTCCCCAGGAGGTATCTTTCAGGATACCCATTGAAATGTGGGTCTTACCATCTGAGAAAAAGAAAAAGAAAAAGATAAAATTCTGAGACACAGATGGATTTCTTGCATTCTTTCCTTATGGCCCAATCTTTTCCCTTTCTTCTTCCTCACTTCTGTGGAAAAATGAGCCTCAGATCCTTCCCTGACCTGACTCTCTCAGATCCACTTACATCCTGATTACCAAGCTGAAATCAACCAAAAACTTTTCCTTTTCGCTCCATTTTTCCATCTATTTCATACTTGGACTTTTCATTCCTCCACATATATCAGGACTGTGACCATATACTTTTATTCTTTAACAACTTGAGAGTTGGGGGTCTAATCTGCAGCATGATTTTGAGCACAGTAGTAACTGTCATTGGTTAGGTGTCTCAAGAACGAGAGATAATTATTATTCCAGCCTTTCAATGCATCAGATCCATGTTAGGTTTTACACTTTTGCATCATTTCCCATTTGTATTGCAAAGAAAAGCAGTATTCTCTCTGAAATTGGCTGAAGTGTGCAGTATGTCTAGGAGCAACCTCAGCAGGAGATAGATAGTGGCTGTCCCCAGGGTATCCTGCTGCTACTGATGAGGACAGATTCAGCCTGTTCAGACATTATATGGTGCTACTGAAAGCATACTAAGCATCTCTGCACATAACATTCTCAGAAAAATAGGAATTTGCTGTAAAATTGTGTGTGTATTCATAGATCTCTTACTGGGAATAAACTCTCAGGACTGTGGCAGAAAGTTAGGGCCATGGCAGATCAGTATGGAAAGCAAGCAGGTATTAGGGATGCCGCATGTCTTCCTTCTGCCTTCACACTTCATCTTTCTTAACAGAAAAAGGTACCTTTGTTGTGCTTTACCCCAGCCCCACTGAACTATAATGATGCCTTGTAGTTTAGTCAGCTTGGGTGAAACTTTTAGTTCATTTCTGCATATACCAGGGGCTGGCAAAAGTGCCTCAGAGCAAGATATGCAAAAGGCTCATCCTGCTTAGCTTATCAGAACAATTATACAATTACTTTTTAAGTAGCAAATACTGTGGGCAGTATATTTTTTTTCTTTTTGATACTGCAGTTTCACAATGCATGTATTTACGAGCAAAGGAGTATAGAGGAAGATTGGCTAAAAATGGAGCAAGATTTGTGGAAATAATGTTCTTGAGAAGAAAAAGTCTTTATAATTGTCAAAATGGGCGAACCCACAGTATATATACATACAGAGTGTACTAAGGATGTTTGCCAGTAATTAAGAAAATCATGGTTTGTCTCACCTGAAATCAAGTCCCATGGCTTCTCCTTAAATGCAACAAGACACCACCCCAGTATCTGGGATCTCTGAACATCAGCATAATCATCAGCTGTCAGCTGAGATGGGTTTCTTAAGCCTCTGTGTGGAGGTAGATTATGAAGAAGTCAAAGATAGGTGTTATGAAGAGCATTTCCAAAGATATATTTCCATTTTTGAAGACTATACGATTCCTCTATATTCCCAGTACTTCTTTAGGATGTCTTGCCTTTACTTCTGACTTCTGGAAACTGTGTGGAGTGCCAGCCTGCAGCCCAAACCACATCACCCAATACTCTGATTTTCTACTTCATCTTTACTTTGCTGTCCAAGTTGGGGTCCCAGTTGTCACTACCTTAGCACTAAATAACATCTATCAGTTGACTTTCTATGGCAGAAAGAGAGGTTGGTTGAACAACTGCTTATAACCTTTTCTGTTTTGTATTTCTTCAAATGAACAATTAGCAAGCTGAATGTTTGCAACAATTTCTGTTTCTCAAAATCTCCACACTTATCATCAAAAATTGTCAGACTTCGATGAAAGGGAACTTCTAGGACTGGGCAGACTGGAGTAGTATACTTCTGAAACTCATCTAGTAATGTGAAGGAAAGGGAAACTTTTACCTCATACATTATGAAATAAAGCAATTCATCCTCTTAAACATTATTAAGGTAGTTGAATGTATGCTATAAATAAAGGGATATAGTCCCTTAAATGGTAAACTTAATGAAATTTGTAATTTCAGGAATATAAACAGTGAAAGTGACTTGAAATTAAAGCTACCAAACATCAGAGGTGATATCCCTGAACTTTTCTCAGTGTTTTCCCAGTAGCACATATTTTACCTGTGAAAACAAAATGGAGGTCAGACTTCAATTTCTGTGAAGAAATGCAGAACATGGAGATACTCTTAAAATTCTTAATATGTACCTTTCCCCCTGACTGTCAGGAGTCAAGGAATTTAAACATTTCAGAAGATGGTATATTATAAAATGGAAATTTTTATAATGAATGTCAGTGGACCTGAAAAGCCAATATAATGCATCTATAAGCAGCATTTCATCAAAGAATCAAGTTGTCAATGTAAAATGTATTTGTTTATATTGTATTCACAGCCAAAGACCTTCTCCCTTTTTTCAATTAAATGTATTAAGAGTATTACGAGTTTCTTCTGAGATAGCTCTGTAGAGCTGATGGAACTCCAGTTTTAATTGTATGTTTAAAACTTCATATTTTTGTTCCAATCCTCCAAAATTGGGGTTTTTTGTGTTTTTGACTCTGTCTCGCCTACTGTTTCATTTGCAACCTGATTTTTTGACATTTTAACTTTTCCTCTACCATAGCAATTCTAAAGCTTGAGTAGTTGAAGGTGAAAATGCTGACTCAGGATGCTGCAAATGCTAGACAATTTTTGGATGACAAACACTTGCTAACACTCTCTTCTTACATGTCTCTATCTTCCTGACTTCTCTCCTGTCTCCACAGAAACAGTACAAAGACTAGACAATATTATTTTCATTGTGTTAAGCCACTGCTGTTGGTTTTGAGGCATATTAGGAAAGGCTGCATTTTGCTCATAGTTGCACTGTGGTCACAGGTTTACCACATTAAATGTATTACTTACCAATATTCCCATTTGTGCAAGGGGAGGTTTACAACTGTTGGAGAGGCATTTTCTGAGATGCAAGTAAACAGAATAACTGAGCATTATTATGGTTTGGGTTCTCATTTTCCCTCTCTATCCTGCTCTGTAGTAGGGAGAACTATGCTCTTTTGCATAGGACGTCAGTCTGTATCAGAATGACTCTCCTTCAGTTTGAGTCTTGGTACCCTCAATGCCAGTGACAAAATTTTAATGTGACAGTCTGCCTCTCTATGAAGAAAGATTTATGCATATAAAATGTATAAGAGTGCACTTGTTCACTTTTTTTATATGAACCTGTATATGTGTATACATACACAAGCAGAAGCCACCCAGACTACAAAACTGCGCCACTGAAGACACTCCTCTGATGTGAAGGAGGAGAGCATTGTGAAAACTTTGTCCATGTTCCTGTAGCACCCAAAATAGTCAATATTACTTAAGTGGGACAATTTTAGCTTTTCCTTTAGGGACCACAACAACTCTGGTCTCAGTGGATCTGCACAAGACACTGTCATTATCACTGGATCATTGACACGATAGACCAAAACAGCTCCAGTCTATCGTGTCAATGTGCACTTAGGGAGCCCTTAATCCATGGATCATTGGCATACAATGCTGTAAAATCTCTGTAGGAGACGTTATGGTGTAGCGAGTCAATGCACACCTAGGGACTCCTCCATTTGTGAATCATTTACAGTGCATCATGCCAATTTATACTCAGGGAGCCTTTAATCTGCAGGTTGGTGCATTTAGAGTAGCCCTGTATACTGGAAATTCTTGTAGGCTAACTGTTGTACTGTAAATATAAAGTTCACTTTCTTAAATAAATTTTGGGTTCTCCAAAAGGAGCTCCTGAAGGCATATGAATTCCAATGATGTATCATGCCATGAAAATTTGTAGCTTGCTGGGATTCTAGGGAATCTTTCAAAATCTCAGTGTAAGAACAAAGGCCAAAAAATACTGCTGCTGAAACTGTTGTGGTTTTGACCCTCCTGTAAGTTTTTAAAAAATGCTTGAACCAGTCTTTTTAGCATGCTGCTTACAAAATAAATTAATCCCAGGGGGCCTTCTGTGCTAAAGAATCATTGATCATTTTCATAAGACCACCAAAAGTATCCTTTTCTGCAAATAATGAATGAGTTGCTGATTCAAAAATGAGACTATTGAGGCAGCTAAATATTTACCAGGGTGATGATTTTTTTTTTTTGCAATGTGTATTTGACAACCTGCAGATTCCCATCTACCTAATGATATCTGCCCATCAAGCCTAGAAGCTATGATTTGTGATCACAAGTGGGTCCAGTTACTGAAAACTGAGAAAAGACAGCCTTCCTGTTAAGTATCCATCCCCCAAGTCTTCATCCTGGTATAAATCACTGTCATTCCATTGACTTCAGTAGGTTTGCACCAATTAACACCAGCTGACAGCCTAGACCCATATTTAGTAAAAGCTAGTTTCCAAGGCTAATGGGGTTGATTCAGACCTTTTGCTTACCAGGCAGCTTTGCCACAGGGAATTTTTAAAATTCTTTTCCTCCTAAAATGGATGTAAAATTTACCAAAGGCCAATTCTAACTGCCTTGTTATTTATGATCCTGTGGTTCCCTTTATGAGGACAAGGTATTTCGGCAATGCCCTTTGCCAGCATCCCCTGGATACTGGTGAACACGAGTGCTTGGTACCACTTGGTTGCTGCCTCTCTCCCAGCTGCATGCACAATTTGCACCACATTTTGCTGCTCCACAGCAAAAGGGCATGGTGGGCACACCAAGCACGAACACGCCACCTCACTTCGAAAATCGACAGAAAAGTGAAACCTTTTTCTTCTGTTTGACCACAACAAAGTGCCCCAGACGTTCCTCCTGGGATTAATGTGGTGTCTTGGGAGCTTTCCTTGCAAGCTCGTCAGGGCTGCTGCTGCAGGCAGGGTCATGGCGTGACTGTCCAGGCACTTCAGTGAGCCCATGACATGCCATGTGCGTGGGCAGCATGGGCAGGGTGGGAGGGTGGGCAGTGGTGTGCAGCCAGGCTGGGGCTGCTTGCTCCCTGACTTGGAAACAAAAGCACTTGACAGGGGCAAGAGTGCAAGCACAGTCGGAGCTGGGGAACCAGCCAAGCAGTAATCCAAGGAGTCAGTAGATCAGCTGTGGGGATGGGGGGAGAGCGGGGAGCAGAGGGCGGTGGTGAGGAGAGGGGAGAGCTGGCAGGTCTATTTGAATATCAGGCTCTGCCACACTCGAGGCTCCGCTGACAACTTCATTACCTCCACATATAAAAATGACTGCGGGGTAATGCAAATGGCTTTTGCGTTGTACACTCGCCTGCGTTCTCCATGCTGGCTGCAGGCTGAAAAGACCTGGCAATGGAGCCTGGAGGCAGATGAGCTTTTGTCCAATTTAATAGGATATCTCTTCAAGGCATAATCCTCCCCTCCCACTCCCCATGCATTATGGAGTCCAGTGACCTGGCTCTTCAGGCACGGAGAGAAGGGGGGCTGTCTCCGGCTTGACCTCATCTGTCAATCACAGAAGAAAGAAAGCAAGGGGAGAAGGAGGGAGGGATGCCTATCTATCTATAAGAAATTTCTAATGAATGTTAAGCAAATTTCCTACAGCCTGACACAGTGGTCTAATTAATATTATAGAAATGTCGACGGAATATCATTCTGCAGATAGGATTTATCACCTTGAACTGCTGTATAACTGATGGTGAAGGAATGGGCACCCCCGTCCCCCCTGATGCTGATTAAATTAGACATAAGCATCAATATGTTACTTATTGGAGACTAGAATTTCATGCTATTACTCTTCAGTTAATCAGAGAACTGTATCTTTTTTTAAAAGATATCAGACTCCCAGTTCTGCTTGTCTGATAAAACAGATGAACGGTTTGACTATACTACACTCACTGTGTGGGGGAAAAATTCAAAAAGAAATCCTACCTAAAGCAGGCTGAAAGATCTTGCAACGACTTTGGGAAAGCTCATTCTAAATGTGCCTGATCCAAAATTCAGGGTGGTGTTGGTTCAGAGGAAAGGAGCAGGAACATAATATTATTGCCCCTTCACTGAGCATGAAGAGACTATTCACAAGGAGCCATTCACTTGCCCAAGTTATTTGGAGATAAGTCTTTTCCTGCTGTACAAGATGCATCTAAGTAATATTTCCTGAAGCAAGGGCACCTGCGAGTGCTTGAGAGCACTGGGTTGTGGCACAGTTCTGCTGCCTCTTGCCTGAACCAGTCACAACCCACTGGGCTCTGGTATTTACCTACCTACCAAAACCTGGAAATACAGAGTAAGTCTTAAGCTCTTCTTGTAAGGAGCTTTATCCTAATTATTTATTTTTAGGAGACTCTCATGTGTGAGTAGCAAACTCTTCTTTCCATGTAGACCATAACACCTGAAAAGTTGGTGGGTTTTTTTTCCTTAGACTTTCTTTTGTGCAGCCTGTAGCATCCTTCCTCAAAGGATGTGCACAGAAAACTTTTCCTCTTGGAGCAACTTCATTCAATGCAAAATGATCAGGGCACATCAGCACTGGCACATCACCAATAATGATAACCATGGCTGAAATAATTGACTTTTCCTTTATGTGTTTACTGCCTAGGAATCATTATACAAAAAAAAAAAAACAAAAAACAAAAAACACCAAAAGCGAGGTGGGGGGTGGTAACTGTCATTATGTTTTGCAATGATGTGGCTAAAAAAGAAAATAGAAGTGTTCAAGAACATGCAACTGTGTAAAAAGTCATGAGTCTAAGCATAGGAAAATTGTGGCAGAGTATCAGGAAACATTTCCTCACTGTGAGGCTTTCATAGCGTGCAATGGTCACCTCAGGGAAGTGATAGAAGTCTTGGCACTTGAGTAATTTAAAATTAGAGTGACTAAAGCACAGGGGACTATACTGTTGGGAACAATCCTGTATTGATAGTTGAATAGACAGAGTCACCTAATTGGTCTTTTCAGGCAGAAGTGGGAGTCTGTGATGACTGATCTGTCCCTTAGGCATTAGGTTGCAGAATGACCATTTTGCATCACTAAATGCCTGTTCCTGATTTTCTGGTTGGACAGTTTAATGCATTTCTAAGCTTGGCTAGCAGAGATGAATATTGTTGCAGCCTACATGAAGCATAAAAACGTTCAGCTTGAAAGAAGTTCTTATGGCAAATAAGAGGATTTGTGATTCTGATCCAAAATGTTGTGATTAAAATCTAACAGCAGGATGCAAAATTTATTGAATGGGTGTCAGCATCCTTTTGCTCCGGGTTCAATTTCACAATCTGTTTAATTTTGCACCGCCACCAGCAGCAGCAGCCCTGCCACCTCACAACATCGGCAATCACTACCTTCCCATCTTTCTCCCTTGTGCCAGCACTAGTGACTGTGGGGCTGCATGGTCAGCTAGATCTCTAAAAATGAAAAGTTACACTGTGACACCCCCCAAAGACTTGTGCTCAGCCAAATCAGCTCTCAAAGCAGCTGCCTGCTGTGCTGTGTGGATGCTGAGGCCAGCAGAAGTGAGGGACACGGATATAGCTATGCAGCTTCAGGCTGGGGCTCTCAGTAACAGCCCAGGCTTAGGTCAGCCTCTGCTGATCAGCAAAACCAGTCGTCTTTATTTTAATATTTTGGGAAAATTAGGCACAGCCAGCATAAGCACTTTGTTATGGTTGTGTGCTCCGTCTCCCAGAACTTCTGCTACCTTAGGGTCATCTTTTGATGACCTTCCCTTAAAGATCCTCAGCAGAAGTCAGATCCAGATGCATAGTGTGGGATTCAGCTCATCTCATTTGGCAGACAAAAAGTTAGGCTTCCAGTATCAGCTTCCTGCATCCTAAAAAGAGAGCCAGCATCTCCAGAGAGTGATTCACCTCCTGTAACTTAGGCTTAGCCTTGAGCACCAGTTTCAGGCTGGGATGAATCTCAATGACTGTGAATGGAACCCAGATGACTAATTCAGACTAGATATCTAATTTTCCATAGCAAAAGTGAGCTGGGGTGAATGCCTATCTTTGGATATAGAGAATTAGCCCATGAAGTGCTTGTGATAATGATAAGCTTCAAAATTATATTGAAATATTGTTTTAAATATGCTTTTAGCAATCAAATTTTCTTTCAGAGAGGGAGCTTTGAAAAATACCTTTTGGGATTGAGAAAGATTTTTTGTGGTCCCAGAACAACACTTCTCTGTCTCAAACAGGTGTTTCATCTGTCTCACACATTCTTCTCAGACCCCAGAAGGCATAAACTCACAGAGTAATTTTGTTTTGGTTTTTATTAACTAGAACCATTTTCCCCTTAATTTGCAAAAAGCAGAAACAACTTGATAGCAAGCTAAGGTGAAGGAGTGGTAAGAGTGACATGGGACATAGCCCCACTTTTAAAGCCTTTTAGTCTGGCTCATATACTCCAGGGTCCAGGCACAGCCCCACAACTCCTCACTCAGGCCACCACCCTTGGCAATACATTAAGGGCTGTGTTTGTGTGGAACAACTCACCCATGGCCCAAGAAGTACTCAGATGCGCTGCTCCACTCAAAATAGATGTCTCATGGTTGTTACACCTGGCTAAAAACTTGGACCTCTAAAAGCTGAGCCTTTGTGACACATGTATGCCCTAGGCAGACATGCATTGTGTGAAGATGGTGTCTGTGTGACTTTTGCTAAGGCAGGACATGACACATAACACGAGCAAACACAAACTGCATGACACACCATTTTCAGTTATTTTTCACCACCATTGTCACCCACCAATGTTCAGTCATATTTGTGCTTGTGTGTGAGCATTCATTCATCACCTTCAGTCCTAAAATACAGAGGCACAAATACAGTGCAGTTCATCCCATTTAAACACTTGGGGACTCCTCTGTCCTATGGAAAGCAAGAGTGGGGTATAACATCGGCTTTAAACTACATAAAGCTGCTGCTCTCTACTTTGATAGCTGTCTGTTTGCAGAGATGACGAAGTGCACCTTCCCAGCACAACTTAAAAACTGCTCTTCTTGCACAGAATGTTAGTAAATTGTTATATATTTTCCTCATCTTCTTACAGAGATGAGGAAAATATATAACAATTTACTAACATTCTGAAATTATGAAATACAGTAGGAGAGGAATGAGAACTTTTCAGCAACTGCTCTAACCTACACTAATGAGTAGACTGTTAGGAATTTTCTTCACTTAGCATTTCTCATTATTAATAAATTTTGCACTGACAACTATAAAGTGAACACTTTGGATTTATGCACCTAACCTAATTACATATGCTGCATGTACGCATTTCATTATTTACTTGACAGATTCATTCCTTGATTCCATAAATAATTAAAGAAGGATCAAATATTAACAATCAGATACATGTTAATTCTCCTCAAATCTGGGGAAACAAACACATTTTATTTTCTGTTCAATAAAAAATGGAATAAAATAAAATGCTTTCATTAGAAGGATTTAAAAAATAGGTAAAGTTCTTGAGTGTCATTTTTATTTTGCATGGACTGAAAATTAAAATGTCCAGCTGCTCTCTAGTCCCTTTACAGGAACACATACAGCAATTTTAACAAGTATAAAAGGTTATTAATTCCCTTTTGACAGTTTCTAAATTAAGCATTTTGGTTTAGTGTTTGTCAGGTAGTTTGTCAGAGGGAGGTGACTTCAAATGTAAAGTCTGATCCTGTTCCCATGAATGTCAACAACAAATTTATACTGAACTTCAAGCAGGACAGCATCCATCCCATTATTTCCTACATATTAGTGGTTCCTTTTTTCCAGACTGAAAATCTGAGCTTGCCCTCTCCCATCAAGCACAGTCAGCTGAACAAGGGCCTGATCCTGCTCACTGAAGAGCCATGCTGCACATAAAAGGTGAAATTCTGCTCCTGCTCCTTTCTGCTGCTGTGTTACATTTTCTCTAGAAGCATCTTACTCCAGGTTTGGTGGGATTTTCTGTAGAGGGCATTGCACAGCTGGAACCAGGTAAGGCAAGGAACTATGTGGCCTTTCCTGCAATGTCAGACACCCCCAGGAACTGCTCAGGGCCTCCAGAGTTAGGGCTCTTCTCAGAAGAGTTACTGCTTAAGCTCTGAGTTATAATTAAATCTGCAAGCGAATTATTTGCGACTGAAAGCTGCTCCCAGTCACAAACCCGTACAAACTGTTTTGCCTGCTGAGCAATTTAAATTGATGTTTAAATATTTCCCTACACATTATTCAATATCTCCATTTGATCAAAAATATTCTCCAATTTGAGCAAATTTACTTTTGGATATCACATTCCACAATTTTATCATTTTAAAGGTGTTAAAAATTCATAGATTGCCACATTATTCATCATGCAAGATTAATGCCAGCCTGACAGGTTTTGTAAAGATGTGGGTTTTTTTTTTCTAAGTGCATATACCATATCTGTATGAGATGTACCATGGCTGTTGAATATTGATTATTCACATCTCCTTTTTTATTTCTGATGCTAAAGAGAGAATATTTGGGTGTGATTGTCAGGGTTAGCGTGTCTCTGACCTACACATGTACTATTAATAATTTATGAGTTGATTTGAAATAGATCTCTGTGAAATGAGCTGGCAATAAGCGGGGCTGTCTAAGATGACAAAGATTCAGAATAGGCCAACTCATGTACATTAGCTTCCTGGTTTCAATCTGAAAACAAAATGAAACAAAACCTCACTGTGCCTTACACAGTAGTTAGGGATATATTATTTGAATACACAAAGCAATATCACTGCTCTGTATTAAAATTTATGGCTGAATGATGCAAACTTTAGCCAAACTTTTTAAAGTGTTACACTTTTTCAACTATATAACTATATCTACATGATGCATAAACGAGCAATACAAAGTATGGCAACCTGTTGGTCAAACTACTGAACAGAGCCAGCTCACAGACTCCTAATTCCATTTAAGAGTTGTCTCCCTGAATCCATAGAAGATAAAAATAACAAAGGTCAAGACCTGCAAGTGGAGCTGCTGCATTGACCTGAGGTTGCCAGCATCTAATGGGAGCTCTTCAAAGACTAACATTATGGGGTTTCCTACATGAAAAGCCTTCTTTCTTTACACTTTATCCCTTATTTTAGAAAGCAGCCCTGCTTATGTCCACAGACTTACTGAAGATGCCCAGGTTGCATTTAAGGGGTGTTCTCAGGAGCAGACCTGGAAAAGGCAGCCTGTCCCCTGACTGCAGGCACACCCTGAGGAGATGCCTCTGGCAGAGCTGCACCCTGCTGGAGCTACTCATGGAGAGGAAAGTGTCCCCTGGCAAGGGGCAGTGGGACCACAGCGTGTCCTGCTGGAGCAGGGCAGGGGCAGCCACACTCAGGACCTCCCAGCACCGGCTTAGGTGCAATGAGAGAGGCAGCAAGTGAGACACAGCTAAGAAACAACAGGGCTGACCACTGCTTTTCAGAGGGCACTCATAGAAATTTCATCATAACACTGACTTCTGCCAGCTCCCCTACAAGGAAGACTTCTCGTAAACCTCAGGCCTCATCAGCTAATATTTGGGTCTCTATGTCTATGTCCTTGTTTTCTTGATATCTGGGCTACATGTGTTTGTACCACTGATGAGGGGTATTTCTGGTCTCCTTGTCACATGAACTTTTGAGATCCTGAACCCTTAACCTGCATGGAAATACGTCATATAAAGTTGTTTATTTGTTTTTTTAATGTGATACAAAAATAAAACGGTAAAAGCAAAAATCTAGCTGATCTGAACAGGAAAGTTTGCTGTTATTTAAATAGCAAATAGCCAACAGTCAGGCATAGGGGAACTAGTTAATACCTTGTTACAATTTTAAAATAAAGACATTCAACCAAAGAAATTACACTGAGCTGCACAAGCTAGGGCAGCACAGAGCAGTGTGTCAGAGTCACAGGGGTGTTTGCAGTGACACAGAGACAATGAAATTGGATGACACCAGCTCTTCTCTTGGTGGGAGGGTTTTCACTGTCTGTCTCCTGGGAGTTTTGCTGCACATTCTTTGCAGGAAACCTTTCCACCCAAAGTGGCAGCAAGCCTTTTGGAAATCTTATTAATATTCTTCCTCAGTGCTGTGAGGTATGCTGCAGACAGGAGATGACAGTTGCCTTACCATGAGCAAGGGAAGAGCAGGGGACTAACACCAGCACTGACATAGTCTAGTAAAATTGCCTTGCTGGTATCTCAGAAAAAGAAATTATTCAGGAGGGAGAATTGACTCATAATCCCAAGCCCAGCCAGCGGCCAAAGCAGTTATTTATTATTTGTGGTATGGCACACCAAACACATTCTTCCCAGACAAATCGGAGGGCAAGGTCCTTGCCCTGAAGAACATACAATTTATGGAGCTGACCCTGCGAGATGCAGTGGGCCCTCCCGGGAAGAGCAGAGCAATTTCATCTCAGGATGATTTTGGCACATCTTGGGAGGTCTCACCTCTCTTGCTAACACAAATGGTTCTTCTGACCCCAGGGGGTGACTTCTGTAAATGGGGATAGTTTGGTTTTTAATCTGTGACTTGCGAGAAGTAAAATCTTTTATCTGGCTGTAGAGTTTCTGCATGTGCACAGTATTAATACCTGCAAAACTGAGAGGGAAGCTTGAACTTCTCAGGGGAGCTGCAAACCATCATGCATTCAAGTGGCAGAGTTCAGCATACATTTCTTAGCAGGCTCCAAAGCACCATTTTCTGGGGGGAGATTTAGGCAGGGCAAAACCACATAAAAACAGGGAATGTGCAAGAGAGGTGACTCTCCTGCTGCTGACATCCCTGACACTATCCACTACCCTTGATGGGTCAGGAGAGCTTTAGCCAAAGGCCCCTTCCTATCCTCCCTGCTACAGCAGACAGAGAAACTGAGAACTGCCAGAGGAACCTTCTGTAGGAACAGCAATTCACTTTAAAAAGGCAAATATTTTAAGGTTTCTTTCTTGAGTTGTTGCCACAGGGGAATTTGGTTCCTGTCTTCTAAGAAATTTCAGGGGGTGCTGAGGTTGATGGTTATGAATTAGTGCAAGCACATCACCACCACTGCCATGATCTGTCTCCCCAAATCACGTTTCACCAAATCTAACATTCAAATCTCTGCTTCCTTGTCTTGCACCCAGAAAAATACCAAGTACTCAGTTCTCAGACCAGCAAAATTCCTTTTGGACTTCTAAGCCCTGAAGTACCCCAGAATACTCTTCTTACAGGATGCAATGTATCAGGGAACATTCAGCTCATCAATCCAAAGCATCAATGAGTTGGCCATCTTCAGAAGGAAACATAAGCCTCATCTTTTTACAATGGCTCCAACATCATCCAGGAACAAGGAGGGACAAACTAAACCAAGGAATTTCCTAATGGCTCTCCTCTGTGGGAAGTGGGAAAGATAACATTGTACTTCTGGCTTTTGGAAAGGACAAAAACCTCTCTTATTTACAGGCAGTGGCTTGCCCTGATAAATGTGTTGTAGGAAGCCACTGTGATTAGTAAGGAACAAAGTGGGAGGGAAGAGCCAGTCAAGCTCCAGGAACAGCACAATGCCCTGTCCTTGGCACAGTCTTCATCTCCTGCTCAGAAGACATTGTCACTTTCTACAAACAATACAGAATTAAGGATAAGCTTGCAGAGCCTTCAGGTGAAGTCTCTGTCACTACCCCAAGAAAAAAATCTGGTCAGAAAGCAAAATATGAACGTTAAAAGATTCTGGTTGGATTTAATCAAATGGGTTGTTGTAATGTATAAAATTATATTGACCCATAGTGCTCGCATGTCATGTCAGTTTTTGAGAATTGTTTTTACTTTTGAAAGGTCATTCACATGCCCCACCAGCAAAATAAACTCACATGGAGAGGAGGTCTGCTAAAATTAGCTGTACAGGCCACACAGCTTTGGAAAAGGAAGCTTGCAGTGCTTACTTAGACCAATGGTCTTTACTCATACTAGCAGTTCCAAATTGTTTTAACAACTAGTGTCATGGATGGATGAGTAGAGACTGAAAGATCTGGCAAAAATCAATCTTTCCTATACTTTTTAGTCTGCTTCAGATCTGCTTCCTGCAGTCCAGTTCCAGTGATAACACCATCTAATATCAACAAGACCGCAGCACTTCTGCAAGTGTCCCTCAGAGAAAATCCTGTCAGTCCTGCTTATTTAACCAAGCTAAGCAGGGTACCTTAATTATCTCTCTCTTCTCACTTCCTGTTTTTTTAATTAGTGAGAAGAGTGCATAACTCTCTTTTTCCAAAATAGATACGAATCTCTGTTATGAATGCTGCAACCCAAAAGATAATTAGCCCAAAATTTACAAATGCAATAGATGCCAGAGGGAGTTTGGTTTCTGAGTGCCAGAGTGCACAGTGCTGGGAAGCAAAAGCAAATCCCTTTCACATGTCTCAAGTCAAACATCAAAAACTGGGACCCCTCTGCTACCTCTTTGGAGTGCTTTGTTCTGACAGCTGGGGGTTCTCCTTGTCAGGCACTTCATCCCTCCCAACAGGTAATGCAGTGGAGCCCAGCAGCAGGAGGAACACTGTTCCTCCCTCATCCGAGAGAGATGTCCTGTACATTATTGTGGTCACCTTACTGTTCCTCAGTTTCCCCAGTTGTAAAAAAGTAGATCCTGTTTATTGTAAGGCCGAATTAATTCCTCATCACAAAAGACTCTGAGACTCTGGACAGGAAAATTTTATCATAAACACAGACAAATTATTAACTTCCTATATCCAGCCCATGATGCATGGACTCTGGTGCCAAGTGGATGTTGACTTCCCAGCAAAACTCAAATCATTCAGGAGCCAAACTTGCTTTCAGACTTCTTTTTGTGTGTGACCAAATTGGCAGCATTTTTATGGACAGACACTCATATCCCACCTCCTCTCCCAATGTCTCAGATCATTAGAAGCAGCAACAGCCTTGAGCCTTTTAGAGAACTGGAAATAGTAATAAAAAAGATTAATATAAACAGCACTTAGAGGGCATTTCTTGCCAAAAATTAAGAAGCTATCTTATATAAAGAGGTTATTCTTCCAACAAAATTATTTCTTGGGGCTACAAAAATGTCCCAAGATGGACATTCATATGGTTACTTTTCTGTCCTAGGACCAGGTCTCCCAAGGCTCTTGCACATCAGGGGAATGATGGGCTTCTTCAGGGAGTGAGCCAGAGTAACTAAATTTGTTTAGGAATCAAACTCCCTATGTCAGTATCAGCTTCTAAGAAAACCTATCCCTGCACTTTTAGTGCCTCAGTCTCATAGTTCAACACACAAAGCTCTCAAATGACCATCAAAAGTAAAAAGTGTTGTGCAGACACAAATGGGAACACAGGAATGCTGAACATGGTGGGTGAACTCCTGGCCCACACTGAGGATTCTAATTAAAGCCCAATTTCTTAAGATGAGTGCTGGTCTAGACCAAGTTCTACGTTATGGCCTGACAGCCATTGCATTCAAGAAAAAGTAAGAACTGGGTCAAACCAGCAGGTCCTGGTACTCTGAATCTGCTCTTGGATAGGGGCTGCCAGCAAATGCTGACAGTAGACTGCAGGGGCAAGACAGAAATAGAGTGCTGCCTCTCTCCTAGGAGACCTGCCCAGCTTTCAGCCCTACACTGGCTGTTCTTATCCACACACAGGGATAAAAACACAAGCCCAAAATTTATCAAAAACCAACCAACTTAAAAAAAAAATAGTGTCCAGAAATGCAAAGCTGCTAAAATTCCTCATCCAGGTGTAAGTGGGGAGTGTTATGAAAAACTCAGGGCTGCAGTTTCAAGTTTTTAACACCCTCATCTGCCCCAGGCTTTTAAAAGTCTTGGCCACCTATGGCTGCTGACTGCCTTTTCCTTGCAGAAAGCTTTTAAGAATGTACTGCTTATATAGGAAATAAAACAGAATCAAGATTTCTGACACTTGGCTCAGAAGAGCGACTTCAGAAAAATCACAAGTACTCTCTTTCTGAAGCATGAGATACTGCTCTTTTGAAACTGTTTTCATTAACTGTGAAATAACAGGAAATAAGAACTTATGAGAGGTCTTAGAAACTGGAAATAAGTGGCATTTTGAAAGCATGAACATGAAAAAGGAAAGAATAGACTTTGTAGTCCACTTTATCATCACTATTATTGATCCTGTAGGACAAAGGAAATGGCTTTAAACTAAAAGAAGGTGGGTTAAGATTAGATATCAGGACAATATTCTTTATTGTGAGGTTGGTGAAACACTGGAACAGGTTGCCCAGAGAAGTTGTTGACAACTCATCTGTGAGAGTTTTCAAGGCCAGGTTGGAAGTGGCTCTAAGCAACCTGGTCTAGTGGGAGGTGTCCCTACCCATGGCAGGGGGTTTGGAACTTTAATGGCCCTTCCAACCCAACCCATTCTATGGGCCTATGAAGACCCATGACTTCACATAAGTACACCAAAAATAGGAAATAAATCCAGAAGTACTCCTAAATATTGTCTTTCAGAAACAAACAAACAAAAAACCACTTTATTTGAAAATTACTGTTTTAAGATGTTCTCTATTTCAAAGCAAACATTTTTCTGTTCACAGGAAAAAAATTACTACAGCATATTCAAAAAGGCCACCTATTTGTTCCAACAAAAATGTCATTATTAATCTCAGCATCATTCAGAAAACAGAATTTTTTAACCCCCACACAAGCAGCACAAAGTTTTTACCATTGAGCTCAACAGAATCAGTGCTTGATACATCTTAACCACTTTTACTGTGAAATCTGCATTTCGTATTTGCACAAAAACTAAACCAGACCTCTAGTATTGTTCTAAGTAACAAAATATCTGAAGAAAGCACGTTTGTTCAGAAGGCCTAAATGTGCGGCTTTTTTTCTGTATAATTTTTTCCTTGCTTTCTGAATAACCATCAAAGAATAAAAATAGTGTAAGAACCTGACAAAATATCAATCTCATCTGATGACTGTTTTCTTATCTACAAGCCAAAAAAAGAAAAAAAAAGAAAAAAAATAAACAGATACCAGAAGTAATTTTGCAAACATTCAAAATCATGAGTATCACAGGAAAGTTCTACCACTAACACATATTCACATATTTTAAATATAACCATGGGAAGAACTCAGAGAATGTGAGAACGTGCAAATACTTGTAATTACTGTATCCATTTGAACTTGAAAATGCTTTTTATTGCAGTTTGAAATCATTCTAAACTTAGACATATGCTGGCATGTTTAACATGGAAATTAGATGTGCCTGATCAACATTTTAACAAGAGGAACATTTGGACAAAACCTATAACTGCAGCAGTACCTGGGTGGTTTGCTGCTCCTGATCATCAGAGAAGCAAAGATAAACTGATTGAGACAATAGTTGAGTTGGCTGTAGTGTCATAAATGATAAATTATTCCTTACCTTTTGGAAAATATGAGATAGTTGACATGTGTCAAGATTTTTTTAATGTATCAGGGGACAGTAAGACAAAATACATTCTTTGAAGGAGAACAATCCAATTGCAATCTATTGGTCTGATTTGTTTTGTTTTGTTTTGTTTTTACATCAAGAAGATCAAAGCTATGACACAGATTATTGGTCCAAATTTAGGACTGAATACATTTTAGTGCCAGGTTTCATAAATTATCCCTACATAATGATGGACATCAAGGCAAACATGTATATGGCCAAAGATGTCCAGAGGATAAGAGCCACAAACTCCTTATTAGCTGTGGGGGCTTTTCTAATCTGCATTTGACTTTACAGTCTTTGCAAACAATTGTGGTTTTACTGTCCATACCCGTTTTACGACTTTTCCCTTCTCCTCACAGCAGCAAATAGTGGATCTAAGCAATTGTGAAGAGGAAATGTTCAAGTGCCAAATGGCATAAAGCAAGGAAAAAATGAGAAAAGGAAAAACACTCCTCCATTTCTGCATCGCATTTATCACAATAGTAGGTAAACACTTAGCATGTAGAAATATGATGAGGCCTCATGAAAACCTTTTAATGTCATTGCTAATGACTGTATTCACTACCAGGGCAGTCATTAACAGGTTGCCAGGAGAGAAAACATAAGCCCCTAGACTGTTTCCATACAGACTGATCTCAGTGTTATTATTACCGCATCAATGCCAAGAAGTGATAATGGGATGAGGGCACTCCCCAACCAGGCACCATGAATAACCAAACTAAGAGGCTGTCACAAAGCAGCAGACAAAGGGACTTTCCTTTTTCTTGTCTTTGTACTGGGGAACTTGAGGCATATAATGTGCAGTCACCCTTGCCATGGCTGCATGGAGGCCTGTCCTTGTCCATGGATCTCTCACCTACCGTAAGCATCCTTTTCCCCATGAGGGAGGGTGTCACAGTCTAAGCTGTGAGGGTGTCTCGGTATGTGTCTTTACAGGTACCTCCCAGCCCTACCTTCCCCAGGATCATGACCCAAACCCTTATTTTCCTAAATCCCTCCAGCTCTTGGCAGCCCAGACCCTGTACCCAGAACCTCTGACACTGCAGCCCCAAGTGCTCAGTGGCTCTTGGGAGGGTCCATCTGAAGGTTGGCCCGAGAAGCAGCAAGGCCCATGGTGACAGCACAGACCGGTCCTCCAGGCACTTTCCCTTTCCAGCACCCCAGGGCTGCCTTTGTGGCATTTTCATTGCCAAGCAGCTGGGAAAACCCCACTCTGGTACCTGTGCTGTCCAGGATACATCCTTCTTCTCCCTTCCTTGCTCTGCTCCATCCATGAATACATTTCTCCCCTTTTTTCTCTTTGTATTTTTTTTTCCTCTTTCCCATTACCCCTTTAATGCAGAGCAGGGCTGCTGATTACAAAAGAGGCAGTTTGACTTGAGCAATAGGTCTTCTTCACTAATCCTCACTGTCATGGAAATTCCAGCTGCTACAAGAATAAGAGGCTCAATCCATATTTGCCAGCTCTAATATGAAATCTGTCAGGGCCCAAATTAATGAGTTCCAAATTCCTTACATCACGATAACAGGTTAAGACTGGTCAATTAATTACATAAATCCTTCCCGATTCATTGTGCATTTTCAGGCGAGATTGTGTCTTACATAACTGGGTGACACAAGGCCTTTTGGCTCCTGCTGTTCTGCAGAAAGGCCTCCATTTAAGAGCAGCCTGCCTGCCACCGAGGCCGGCAAATGCCATACCTGGGCACTGCGCTGGGCCCTAATTGCCTTCGTATAAAAATATAAATAAATGAATAGTAACATGTGCTTTCAAAATACGGCGCAGCTGCGCGGAGGGCGGCGGGGGCTTTCCTGTGGGGCGGCAGGCGATGCCCCGCTACGCCGGCTGCGCCCATCCGCAGCGCGGTAGGCGCCTCCCTGTTTCCCCCGGCTGAGGAGCTGCACGGCTGCGGAAGGAGCTCCGGGATGGCGGGAGCCGGTGGGGAGCAGGAAAACCCAGAAATGACCCCAAACCGCTGGGCCGCCCCCGCGGAGAGCCGCGCAGGCGGAGCGCGCTCCCGGCACAGGACCGCGCCCGCTCCGCCCCGGCCCCGCCCGGCGGCAGCTCCCGCTGGCGCACAGCGCCCCCTGGCGGCCGGCGGCGGGCGCGGAGCGGCGCGGGTGCGGCCCCTCCTTCCGCGGGGGCGGCGGGCAGGGAGGGAAGCATGGAGGGAGGGGGGCCGGGAGCGCTGCGGCAGCGCGGGCGGCCGCCCCCGCCCCGGCTCCCCCTCCGCCGTTGCCATGGGCTGCGGTTGCCACGAGTTACCGGATGAAGGCTGGGCGGCCCCGCTCCCCGAGTAGCGGGCGCGGGGCGGAGCGGGGCGGAGAGCGCGGCGGCGCCAGGTAAGGCTCTCGCCCCGCTCCGCGGCAAGGCAGGGCAGGGCGCGAGCGAGGCCGGGCCGGGGCGCAGCGGGGAGCGCGATCTGGGATGCTGCCGTCCTTTTCCCTTTTTCCCCCCGTTGGTTGTTTTGTTCTTTTTCCCCTCTCCCCCTTTTTCAAGCCCTCCTGCCCGCTGGCCGCTCGTCCCGGCGGCGGAGCCCCGCGGGCAGCCGGCGCTGCCGGAGCGCTCCGGCGGGCGCACACGCGCCCACGGCCGCGGAGCATCCACGGGCGCCCCGCCAGCCGAAAGTGAGCCCGAAGGCCACAGTTCGATTTCTGTTTTACAAGGCCACTTGAATTAATTTCTAAGGAGGTTTTGTTGCAGAAGGCAAAGAAGCGACTTAACCCGTTATGGTGCATTTTTAACATCGAAGCAGAGAATAATTGTGTAATAATTTCCTAAAGCGTTTAGGCCTTTCGTGAAAAGAATGAACCCAAGACTCTTAATTATTATTTACATTTTTGCCACCTTGTAAGTGCTAGAGAAGAAAAGTAAAGCCCCAGGTCCTTAGCCCTGAACCTAGTCCTGCAATTATAGGTAAATGACACAGGACCATACATTGTTTATTCTTCTTCTTATCCATACCGTGTATAACAGAGGAAGTCACAAACATTTTATTGTTTTAATAATTCATGGTAATTATATAAAATTTAAATATTAATCTGGAAAACAAATTCAGTATGTCACCTGTCAAAAAAAATACGTGGACACTGAGGATTGCACTGTTCTACAGTGTGGGATTTAGAGTATGTATTTCCTTCCGTGCTTATAGAAATACATTGCGTTGTAAACAATCTTCACTCCGAATACACCATCTTTGTGGGGTTTCTTTGCTATTCTTTTTGTAGAAAATGTAAATAAGTGAAAACCCAAACACAACAGATTGTGTGTGTATACACAGTGTGTATATATCCACACATATATTTATGTATATATACAAATATTACAAAAATAACCGAACAGTAAATTACACATGGTAAGCCATAAAGTGATTAGGATATTGATATTGAAATAAAGGAAACCTAACTGTCAAGTTCAAACATGAGCTAAAAAGTAGTAACTTGTTTTATTTGATTACTTAAAAGCTTTTAAGAAATCATCATAAAAATGAGAATGTAAAGCTATAAGCAAAAGAGGAAAAAAAGCTTTTGAATGCAGAATTATTGCAATTAGATATAATGTAATTTGATTTCTACTTCTAATTTATAAATTAGGTATTATCCTGTTTTTAAAGAAATGCTAGCAGGAAATGTTAGCATTGTTCAAAACTAAAAAAAATTGAGAATCAAAGTACCAGTGACAACTGATCAAACTGTATGTCATAGTGTTGAAAAATTACCAAATCATTAAAGTAAAAAAAGACATTAAAATTATTTTTTGTTTAACATTTACATTGGTAAAATTTACATGTAATGTTCCAATGAAACAAAATACTTAAAGCCTTTATATGTGCTTATATACAGCTGATACACAAAGGAGGCATACTAGACAGCATGGAGTACTTTCCCTCCCCCATTACGAAGAAAAATTCTAGTAACACTACCTACACAAACAACATTCAAAAGATAAATATTTGAACAAATTTTTGTCAAAGCTGAGAAGAAAGTTACAGTAGTCTTAGATTTTTTAACAGAATGACAAAATAAGAGAATAACAATAGAGCTATTAGAAAACAAGTATTTATTTCAGAAACGTCTTCATTTGGAAAACACTCGCTGGCGTACTGATAAGCTCCTAGAATTAAAAAATACAATTAGCCACAAAGGCTCTCCAAATCTTGTGTTTCTGTAATTTTTGTCAGGTACTGAGAATGTGTTAGTAAGCCAGAACTGTAAAGTGCTTCAAGAGTTTAGGTTAATCTTTTAAAACAAAAGAAAAACTTACATTGTCTTAAATAAAAATGGTAATATTCTTCTCAACATTGTTTTTGCTTTTAAATCCTTCCCACCTTTTAAATAAATTTGCTAAACATTTTTTTTGTAATGTTCCATCTCAAAAATAATATATTAAAAAAATCAAGAAATCAAAATCACTGACTGGCAGTAACAGTTATTTTTAAGCTACTTTTAGTGGTAACTTGTTGCTTTAATTAAAGTTATCACTTTTACATTAAAAATAGCATTGCTGCTAACTCACATAGAAGCTGAGACAGTGGATAGATACATTTGTGCAATTCAGTAAGACTGAGCAAAAAGAAATACGCATATTTATCTTACAAAGTGCTACCATCAACAAAATACAGTGGCTTAAAGTAGTTACCCAAGAGATGTTATTCTCAAGCTACTAAAACCTGTTTCTAAAATTACACAGATTCCCAGCTGGATGCTTTAAAAGAAAAAAAAACATGCCCACACGTTTATGCTACCCCTTACTAGCTGTCTATTGAATAATCTATTGTTTCTGTAATTCACAGGTTTAAAATATCCCTTCTTTGAAAGTAATCACAGATTTCTTTAAAGAGAAAAAAATAAAAGGGCATGTATATACACCCATTTTTAGGCCGTTAACTACTGCACTGAAGTTAATGGGAGCTTTGCTAGGGTGATCAGACCCCCTAGCTCTTTTTAATAGCAGTTAAATGTCAAATATAAATACAACACCACAGTGAAACATATTCCTTTGACAGAATCTGGGACAAGACACTATGCAGCTGCTGTGAACAATAAAGAGAAAAACTGACGTTTAATCAAAATATGTGTTGGTGGTTAAGAAGTTGTGTTCAAGCCTGCCTTTTGTTTGTGAAAAAAGTCAATATTCCAACGTGGTAACTACAGCCACAATGAAATCAGCAGCTCTTGTTACTCATGGAGAGTGGAGAAGGCCACATCCATGCAGGGTGTTACAGCTATGTGATTATCATCATCTCACAGAGGGAGATACTCCCCACTTCATTTGCTGAAACTAAAACACCTCTACCAGCACCATCAAATATAGATGCCTAAAGTTAAACGTGGTGGGTGAAATCTTGGCCCTAGTGAGGTCAGTGCAAAATTCAGCCATTGGTTTCAATGGACCTCATCCAGGATTTTCACTAGGAATGAGTATCCATAATTCCCTGGGAGCTGAGAATCTCCAGCAAGCCTAGAAATGATGTAATTTATATTTATATTTCTAAACTTCTAAGCAACCATGCTCAAGAATTTTTGCCTTCAGTACTTACGCATGATAAAACCAGTCTTTCCATAAACATTACCAGGAGGACCAGAGGAAGATGTATTTATATCTCAAATTGTCAGCAGCATATAGTTTGTATGAATGTTGTTTTGCTGATGTTGCTGAGCTACTTTAAAAAGTGAGTACCTTGGTGGGGTGTGTAATTTCATCACCAATGTCAAATGACTTCTAAAGATGAAACTTCTCTGATGCAAATGACTAAAAGATGCTTTGAATATGTTTGATATGATATACCAACTTTTAAGGTGAGGAATTAAATTATCTTTATTTTTCAAATGTGAGACACAACTCACTGAAGGAATTATTTTAACTGCCACATACGTCAGAAGAGCATGACTTACCCAATACTGAGATTTTAATAGTCACAAAACCATAAATAGGTAGCATGTAGACCTTCACCAAGATACAGTAAAAAAAAAAAAAAATCATCAAAAAGATAGTATTAAGGTCTGTTTTGAGTATTTTGTAAGGACATATGGTTGCATTAACAATGGGTCTTCTAGGTACATGCCACCAAACAGCCCTGTTTGTGTGATACACATAACCAGTAAACAAAGCAGAAAGTGCTCTGTACTGTCCTTAAGGTAGCAATACAGGAATGATTTTTCATGATTCTTCAGAAGCTGGGCTTGCTTTACATCCACATGAAATGCTGTCATCACTAGGTCCAAGCCCGGAGGATGAACTGCAGAAAAGGGGAGAGGGGGGAGGAAAAAAAAAATAAAAGGAGGAAATTGGTTTTCACAACACACTCAAAGCCTGAGTAACAGAGGAGAACTTTAATTATCTCCAGTCACAAAGAGAGACAGGAAATTTGGACTTTTAATTAGCCATTTGGAGTGCAGTTGGATATTTTTTTAGCAAGATAATTTAAACGCGAATAATTCAAGTCTGACTAAATGAAATTCACATAATCAGAATGCAGATAATTGAATTTCTACTGCATTCATTAATTCAGTGTGGAGGTGTGTGTGAAGACTTCTATGATGAGCTGTCACAGCTCAATAAAATCTCAGTCAATTAATTTTTTCATTATCTTAGTATTACATCAACAAAAAAGTGAAGCATGTGCGTGTGTATGTATGGATATATAATCTCAGAAAGTAAGGATATACAGAAATCACCTCTCTGAATCAGAGTCTGCATCGTCTTTTCCTTTTTTTCCCTCTTCATCTTCTATAGGAAAACGTCTGTTCAGAGAGGCAAAACTGAGAATCGCATCAGCAACAGTGTATTTGGTCTGTCCAGAAACACAGGCCTCCATATCTTCTGGGCTTAGCTGAGTCTGTAGGAAGAGGTGAAGCCTGCTATCTGAAAGCAATAAGGCATCTTGTAGGATCCTGGAAAAGGAAAAAAAGGCAAATGTTTATATATAACCTGCACGAACACACACTCACACACATATATATTCTAAAGTGTTTTCCCAGAACAAATATTAAATGATGTCCTGCTTTTAAAGTTTTCAGTTGAATCCTAAATCAGTAACAGAAGGCAATGAACATATTAAAATGATTAGGTGCGTGTTACTTTCTTATTACATTATTTGGAATTTTAGGTGAGTAAAAACATGAAGCTAATAGTTAGGCACATCTGCTATTAGAATAACTTCAAGGACATTTCTTCCATTTAACCATCTGCTATTACCACATGGATCAGTTAATGATTTTTAGGCAGTTGGAGGCATATACCCTTACAAAAATTTGGTCTCTCTTTTTTTTCAATAACCAAACTTTTATAAAAAATTACAAGTCACCGATTTGTTTGATGGAGTAAAGAAATGTGTAGAGAGACAGTGTGTAGGCAGAACAGATTTCATGCATGTGCAACATCAGGACTTTGGAATACCTGTCAACAACTGAGCCAACACTAGCCAAAATTATTTACACCGTTACTCTGGTTTTAATTTACTTGCAGATAGTTTTCAGGGACTCTTAAATTTTATTTAATTCCAGCTATTATTTTCAAAAATAGGTTTTAAAATTTGGTTGATATAGATTTTAAATGAAGCCTCCAAATAAATTTAGCACAGAGTATTTACTTAAAACACATGAAAGTAAACAAAATACAATACATTCCAGTAACACAGTTCCAGAGAGCCCTTTTCAAGCCCTGAGAATTGAGGATCATCATCTATTTTTTTAAGGAAAAGATAGGCAACTTTTCTTCAACACTTCTGTAAAGAAGGAATTCTTTACTATACAAATCCTAAAATTATTAACAAGAAACTTCTTCAGTTTGTGTGTATAGAGACATCAGAGGTTATGACCACGCCAAAGAATACTCCATGGAATATTATTAAAATATCTTTAAAACATCTCAAAGCTACTCAGAGTCAATACTTAACTATTTATACCCATTTAGGCTACAGTTTTTACCAAAAAAAGTCATTGCTGTGCAACAGGAAACAAGAGATGACATTAATGTACGAACTAGTAAGAGCAGAAAGAAATATTGCATTTTAAAGGTACTCTGACTAAAATGAAAAGTGTAACTGATTAGTTCCTTCTCTTGAATAAGATTAATGGTGTGTTTGGACTGTAATGTTTTAAACACAAATACGTTCTGAAAACTGTTCTCTAAAGCGGCCAAGATTACAATAACATTTAATAAACACACAAAAGGATTTCTGGCTTCATTCAAGCCCATAAAAATCTGTCAAATTAAAATAAGTAGTAAAAGATATCTACATGAAACCACAAGATACTTGTGTGCATGCACATTTCACTTGCCTAGATGAACACACAGTCTCAACCAAACAACTCCAATTCTGACACCTTCCAATGGGGAAATGTTTCCAACCCTAATGATCTACCAGGTGCGGGTGAAATTAAGTCTCAGAAAGACCATATTTTGCTGAAGTTCAAAATAAGCACACTTTTCACACACAGAGAAAGCCTTTATAATCCAATCCGAATTCTCACCATTTTAATAACAAATAGACATCTGCAAAATCAACGTGGGCAAATGTATTAATAGATAGAAAAACTTCTTTGTAGTCTAAAATCCTGCAAAGGCTGTGTAAAAATGATTCAAAACAGAATTTACAGGTCCACACACCTTGACAGCAACAGCTTCATGATTACAGTTTGAAAAGCCATCATTCAGCAGCCACTAAAAGAGGATTTCAGCCTTGACTCTTGATAAACCCACTTTCCAAAGAAATACAAACATTGCAATAAAAAGTAGAGGTATTCCAAACAATATATCCAATCTTATAGTTATGCAATTGGAGAGTAAATATTCTACTTTTCTTAAAAAAAAAAAAAAAAAAAAGAAAAGAAAAAACAAAAGAGAAATAATGTGCCTGCGTTTCCTGTAGAGGAACTACAGTTACTGTTTTTCCCAGGCACAGTGAGGAGATGTACATTTCTGCAATTCTAACATTTGCGTGTCTAATGCCAAGTAACACAGTAAAATGCCAAGTCATTAAATTCTGTGAAAGGCATTTAGTTTCACAGATTTTCCTCTTGCTGTACCTTCAAAAGTTTCCTGCCAACCAGTGAAAACACGAGTAACTAACTGTTCATGAGATTACACTACACTTACAGCTCTGTTGCTGTTTGAAATGTATTTTATTTTCTTTATAAAATAACGGGTAATCTTTAAAATTGATTTTAGATGGTTTGAGGCATTACACCAGAGAAGTAATGAGCACTAATGTCAATGATATTGGACACAAATTCATTTTAGCTTTATTTCATGTCCAGTACAATTCTGCTAAGCCTTGAACTGCTAAAGCACTGTTATTAACTCAGCAGTAACCTAACACATGGAACAGCAAACAAAAGTGATAAGAGTACAGACTGATCAGGACCTCAAGGCTACTGTCCTTTTTCTGCAGCTATAATTCAATTTCCAATTTTACTTTACATTGGAATCATTATTTCACAGTAATTTTCTTTTCTGCTTTATAGTGCCATCTGGAGGTGAAGGGAGTGAAGAGAAACCAAGGTGCAGAAATGGAAAGATGTTCATAGTCATAACCTCGCTCATATATGTATATGTGTGTGTTCACTATGTGTTCACATGGAGACCAAACACTCAATACATTTTGCAAGTCATTTAAAACCATCCTGAAAGCAGATATAAAAATACCTTTTACTTGGTTGTATCCTTGAAGAATTTCTGTTTTCTCTTAAAAAATAACTGCTGCTTTTCCCACCCCCTCTGAACCAACAGGTTAGACTGCTTTTTAATTGCAAGCTTCAAGCAATCAAAATGTAAAATAAATTCTGCACTACCCATAAGTGTTATGCTTTCCTGCTCAAAATACTCTTTGTTCAAGGTAATACCCAAACATTTGTCACCAGATGGTACTAGTAGTATTAAGTGCTGGTATAGCAGTTGCTCTCTGGAGGCTTTTGCTGTCCTGGGGGCTCACTGTGTGAAGGGCTTGACATTTAAAAGGTAGACTTGGCTTCAAAGACTTAAAAATGAAAATTACAAACCACCACCTAACAAATTAAAAAGGCAAGAGGAAGGGAGGAGCGTCACAACATTAATGCTCGGATGTCTTCGCGGAGGCTGGACGCGTGCGCAGTCTCGGCACAGCAGGCAGCGCTCTCAGCGCTGCTCCTGCACTTTCACTGCAGCCAGGGCCAGGCAGGGCTGTGCTTACAGCGATGGAAATCAGCGCTACTGGAAGAGTCACGGCTCACGGTAATAATTCCTATAAACTGACAGAGCATATTGAAGAGAACAACAGACCTTCTATGCACGCCTGCAAGAAGAACGAAAGGCTAAACCCTGCAAGTCTTGATCCCATCAGTAGTCATTACTTGTCAGAGATTTCACTCCTCTTGGCCAGATTGCTCACATGCATAATGACTACTTATGTGATTAAGGGGGCTGCAAGATAAGGCTCTACATTAGAATTAGAGATAATAAAGTAAATTTTTATTCACAGCCATGTGAATCTTTTTAAGCTTTCTGTAAATGCTCGTGATCTCTAGACCTTTAAAGAAGAAAGACTGAAAAACATCACAAGCAGAAGAAATAATGTCATTTTTGAGGAAATGCTGGATACTATATGAGGAATATTTCTCTTTTCCTGTGTTATGGCAAAAAATATTTACAAAAGAAAAAAAGCATGTGTTTTTTCTTATTTGGACAAGGTCCAAAATCTGGTTTTCTTCACCATGATTTTATTATGTATATTATACACTGTTCTGCTGGAGAAAAACAACATATGGCTGAACAGTACAACTTAATCCTAACTAAAGATTTCCTGTATCTACTGTAACCTAATACAATGACAGATGCATACTTGAATGTGTGTGGAAGGTTAACACTCCGATTTTGTTTTCAACAAATTTACTCTGCCCACTTACATCAGCTCACAAGAGCAAGGGAAAAACCCAAGGAGCTGAGAGATGGATGACAGCCTGTGCTGTGGTGCCCTCTACTGAGCATCCAGCCCCTCAGCCCCAGCCCACACCAAACAAAGCCCCAGTTTCCTCTAAAAAAGCTGACTGTGTTTCCTCCTTCACTTTTTATAAGGGAGGAAATGTTACTGATATCAAGCAACTGTGAAGCAACTGTTGGGTATGTGATTATGCGTGCGGTTAAGAGAAGATTGAGCCACATGTGCCTGCTATGCATTTTTCCCTCACCAGATAGGAAATACCAGCAAGGCTCCACTGGAGAGAGGAAATTTGCCCAAGGTGGTTCCACCTGCCCCACAATTGCCAATGCTCCTGCCTGAGCCCCTGGTGGGGTAAGCTGGCATCCATCCCTTTAGGAGCCAGTCTCCCACTTTCCACATCACTGGGACAGCACCCAGTGGAGACACCTCCAGAAGAGACCCCTGATCCAGCAACAGCTCATAGGACTGCAGTAGAAAAGGCAAGGAGGTGCTTGACACCAGACAACTTTAGAAAATGGCTCTGCCTTAGGCAGATGAATTTTGGGTGGCTTCCTCACTCTGGCACCCAGCAAGCCAATGCATGGCCCTCTGCAGGAGCCACACTGTAGATGCCCTCTGTTCCCTGTGGATCCATGCATTTAATTTCTCAAAACTCTGTGTCTTCCACCCCATCATAAACTGCATATCTGAAAAGTAATTGAAGAGTAATCCTTCTTCCTAAATCATGTAAGTTTTTGGGATCCAACTATATTCAATAAAAAAAAAAAAACCCATAAATTGAACTCAACTTCATTCAAAATGGCTTTGTTAATTCATTTTCTTATGAGCAAACCCAACTCATCTTCTCTGAGGTTAATCTAAATCCTCAAGTTAGACCTGCGCATCTCCAAAAGGATGAAAGTAAAGAGGATCTTGCAGAAGTTAAAATTATAAGATAGTGTTTTAATTTTGACCTCTAGTTTAAGAATAAACTTTTCTGTAAATTCACAGGCATCCTCGAAGGACAAGGATACCTAGCAGGAAAAACACATCATTTTCCTTATTCTTGCAAAGTAATTCATAATTGAAAAGGGGCTAGCTGACTTCCGTTAATGCAAATGGCCTCTTGAAATATTAAATTATGCCCAGACAAGAAGTAAGCTTTACAGCTCTTCATCACTCAGAGATAATAACCTGTACGACAAGTAGATCCTACCCTGCATTTGTGCAGTAAAACCAAATCAAAATGGGACACCTGTTCCCAGATTTCACCAAAGTTACTGCTTAACTTCCCAGCTGTTGGCCTAATTCTTACGCTACTGTGCTCAGCACGGAGAGGCTTCACAAAGGCTCTAAGTACACACTGTGCCCAGTGCTAACTTGCCCTGGAGTGGGAAGTGTGGAAGGACAACAGAACTCTGTAGCCATCCACATATAGGCAATATGGAAGTGTTCCCAGGGCCGAAGCTGAACACTAGGGAGCCTCCAGCTGCCCAATCCTGGCTCCTCAGGCACGTGGCTCCTGCACAGGCAGGCACTACAGCAATCTGGTCACAGACCACAGGGCACAAACCTGGTCATACAGGCACAGAGCACAAACCGAGATTTTGAAAGATCTAAACCCTCTCTTCAGAGATGTGTTGGATCCTGGAATTCCTGCATCACAGGCAGCCATTTAAAAATGTTACCTGTGAACCTCTCTCTAGACAGGTCCACACAGTCTCAAATCTAATTTCTTCCCACTGCCACAAAGAAATGCAAGTAGGATTGTGAGCTTTTGCACAGTGGCTTCTGTCATTGCTGGGGTGAATGGAACTCCCAGCAGTGTTGAGTTAGGGTCCCCCCTATCTAATGTATCAGAAAGGTTCTGCTTCACCTGATTCATCTATGTAACATATGTCTATTGTACATATATGCATATGGTACACATAGAACATACATATATACAGAATATATGTGTATATTTCACACACACACATATATATATTATACTATTTTATATATTTTATATATATTTTATACTAACTCTCGTTAGGGAGTTCCACAAAATTCAATTTCAGAAAAAGAATCGCAACCTTTGGTTCAGCATCGTAAATGGGGGTGGTAGGAAAGCATCACGGCAGCTGAGCCAACAGGAAGATGCCTTCTGTGAGCAGCAGCAGCACAGCAGAGCCAGCCAGCAGAGGGCAATGGTACAGCACATACAGCACCGTGCCAGTGCATCTCAACACAACCTCTGAAAATTCCTTCCAACTGCTCCACAGGGCTGAGAGAAAGCTGACGCTTTCCTTGCACTCAAGTTCAAACATTTAAATCATTACCTTAGAATTGAGTTGCCTCTTTTCCCACTCCTGGACTAATAGCAGCATGATGAAATATTCCACATGCTGTCATTTTCTACTGTCAGTACTCATTTAAGCTACAGTCATCCACAAAATTGGAGCATGAGGATGTCTTTTAAGATAATCTACCTTTCTGTTCTGCCTTTTGAACTGCAGACAGCAGTTGTAAACATTTCTGATGCTGATAAACCTTGTTACTAGACTGTCCTCTTTCAAAATAAGTGTTTTTTGAAATGCACTACTCCATGGGGCAGCACAGCTAAGACAGAACTGCTCAGACCCTGGAACCTGAGCTACCACACTCTTCATATTATCACTGACATGCTTCTAGGAGCACAGCCCTTCCATTTCACTGCTTTTCTTTCCTGAGGTGTAAAAATACTCTCTAATCTGTTCCTGCTTTCTCTTCCCTGTCTCACATGACTTCAGCCAGTATTTATTGGGTGACCTTTTGGCCACAGATCCTATATAACTGCATGCAGAATATTATTCCTGCAGCAGTTAGCTGTCCCTGCCTTCAGCTGCTAAGCCTAACAAATATACCTTGGGACCAATGATTTGTTGTCTGTTAGGGAGGCTTATAATACACTGACTGGAAGGAAGATTAATAGTTTCTACTTGCAGTGTTTCACCATGCCCTTACCCTGAGCAGCAGCTAAAGGCAGCCAGCAGAGGTACACGCAGCTCCTGCCCCAGGAGCTGTGAGCAGCCTGCTCTCACACCAGCAGTGCCAGGGCACGACAAGAATGGCAGAGAAAAAGTAGAAAATTACACCAACAGGGGCTCAGCCACTGCAGAAGGTGAAGTGGTCACATCAGTGGGACTGAGGGATGCAGTACTGAAACACATACACTACTTCCTTGTAATGCAGGTCAGGGTCTAGCTAAACGTGATGCATGATTTTATACAGATTACAGCTGCACTGAAAATGGTCACAGCTGCTAGAGCTTGCTTATGTTTAGTGGGACTGGTAAACAAAATAATTTGCATTATAAGAAAGCTCTGTGTTAGGAGATCTCATTAGAGAATTTTCCCAGGCTCACAGGGGTTCAACCCACAAAGACACTGATTTTTTATGAACATAAAGGGGGAGTCTTTCTTCTTTGTACAAGAATATCAAGCTCCTTATTGAAAGCTAGAAATAGACATCACAGTGAAAGATCTCCCAAACCCAGTATGCAATTGCAAAATAATTTAAATTTAAGCCTATTATCTATAATCAGTGCAATGAAACACAATGGAAAAGCACCAGCTGAAGTCTTCTTATAACCAGCCAATAGAGCTGAAGTCACGTGTATGAATTATGACAGTACAAGTAAAAAAATGTAACTAAACATGTAGCATGTACAGATGACCACATGGTGGCTCTCAAGTACCAGAGATGAGCTATTTTAAACCAGAAATTGATGACGTCATAAAAATTCCAACACCTCTGGATAGGCTGTACTCACTTTTCCAGAAATTCTTGCAGACCCTGACGGCGATGGTCCACGTGATTAGGATTGTTCATATTGAAAAAGGGAGTTCTGGATGGCAGTTCAGGTAGCTGTCTTTATAAATAGGAAAAAAATACACAGTTAAAACCACATGTGAAACAGCAGAGAAAAATGCAGAAAGCAAATGCCAACCCCAAGCATGTGAAAATCATGGGTTATGTTCCAGAAGCTCCTGAAATCAATTTGGGAACATAAGGTTGAGAACCTGAAGGGCTTCTCACACATCTCAAAGGGAAAAAATAAATTAATCTGATTTTTCTGGTTCAGTTGTTAAGCCTGCATCCATGTCTGGCTGGGTCTCTTATGGTGCTTGGAAGACCTAAGCACACTGAAGAAGAACACAGAGGAGGTACAAACACCTACACTAGATTGTTATTTCTGCTACCTGTGCATAGCAAAAGAAAACACAGATCAAGTCTCTTACAAATTAGAGGAGGGCTCACCAAAGAAAGGCTATAAATACAAACCACATTCTTCTGGGTTTAAAGCACATAAAATGCATTCTACAGAATAAACTTGTGCTAGTAAGGATACTTTCCAGATCTGATTTTTGTAGTTCTCTGAATTAGGATGAAACAATCCTTCTCTCCGTGACTGACAGATTATTAAATAGCCATATATAAAGTTGCTCACATAAGCACTGCATTGCTCTGAAGCCTCTGCCGGAGCCAAACAAATTCTCGATAGCGTCGTCTAACACAGGATGTTTTCCTTGTAAAGCATATACTGTTTGTCTGTTGGGAAATAAAAAACATTTACTTTGCAAATCAGCTTAAGCTAAAGTGCAGGCATGGTATTAACAACACATCCAAGATGTTACATTAATGCCCGAGACACCAATGGAAAGCTTGACATTAATTCAGTTTATGTTAAGGACTGTGCTTTACCTCAGGCAGGACTGGTGACAGTTTCTACTGCTTCTCAGGGAAATATATTTCATTGCTTTACTTTTAAAAGCAAGAGATTTGGATTACAATGCAACTTACAGTAACAGGAAAAACAGAACTCAGAAAAAGGTTTCAGTAGATAATGTCAATCTCTGCAGGGAAAAAAGATTTTTAGCTATTCTAGTTAGAATCCTGCAAACAGGTACACAGAGTTTTTCCAGTGTGCAGTCCCAACTTAAATCAAACCAAAGAAACCAATACGACTGCTCTCTGCAAGTAGCTGCATTTGGATTTTTTCCCACAGAACAGTACTAATTCATTAGGAAAATGCCAATTAATCAAAAGAGAAACAATTTGTGGAAATTAAATACTTTTGCCAAATTTCCCCATGGAGCATACATTTAGATGAAATCCCACATACTAGACAGGACTCCATTAGTAAACTGCCTGCAGTCCAGCCCACGCTCCCTGCCTGTCAGGAGCCATAACTCCAGCCAGCCACAAGATGCAGACTGTAGTGAGCACAAAGATGTCAGCCTCCTGGAACAGAGGAGCACACCCAGGATACTGCACAGTTTAAGAAGATAAATGCTCTAAGAGCTGGGTAGAAGGGGAACTCAGCTGGCCTAAAAGCCAGGCAGACACAATACTTGGAGTCCACTAAGAAGTCTGGATGGTAGGACTGACCTAGGGATTGGTCTCCAAAAGCCCTGGCACTGTGGTGGCAGGAAGCTGAGTTGATGCTTAATAGCTTCAGAGATGCCAAGTGATAGATCATATATCACTGTATGCTGAATTTGGATTGTGGAGAGTTAATTTCCTTCACAGTAGCTGGGGCTGTGTTTTGGATCTGTGCTGGAAACAGTACTGGTAACACAGGGATGTTTTAGCGACTGCTGAGCACTGCTTGCACAGAGCCAGGCCTTTTCTGCTCCTCACCCCACCCACCAGCAAGAAGGCTGGGGGTGCATGGGAAACTGGGAGGAAACACAGCTGGGACAGCTGATCCCAACCCACCAAAGGGATATTCCATACCATATGGCATCATGCTCGGCAACAAATAAGGGTGGAGGTTGGCTGGGGATAGCCACTGAAAGATTGACTGGGCATTGGCTACTTGGTGTTGAGCGTATGTTTTCATTGGCATCACTTGTCTTTCTAAACTTTTATCTATTTTTCTTTTTTAAAATGTTCTTTATTAGTATTGTTATTATTACTATTTAGTATTACTATTATTTAATATTATTATTAATGTTATTACTACACCTCGATTATTAAACTGTTCTTATCTCAACCCATGAGTTTTCCCTCTTTCACCCCCCAATTCTCTTCCCTCCATCCTGCTGGTGGGGCAGAGGGGATGTGAAAAAGAAACTGTGTGTGCTTAGTTGCTGTCCGCAGTTGGATGAAGACACATTGGGTCTAAACAACATCTCCTCAACTCACTAGTCATTGAGAAAGCCTTAATACACTTTTATTCAGAGGTACTGATGTCTGTGAAACAACTCACCCTACCAAATCTACAGAATTTCTATTTACCAGAAATGAAAAATACAGTTGCTTTGGAAGCGGTACTTGAAGCACATTGCAAATTTAAAAGTTTCACAACTCTGATTGCCACACAGGAGAGATGTACTTATCACACAGACATTTGACATTTAGTAAGTCATCTTTTGACTGCTTGCTCTCGTACACTAACTGCTTAACTCTTCCACACAATAAGGAAATTATTTTGGTCTTGTGCCAAGTATTAACCATGTAACTTGGTGCTCTCAAATACCTTCATTTTACATTGCAATTAAAATCCTTGGATCTAGATTTGGCAAATTAGGATAATGCCTTCTATATGTCGTCCACCAAAAACAATCAAGAAAACAAAATTATGAATAGGACAGATTTGTGGCACAAAAGCACCATAATGCCAAGTGTGCTCCCATTAACATATGGTGGACTACAATCACAAACCCAAATGCAACTACTTCACACATCCAAGCACCACTAAATTAGCATAATATGAATGTCAAGGTACACTGAAAACAACCACACTGCAGCAACCAATAACTTGGCAAAAAGAACTGAGGAGAATTTAAAGTTCAAATAACCAGATAATTACTTGAAAAGAAACTTGTTTTCCCATGAATACCTGAACATCAACATTCTTTTACAACGGTAAGATATCACTGACTGTAGCAGTCTTCTAGCTAATAAATGAAGCTAAAAATTTTCTATTGCAAGACACTGTGGAATGCACATGTGAACACATTAGGTTCAACCCCAGCTCTGCCAGACCTACTACATGGCCATTGGCAAACGCACTTTACCTGTTCCACTGCATCCCAGTTGTTAAAAAGAAAGTAATAGCCTCCAGCGTCCCAGAAGCAGAAATTCCTTTTATATCCCAAAGACAACCCTAGCTTGGACAGAAACAGCAATAAGAGCCCAAAGAATCTGTTCTCATATTTTTGTACTTACGTGAATAAATATCTCATAGTCTATGTAAGAATGCCAGGAATCTTCTTTCTGTATCCTGGGGTCTCGCACCAAGACAGTTACAAATTCCTGTAAGTGCATAATAAAAATCAAGCAATTAATTTTAGAAGACAAAGGCAGCCTTAAAGACTCTCTTGATTGTTCTGCTGTTCTACAAAATACTGAGCCAGATTAAAAGCTGAACTGCTGTTTTACTGAATTTTGCAACCCTATAAATGGAGAAGCATAAAGCAATGAATCATCTGAGCTGCACCACATGTCTGGGAAAGTCCCTGCCAAACTGCTAGCTGAAAAGGAATATTTCGGATTAAGTAACACTGAAAAATCATACATGTTTCATGCATGGGAGACAAGATCTTGGTACCGACAAATTGAAAATCTAACATTCAAAGTCACCCATGTAAAGGAAAAGGAGGCAGGTATTTCAGGCTTTTCCCACATTTGTAATCAACACTGACAAAGAGTACAGCTAAAGATGCGGCACAGGGGCATTTCTGCTCCATCAACCTGCCCAAGGAAGCAACACAGCTACACTGCAGAGCAAAATTCCGCATTTTGAAGAGACAATCATATAGAGTATTTGTTGTAGAAATTGTCATATCTAGCTTACTTCCTTGTGATTTCTACATTAATATAATAATTTAGAGAGATCCCAAAAGAGAGAGAGAGAGAGGGCCTGTGGACCTTACTGTAATGTAATGCTAATGGGAATTGAAGAGACTGAAGAATCAGGTGTTTCTCAATACTCTCAGCTAATGATCAAAATTTTGTTGTAGAAAAAACAAAACCAAACCAAACCCCAAAATCCTGATAAATCTGTATATTCATGGTAGGATGGAAAATATTCCTTTAAAATACGAAGGTCAAAAGTATGCTTAAATACCTGCTACTTCTGGAAGACATGTAGAGGCTGCCCTACTCCAATTGCTTAAATAAGCTATTCACCCCAAAAGCTAAACCAACCACTTAGCAAAGACTTAAAGAAAAGTGTATCACTTTAAGCTGTAAATATATTCCCCCTGAGAGGAAGGCACTGCGCAAGATCTCCAGGTGTAGGAATCAGCTGTGGGAGGAATGACAGTGTCTCTGGCAAAAAAACATGCTTTTTTTAGTCCATATTTGCATAAATCAGAGAAATCTTCAACTAGAAAGCTCTCAAAGTGTGTTTTCCTATGTCCAAACCAAAGACATCAGAAATAAAAGCTTTACTCTTCAGCCATGTATTCTCCCCTAATATATACTTGCATGTGCCACCACTGCAAACCTTCAGTGGACTGACAGGAGAACAACAGCAACCTTGAAGGGCGAAGATACACGTTTTCCTGGACAGCCATTGCACTCTCTACATAGCAGGAAGACATTCAAGGTCTGGATTAAATAATTTTCCCCCCTGGTTTCCAGGTGTTACTGCTTCAGAGATGGGGAGCCTATAGCTCTATGGCTGGATGCAGCTTTTGGCTTTAGGTCACTTAGCCCAGCTCTTGGTCCCAGGGGTGTTTTCTGTATAATTTGTGCTTACACTTCTGGTGAGTATCATGAACACTTTGCCAAATAAAGCCCACTTGAAAGGCTCCTGCCACCTCTACCGCTTCTTTCATCACTAAAGAGCATCAAAGGGCCAGTCATCCTCTGCAGCTTTTTAACCCCATGCCAGCATGACACAAGAGGAACAAGTGGTCAGAGATTTAATCACTTCTACCAGCTGAAGGTCATGCCTTTACTTTTATAAAAGCACTAGTGGGACATATGAGGAAGTTATTTCTGCTCCCGAGAAGATATTTAGCAATGTGCTGAACACAGGAGCGGACACCATTTTCGTGTTGTTTTTCTCCACCTGCCTCACTGTCTATAATATTTACCATACCTAGGTAGGTAGGTAGATAGATAGAGCAGACTTTCAGACCTACTGTACCATTTTTTTATGTTGAATGTTTTTGTCTTCCCCAAATTCCTATTTCCCTGTGTCCCAATCTTCTCCAAAGCTGCAACCACTTCTCAACATACTTTCCTTTGCTGAGCACTAAATTCATCAGTCCTGCAAGCAGAAGAAGAGAAATTATGCCAAGAAGCTTTGAACAAGACACTGCACTCATCTTCCCTTCAACTGCTGTAGCACAGGAGTGACAACCTCAGGCAGCCTGCTTATAACCTGACCTCAGTCTCCTTCCTCTCATCTACTGCTGTATCAGCTTCTTGTTGACTTTCCTTTTGTCCAGGTTCCCCAAATGACCCCATTTCCAAATAACCTTTCATAACCCTCTCCTTTGTACAGAATCAAAACAGTCTTCAAAGTAAAATACTTCTTTCAAACTTTTATAGTACCGAAGTATTTTGACTAAAAGTTGCTATTAGATATGCTGTCAGTTAGCTGTGGCTTACCTTGCAAATCATTCCAGACCATAAGATTTACATTGGAAAACTTCTGTACACTTTTAACTTGCAATTAACCAGTCACTGAGTTTCAACAAGGAGGAGGTTAAAACCTTTCAGACTATACCTACCAAAGAAATTAGACCTGCTGTATATGCTGTAGCAGGCAGTGTCTAAGCAGTAAAGAACTGATCCAAGAGGAAAAATGACATGCAGAACAGCAGAGCACCTCAGCAAAATGCAGCCCTCACATACAGTTGCTGTCAGTTTTGATTTGAAACACTAGGATTTCAACAGAAGATTGGGTGTTCCTTTTTTCCCCCCCTTATTTACCGAAAAAATTACAATACCAAGTTTAGAAAGAAGCAAGATAAACAGTAAGAAACTAGAAATGAAAAATAAAAATGTACAGCCTTTCTCAAGATTTAGGGTTACTTCTCCATTCATCTCTTGAATCCAGGAAGTGTTCATTCCCATTACAGATTTTACTGCTCTGAAACAGTGGCATTGCACATGTAGACTTGTTCCTTCTCTTGACCTTAAAGTCTTCTCCAGAATACAAGATCCCACTGGGAAAACAGCATTGCTCTAATCAAAGCAGATCTGACCATCCAGGAAAAGTGACGATCCACTGCCAGAAAAGGTGCCTATGCTTTTGCATCCCTAGAGCAAAGGTCAATATTCACATACAGGCTATGTTATGGTCCAAGCAGAGTTAGGTGGCACAATACTCACTCCTCTGCAAGATTGCTGTTATATGCTCAGTCCATCCTGCATTCACTGGTCACAAACAATCAGGAGATTATGGCAATACTGGGTATTAACTGCCTTTTTCCTCTCTGTGTATTCCACTCCCTCACCATTTTTGCTATAATGAGCATAATAAAACTGAGCATACTCTCAATAAACATATCTATTCTCAAGCAATGCACTGTCCACCTGGGGGAGGTGATGCTGACCTCTCCCTCCCACAGACTACTTGAAGACTAACTTAATCATCTGTCACAAAAATGTATTGCAGTCCAGCTGTATAATGTGAGAGATTCAGTACAAAGGGAGCCAAGGTTTCAGGGACTTTTTACTTTTGTCAGCTGCAATCCTGTACAAGTTGTCTTCCTCCCCAGCCCAGTGCTGCTTGGTTTTTCCAGAACTGCTGATTTATCTAGCTATTACGTCACACTACACATATTTTCAGTTTTGGCTTTTTGTTAGTTTTTTTTTTTCCTTGGTTGTGTTGTTGGGTTTTTTTTAATTGAGTGGCAAAATACGTGATACATATATCAATGCATTCAAGAATATGTGTCCTGTAGCACTTCAGAGCAACAATTCTCTCAAAACCAAAATTTGCTGCTGACAGTTAAAAGTGTCCAGGCTTAGGCAAGGAGGCCTCTTGCACTGGAAACAGTATATATTCAAGAGAAAGGTACTGGAAGATGTGGCATCGCATTTATTCCTTCTCTCTGGAAACTGCTAAAATCAGAGGCAAGCCATTTTCTGCTCAAACTGCTAAAGCTATAGCTTTGATATGGACCCCAGCAGCCACACTGGCCTA
Organism: Taeniopygia guttata; assembly: GCF_048771995.1. Taxonomy (NCBI): domain Eukaryota; kingdom Metazoa; phylum Chordata; class Aves; order Passeriformes; family Estrildidae; genus Taeniopygia; species Taeniopygia guttata. The sequence continues at coordinate 33,321,750 of NC_133026.1, read as the reverse complement.
AACACCCTTGTGAATATTCAGAATCATCAAATCTGCCCCAAAAGTAGCCATAACTATTTAACAAGCAGGAATTGCAGAGCAGCTTCCCTGGCTGGATGTGATTTTTAATTCCCGGCTAAACCAGCCAATTTAAGCATGGCACTGGTGGTATTTTGCTACCCTGTCCTCAAGGCCAGGAGCAGACCAAGTAGATAGGGTCACACATAAATGACAAAATGGCCGAAGTGACACCCAAAACTGGATTGCACCTACTCCCTCATGGTTATAGATCTGTGCAAAGAGCATGAGTGTTGACAGGAGACTACAAGGACAGCACTAAGGTCACATAGACACAAGCATGGAAAAACAAAATGTTCCATTTGGATCTGCCTCAAAAGGAAAAACAACCCATAAAGGCAGCTGAAGTAAACACAACAAATCTTTCTATTTTAATTTTTCAGTTTCTTTTTTTCTTCCCCTTTTTTCTTTTCTTTTGTTGGATATATTTCTGCATAACGCAATGGATTCCTCAGAGAAAAGGATAAGGCAGAAGCCTTCCTATATGGAATTTGACCAGAAAAAAATGTGCCTTTCTCAGAAATCTCTTTAACATTTTCCTACTAGGAAAATAGGAAATCTGACATGGAAATATCTATTTTTAATATGATGGAAAAATCTACCACAAAAGGAGGAATAAAAAGAATCTCACATTGGTTGATTAGTTGTACTAATCATTTCAGCTGCATTTTAATTCAAATGTCTGTGCTCAGGACTATATCAGGTGATGAGCTTGTGCTCCTATTACACATGTGATTAGTCAATAACCCCTGAAGAGTACTTTTCCACAAAGCTTCCAAGAAAAATAGCCTATCCCATCAGGTTGCCTGTTAGTAAAAGCATCAGCCACAAAAGACATAGGACTTTTCATGCTGTGGGTATTGGCATCTTTACTCCACACATGCTGTGTAGTAAGGCTGGTAAGAGACTAAGAGCTGAGACAAAATAATTTGTTGAAACTTTTAATGTTCATTGGACTGAGCAGAAGAGATCATGCAAGTGGGATTCTTGTGGTCCATGCAGCTGGTAATCAAGAGTTCAGACCTAGATCCAACCATTAGCCCTATGAAATATCTAAAACTGATAAAAAGAAGACTCCATCCAATATCTTCTCACCTTTCTCAGTGTCTGAGCCCTTTATGCACAGTCACTTACTCTGAATGAATATATGATTCTTCTATCAGACTTTAACAGAAGGAACAGGCACTGCATCATTCCAGAATATTCTGTATCCTGGCAACTAGAAATATGAAGAATACAACCAATCTTCCCTGATCCATGAGAATCTTAATGAAATTCAATCCATGACCTGAATCCTTTTTTATTAAAGCTTAGATACCACTTACCTGTTTTTCATGTTTTGGTGTCATCTTCACTGGTTTGTAGTAAAAAAAACCAACCTGAAAAAAAAAAAAAAAACAACAGAATAGACATCAGATTGGTATTTTGGTATTTAGTTATTTAAAGGTCATTATCACTTTTGCTGATAATTACTAGACAGTGGAAAAACCTCCATGTAGGGGAAGGGTATAATTAGACCAAATCAAAACATCCTGTCATTAACTTACATTTTAAATCTACTCTCTCACTGAAAATCTCAATAAATTTTTAACTGTGTCTGCAGTCCAATAAACTGGACAGTTTGCTCAGGACAGGTACCCAGATGGGAAGAGCAAGACAGCTTTATTTACTTGCCAGCTTATATAGACACCACCTCTTGTTTAGTGATACAGAGCTTGAAGCTGCTCTTGTTATTATACAACTACATATTTATGTCAAGCCCAGCTAAGGAGTGCTGAACACCCCACCCCTGCCCAATGCCTCTTATGAACACTTTCAAATTACAAACCCCACCCATTTTAATAAAACAGGGCACAAAGATAAGCACACATATATTTCTTTGACATGGAAATTACTCTGGAACAAACACTTTGTTGTTAAATTTCTATAGGGTCAGTCATACCAAAATAGGATACTCTGTTTCCAAATAAAAATGACCATACATAAGACTTCATCCTCAAGGGTGCCATTGCATAGTTCCCATCTCCATAAAGACAAGGCCATCATTTCAACTTCTATAGCTAGAATGGTACTGATAAAGTAGGAATATCAAAAACACACTCAAATATTCTTTTTTTTTTTAATTCCCTTTACATATGCTTAACTAGCATGTATGTTCCGAGTTGAAACTAGAGAAGAGCACTCAAACACTTCTTGCTGCATAGGCTCAGCAGTATCAAGCATCTCTGCAAGGTGGGGGTAAAAATTTGGCTCACTGATGCTAACCGCTGTTAATGCAAATGTGTATTAGAAACTTTCCTTTTAGGGAGATAATAGGCTTTTTACCTCACAGGAGGGCACCAGCACATATCACAGACCTTTCATGGAATTGCATAATCAATTATGTAGCCTCCAAGATCATCAAATCCAACCTTTGACTGACCAGCACCTTGTCCACTAGACCATGGCCCATGTATAGTTGTTTCCTAAACATCTCCATGGTGACTCCACCACCATCCTGGGTAATCCATTCCAATGCTTAACAAGCCCTTCTGTGAATAAATTCTTCCTGAGGTCCAACCCAAACCTCCCTTGGAGCAGCTTGAGGCCATGTCCTCTTCCCCTGTCACTGGCTGCCTGGAGAACAGGATGATCCCCAGCCAGCTACAGCCTCTTCTCAGGCAGTTGTAGAGGGCAATAAGGCCTCCCCTGAGCCTCCTTTTCTCCAGGCTGAACACCCACAGCTCCTTCAGCTGCCCCTCATGGGACTCAATCTCCAGACCCTTCCCCAGCTCCGCTGCCCTTCTTTGGACTAGCTCCAACACCTCAATGTCTCCTTCACAAGTGAGGGACACAGAACTGGGCACAGGACTTGAGGTGCAGCCTCACAAGTGCCGAGTACAGACAAAAAAAACACTATGTTGGGCTTGGGCTGTTTGAAGAAGATTCTTTCTGCTATCTCTCCCCACTGAGCATAGTTGTAAACCTATATAGTTTGATGTTATTTTCCTCCCCTTTCTGATCAGGTTGAATGCAGTTGTTTTCAAAATGACAATGCAATTTTTTTTTTTCTGGTTATGTATCTTTATTCTATCAAATCCTGCAGTGTGTTTCTCTCCTGTCTCTAAGCTGATTTAAGTGAGAAATTATGGAAGCCCAAAATATCTCATTCCTAACACTGTTAGCGAACAAGGCTGAAATAGCACGTTTCATTTTGTCATCTGTTTTTCTAATGACCAATTTATGTGTTGGTGCAGGTTAGCAAGAACAGCTTAAACTCCAAACAGCCACCACAATTTTACATATTTAATGGCAAAAAGATAATATTTAAATGTCAAAAAGTTTCCTAAAATATTTAAAATACATCAGTTTTTCATCAAGTAATTGAGAAAAAAAATTCAATAATTGAAATGCAAGTCCTCCAAAGCTGCCTTTTTTCACTGATTTCAGTGAGATTGCCCAGTCATGCTGCAGCCACTTGCAAATATACTGAATGCAATATTCTGTCTGGTAGCAAGATATATATTTGGAGACTTCTGTAACACGTAGAGAAGCCAGTGAAGCAGAACGCACAGTGAAGGCAATGAAACTTCTGCTTAAGAAAATATCTTTTTATCTTGAGAAAAAGCTACCCAAAATACCAGTGATGGAGAAAAGCAGCCATCAGAAGACAAAGAGAAGGCTTTTGGTCTTTTTACTCTAAACAAAACTTCCTCTGACAGGGAAATGAACAAGTTCTGGGAAACAGAATCAAAAAAGCCAGTGGTCAGGCTGCAGTTTTGATAAAACACTTTCTGTTGAGACTGGGAACACCCCCCTGCCATTGCTTTGAGTAAGTTTTTGTTCTGCTTCTGATCCATTATCAGTCTGAAGACTTCCTTTTTCTTTTATTTATTTTCATATACTTACTATATCAACTGCTTCTTGCAATACATATTTTTTATGGTTCTTAATTGCATAACCAAAAAAACTGCCAGGGAACAGCTCCACAGCTGCTAACAACAACCACTCAAAAGCAAAAAGATTACGTAGGATGAATTGCCATACTTTTTGTGCCTGAAAAAGAACCAGGAAGAAGAGGGAGGAAAAAACGCAAGTACTGCAGTACTTTTCTTAGGGTAAACAGATAAAATGCAGTGCTCTTCTTAAGGGTAGTAGCTAAATAATATAAAGTATTATGTTTTATTTCGTATTTTAGAGACTAGTTTCTATTTTAAAGTCTAAATTAAAACAGATAATCTAACATTACTAGGGATATACCCTTTTATAATGTAGATGGACTGCTCCTAAACAAGGAAGTGATTTCTCCCCAGTGTTCTCATACTGAAAGATGAAAACTCAAGCAGTAGTGCAGACAAAAACAACATCAACTTGCTCTAAGAACAGCATGAGCAAATGCAAGCCCTCTTTGCTGCCTCACCAGTAGTTGTATATAGCCACACTGAAATTTTATGATTTCACTCATTACTGGGCAGTATTATCTGCTCTGGGAGTGCTCATGCATTCTGTGTGGTCAGTGTTTCCTCTCAAGGAAAAATGCTGGTAGTCAGCTCATCCATCCGTCCATCCATCCATCCATCCATCCATCCATCCATCCATCCATCCATCCATCCATCCATCCATCCATCCATCCACCCACCTTCAGTTATTTCTAATCATTTAACTAAATGACCACCTTCAGGATTTAATGGGGAAGGCTGATTTAGTTTTAGACCTTGGGGATGATTGAAAGTACTATCCAGTCACAAGCAAAGTCCTCAGCTACGCTTTCAAGGTTGTTCCCACCATCAGTTTCATCAAATAAAACTTTCATAGAAGGCTTCAATATGACCAAGAAAGAGAAAAAAACCTGAATCTCTAAATGCTTACAAGTCTTTCCTGAATTTTGTGTTTTTCTCACCTTAAGACTCAAACAAAGTCATAATAATTTTCATTTACATCCTGTAGAAAGTTCAGCTGCATCCATACATGGAGTTCAATTGCATGTCAAAGAACATGCCCGTGTGCACCTGGCCACGCTATGTTCCTGAAAGGCAAGTGATCTGTGTAGATTTGTAAGGAAATACACATGCAGGGGAGATGATGAAAGGGGGAGGAACAGGAAGAAGATATAAGAGAAGCTCTGGAGAGCTCAAAAAACCCCTAAACTTATAAAAACATACCATTCTGTGTTGCCAAATTGATCACATCCTAGAACAGCGTGGCATTTACAGCAATTGGGTGCATTGCTATCACAGAACTACTGCTCTTGTTGATAGGAAAAATCTTATTCAAATGCTGCTCCTCAAACAGGGGCTTTCAGTGGATCCAGAATAACTCAAACTCAGCATAAGCTAATGCCTTCTACTTCACCTGTTCCACTTAACACCTGGGATCAAACCAACTGTACTGATCAGACCCATGAGTTCACTTCTGTTTTTCATTGTCCATGAACCAGATGGTGAGGACTGAAACTCCAGACTGTGCACGTCACAGAGCACGTTTCCTTCTTTCATCTATCCTCATGGTTATTTGTGTCGCTCTCTGCAAATTACTATAAGGATCTGTTGGTCAAAAGTGAAAAGAGTGTGAAAGACATGAGCATTTTCATCCAAACTCTACACAACAGCCAGGGGTCTGCAGCCTGCTTAGTAAAGGCAAGAAAACAATGTACCACTTGAGCAAATCCTTCTCACTTCCCAGGATCAAGGTACCAGTTTCATCAGTGTTGTATCACAGTAGGGGCACAATCACTTCACTGATGAGAAAAAAACAAGCACACTGTCTAAACTGCTTTTAAAAGATCAAGAGCTTTCCAAACGGTTGCCAGAATTCACACACCTTCCTTTCCACCATAATGCAATGTAGAAAGGCACTGCCAAATATGCCTTTGTGGCTGCACTTGAAATTCCCAGCCACTGTTGCCAAGATGCTTAGTTAACTACTCCTTCCTATGGAATTTCACTCCATTTGGTTTCTAAACACTTTTTTATGGCCACGAGGTATAAGAAAGCTTCTCCTTACATTAGCATTTCTCCCCAGTCAGTCATTCCCTTGTCCTGCAATCTTCCTGGCTATTAAGATGTGTTTTACCAGAAGAATGAATATGGATCATTAAAAAAGGAAAAAAAAAAAAAAAAAACGACAATACACAACAAATTTTCATTTGTTTCAGAGGAACTTGAGAATCAAAGAGTTAACAAAAAATACTAATTTCCTTCTGCCCTCCAAAATAAATACATCATAAGGATTACAGTGTCAGGTGTGGGTCACAGATTTCCAATTACAGTGGTATTATACCATGCTTTGAACTGCTTCAAGCTAACACCACATTGCTGGACAGCAGCATGACTTACATGCCAAGCCTTTCAGAAACCTCTAAAAGCCTGAAGACAAACAAGGAAGAAGTACTAAGAAATCTGTTCAGTGTAGGAGAGAGCTGTTCAGATGTTTCCCCATTCTCTCTTTTTGTTGTTGTTGTTGGGCTGGTTTGGTTTCTGGGGGGAAGGGGGTTGTGTTTGTTTTTGGTTTTTTTTGTTTTTCAGGCTCAAATTGCACACATACACACCACCAAAGGACTTAATGGATATTCTGCAATTTCAGTGGGTTGCTGATCCCAAAATATTGCTTTGGTTTTCTCTTAATAGAAATTAGTGGTAAGGCTAACACTGACATCTTGGGATTTTAGGTAATGACTACAGAACAGTAATTGTGGGTCAAGTCACTGAAAGAACAGTACATGCCAGAGCTGGTCATGGTAATTATTTATTCCTCAGGGCTAATGCTTGCCACTGCTGCAGACAACTCAGAACTTTCCTGCAGCTCCAGCTCCTGTGTTTTCCAGGCAACCTGTCAAGCTGGTCTGCCATATGAGCCTGCTTTTGCTACTCTTTCCAATTCTTACAGTGCATAAGAAGTAGATTAAACTACGCAAAATGATTTTTGTGGCATACATAATCAGGTTTTGCTGCTAGGATATTTTCAGAAGCCTGACAAAGAGATAAGGCAGTCTTTGAAGGAAGCATTGGCGACCTTCAAGGTAAAGTTTCAGGAAGTGTGCTTGCTCCAGGGAGCTTTTGAGATTCCTTGAGCTAGGAGAAATCAATTTCAGAAGAAACAGCAACCTTGGCAAGCTGGCAAATTCAACCATCTTTTCAGCTGTACTCAACATGGAAAACACTGGATCAAGGCGTCTTCCTGATGCTTACACAGAACAGGCATACCACTGGCGCTGAAACTACCTCTGAGGAGAGAAAGAAGCAAGTATTTTCCAGACTAAACCACTTGCTGAATAGCACTGTGTACTTTGCAAGCGACAGTTCCGTTCAGTTGCAGAAGTGATGAGTGAGGACGTACACACTGTGCACCCATAAACCACACACAGATCTTATGAGGTACACCAATACAGACAGATAAGCCACCCTTAGGTATTTTTTACATGTGCACATTACAAACAACACATTAGACAGCTGTTACTTTTAGAAACCAACAAGGTGGGGGTTGTAAAGAGAGACTAATGTCTCAGCACTTCAGAACACAGATTAAATTCCTAAGAAAAATATTAAATGCTCCTTTTGAATGAAGGTTCAGAGAATGTATATGACTTTATTTGAAAAATCATGTTTTTTTCAGGAATTAAGTATTGCATTACATTAAATCAAATTAAGTTGCCTTAGAAATAGTGTCTTTCTCAAGGTATCTCTGTAATAATTTTTACTTATCACAGGAGAAGAAGGGCTGAGTAAGCAGAGCAAAAGTCAGCAAATACTATGCGGTCTTATCGCTGCATTTCCTTCTGTGTCTCTTAGATGCAGAGGCTGCCATCACCTGACCCTTTCCTTCCTGACTTACCCGCTGGAACACTTTGAATCTCATGTGCCAAAAATTCCTCATTTTTTGCTTATTTCAAAATCTTTTAATTTACAGTACAATTTTTGTCTGCTGCTTGAATTGCTGTTACTTAGCACTACATGATTTAGCTTGGCTTTTTTCCTGCTGCGGATTTCCTTATGCTATCAAAGCACCTATTTTTGTGATGTGTTACCTGCTCCAATCCAGGAAGTGTTAAGTGTTTGGTCTTGTGCCCAGGGAGGAAAGTAAAGCAAAAGTTATAGTTTAGGCCGCAACCACAGAATTAGAAGTCCCGGTCTCATGACATGGGTCTGGGGAGATGGCTGGGAAAGACCCAGCACAGATATAGTAAAAAAATGAAATGAAGAGCTAAGCAGTAACATCCTGAGACAGATTGATCCGAAGTAGTCTGTAACTGCAGCTCAAAACAGTGGGCAAGACAGGAAATAGTGCAGTCAATACAGTGTGCCCACAAAACATTCTGATCAACTCTCTTTAAACTTGTGTCTCTTGTGTCTTTTAAGTTGACCAAGCCCATGACGGACCATTCCAGTCTTTCACTCTATGGCAATTTACTCTTCAGGCTCTCTTCCCCTGAATAAAGAATCAGACAGCCCATCACTGACACAAAACCTTACTGTTGTCACATCTGTGACAACAGATCGTGTAGCTGCATCCACATATTGCACTAGTTTGTGGCCTGAGTCTATCAGCCATCGAATTAACCATTAAAGAATGCATTAACAGTGAATTTGACTGGGCAGTTCACTTGTTCAACAGGCTTTGTTACCTTTCTAGATGCTAGACTGTGCCAGTGGTATGAAAACAGTATTTTGTAAGCAAAGAGCTTCTAAATAGTGTTACTTATTACTAAAGCAGGCAATTCTGAGAAAACAGCATTTGGCAAGAGAAACTTTTAATGAGACTGACCAGTAAGAAAAGCAAGCTGAGAATCAGTGATTCATCCATATACCTGGATTTTCTACTTCTCATTTATTTTGTGCCTACTGAACATTAAGATTTTTGTTGCTTTCACCGCATTGCTGCACCCTGACTTTATAAGATTGGTATCAGCTTTTGGCCAGCTCCCAGCACAAGAGGCTCACCTGTGATGTGGCAAACTTCTTTATGAAGTTGTGAGAGAACAGCAGGAGGCATAGAAAATGCACAAAAATGGGAGGGAGAGAAGAAAAGCAGCACTTGGGTTTGACTGCTCTGCCATCCCAGCCAAGTCAAAGAAGTTGCTGCTCAGCCTAGAACAAACTGTTCAAGATAAAGCGATGAAAGAAGTAAACACAGAGAACAGTGCTTAGAGGACAAGTAAGGCTCACAGCTTGCTTTCGATATTTTCTAACAATGAATTTTTCTAACAATGAATTCAAGTATACCACTAAGTAGTCTGAACAATAACTTCTGCCTTCAGCAGGAGAAAGATTTCACACTCACAGAGCAGGTGCTGCTGAAATGAGCAGAATGCACAGATCTGTATGGCAAACCTATGGGAAAAGAGTGGATTGAGAGGAAACTGGTTTGTGTTAAATAACGCTTATTCCAAGTTCATTTATTAGTCACTGTCTTTAAACATAGATATACACTTAAGTTTGGAAGCCCCATACTGCTTTCTGCTTCTAAGCACTTCAGAGGCAAATACTATGAGAAAATGCATACGAAATCACCAGTTGAAATAATTTATAGTCATAAACAATGTCCCAGAAGTCCTTTTCTTTTGCAACACTTGCAACAGGCTCAGTTCCATTCTCTTTGGTAGGAAAATACCCGTTAGGTTTAATTTACTTCAGGCCAAAAAAAGAACAACCCAGTCTTAAAACAGAACAAGTATCAATTAATATAACGTCACCTTTAACTAAACCAGCTGAAACCTACATATGATGAGTGAACATATTAGAAGTACTACTTGGTGGTCCTACAGTTAAAACCACACCAAATGTCCATCACATGGCTGGTGGGATCTGATAACCATCAAGAGATCCTCTCCAGCCCTATTGGTTTGTAGAAACACAATGATGTTGCAGGGACAGTGGCTTTCTGGCCTGGGGCTATGCGCAGATCTCAGAACAAAACTGCAATCAGGGCAACTCAATGAAACCAAGGGCCCAGACCAAGCAGGAGCAGAAGGTGCCAGCTACCACACACCCCCTGCAGCTGGCAGCACATAGAGGAAAGCTCCACTGTAGGTATCCAGCTTACTGCCTGTAACTTTTCTGCAGAACTGACACAATTAGGTCACTCTGTGCTACCGGAGATGTAAATAACCATTACTGAGGGTGCATTTCCCCTTTATAGGTGAGTTTCAAATCCTGCACCACATTATGTACAGCAAGTGTTTTACATACTCAGAAAGCACTCTGTAAAGACAGTACTGTCCTTGACAGGGTCTGCATTATTGTTCTAGCAGGAGAACAGGAAGGAGAAAGGTTAGAGGTTTTAGTCATCTAGACTAAAAACAATACAACTTTTGCAATTATAAAAGCTAGTTATTAACTGACCACTCAAATCCAGGATTTCATCTACATTCAAGGTTGAAAAGTTATCCAGCTTAGCTAAGCCTACAGAGAAAAGGCAGCAATCCTTAGAATTAAGATTTGCTAGAAATCCAGTGAAAAGGCAATCATATACATGAACCCACGTGATTTTTCCATACTGCTAACAAACTTCTATTTCAGATGGTGTAGGACAAGTCAGTTACCCAAGTTGGAATGACAGAAGCTCTAGTGATCCTCAGGTGGTCAAAATAATTCTGGAGTATCAATGAGTGTTTACACAGTGTTGTTCAGACGTTGTAAGTCCCAAAGCCTTATTTTTTCAAACAAACCTATTACTCCAAGAAAAGATATTTAATGTGTACAACTTGCCTTGGTACAAGGGATCTGTGACTCTGGAAACCCTTGAGAAAATGAAAGAATCCTTTTTTGGAAGAAAATCATTGCTTATGCACATGTGCCATAGTACAGGATATTATTTTCCCAATCTGACTGAAGCCTAAAGATTGTCTTATGTTTTCTTAAAGATAATCCACAGGAGTTCAAATCATCTTTAGGGTTATCTTGCATTAGTTACGAGGTTTGGTGCAAATTTTGATGGATAGTTTTCCTGAGAAAATCAAGATGCTTTCTTTGCAAGCTGACCTGGACTACTAACACCAACCCACCATGGTTTGCATTAAACCCCTGCAATTCAGTTGTGGAAAACTCACAAAAAAACCAAAAATAAAGACTTCAGCTGGGAGATGATCTTGCATTTCTACTCTAAGGTTTAGCAATGGATTACATATATACTGCTGACAAATTTTCCCAGCCAGCACATCAAACAGATCTTCGAACTCGGCAGATTCTGTGATTCATCTTCATCCACTCAGAGAGGGGGAAACATGGGGCTTTCTCTCATCTGGAATGAGTCATTTGCCGTCTTGCCTTCCCAGCTCCAGTCATACCTGCAACCAGTGGCCAGGCAGACCTAACCAATGCCATGTAGTCCTAAATCCTTCGGGAGCACAACAACTCGTGTCTCAGCCACTAAACACCAGTTTTATTATTTCACATGTCTAAAGACATGTGAGGGTGTCTTTGGGCTGTGCATGAGAGACAAGGCTGTTACACTCAGCTGTTCTCAAAGCACGATTGCAATGACACTACGTACCAACGTGACTATTTATACACGAGTGCCTGGCATGTCATAGGCTCTGGCATTATCAAGATGTTCTTCAGTGCCTGAGAGCCTGAGACTTGCAGATATGTCCCCTCTCCCCATAATCACTCCCCAACACCTCCACTGCCACCTCACCTTTTCATATGTCATTAGTAGGAATTAATTTCTTCTGGGAAAAGACACACTCTTGAGAAAACAAAGCCTTCCCCTCTGGGAAGACAACTGAAGATCTCATTAAAACAGAAGCTAAAGTTATGACTAATTTAAAACCACACATCACCATTACACAATTAAAACAATGAGACTAATAGGCAAAACTTATAACCTGGTGACTGCTGCTGTACACAAGAAGCAAGGTAGGTGAGCAAGCTAGGGCCTCCCTGAGGGAAAGGAGGAGCAGGAACTTGAAGGATGCATGAGCAGCACACAAACAGAGGTCAGAGTAAATTACTCATTGTCAATTCTACAGTATAATAGATGCTTTATTACAGAAGTAGAACATTCGGCTTTGAAACATAGCTGTAAGTGAGTGCATCTTCCTAAACATCTCATGTAGAGAAGAGTGGGAAAGGAAGAAGTAATTTTCTTAAGCCTCAAATCCCTTCAATATCAGGAAACAGGAATTCCTTCACACCACAAAAAAAGTACACATGGAGGGTAAATTGCTTCCTCTTTTTATACACAAGAAAGAAGATCCATAATGAAATCATTGCTGGTTTACTTGTTCTCAAACAAATGGAACTTGCTGGTGTGCATCCTGCCCCTCAGCTCTGTGACAGTCTAACACCAGGCACACAAACTGCTGGAGCAAAGAGAAACCCCCTTCAATCCTTCAAGTACTTCCTTTCGGGCCAGGCCTACAGCATGATGCTTTTTGTAATAATTTTTTCAAGGTTCATACCTATTGATGAATTCATCTGCCATACTGGAAGACAGTTTGACATAAGTCATGCTGAGGTTCCAGTGGGACAATGTGCAGTGCTGGTGTACTGCAGACACTTTGAGCAACACCTGCACAGCATCAATCCAGAGATCCCTGTTTAACTGCAGACTTTCAGCAAAGCAGAAGAGAACAAGCAAGAAAGTAGCATGTATGTTACTTATTTATGTCTATCCCCTAAATACTGAAGGAGTAAGCACACCAGGTAGCAAGCCAAGGAACAGCACAAAGGCTAGCAAAAAGTGTGGGCTCCTTTCTCTGTGGAGAACAGGCCCAACAAAATCAGAAAGGAAACTGAAGAGGAGCCCTGAGGATATTTAAGGATTCTGTGAAGACATTTCACTAATTAGGCCTTGAGAAGAAAAATACTGGTTTGAATTTCTCCAAGTTGAAAGAGGATCCCCGGAGGAACACTGTGGAAATTGCAGAACAGTTTGTGATTTCATCACGGGATTATGTTCCCTTAGAACTCCCACTGTTCCGCCTGGTCTACAGAAATCTGGACAAGTAGGATTCAGACAACCAAACTTAGATGCTTGTGTCTTTGTGAATGCTCATAAGGTGTCCTACTTACTCTTCAGCTGCTGCTCAAGAAGAGAGTGAATCAACTGTAAGTCATGTGCCAGCCTCAAAGAAGTGTTTTGGATCCCTCTGGACAGTCACCTAGAAAGGCACCGGTCACACACAACATGCCACTGACCCCTGCCCAAAACTCCAGATGCTGCACAGGCAGCACTTCGGTGCTGTGTGCAGTGCAGGCAGATCCCTCAGGAGACCCTGCTCCTTCTGCAACATCTCCCACCCTGCGGGCTTGTCTGTGCCAGGGCTCCTGCAAGTGGTTTCAGCTCCAAGCTGCCTTTGCAGCCTCTCTGCTTCTTCCTTCCCTCCTACAGATGCTTGATTTTAACAGCACGTAGAGCTGTTGACCAAGCTCTCGGCGATTCAGTTGGAGCTTCTGCCAACAAGGAAATCGTGATGGCAGTCCACTTTCTGTGGGTGGAGAGGTCACACCTTCAGCCACCGATGAAGTGGCATGACAAGATTTTTATTTTTGCCTTCCTGTCTTTCAATGTCTATATACAAAACATTAATGTTTTGTAAACATACAAGGATTCTGTCTTTCTTTTTTTCCCCTCCAAGCTGGAGAAAAAGAATGCTTATGAAAGGTGTTTCTATTCTTAATTTCTGTGTAGAGATTTAGCAAGCAATGATATGAAGATCTAGAGCCAAACACTACGCAGCAAACTTGTGCATGTAGCTCCCTGCAGACATGAAGCACGATTTACTTCTCTTTTCCAGGACTTATCTTGCCAAGAAGTTGGGAAATTCCTGTAGGACACATAGTTGTGCTTTTCTCTTTGTATTTTTATCGGAAGAACAAAGAAGTTGCTGACTGTTTTTTTTACACAATAAAAATATGCAAAATGGTTAATGAGAAGAAAGAAAAATGGCAATACCCTAAATTATCGAGATCACTTTTACTCCTCTGTTTACAAAAGCCAAAACCTTATGCATACTACACACCACATGTATGGAAATAAGATCCGTGTGACACATCGCAGAGATATGATACACCAAAGTTGTCACCTGTCTCATGCTACCTGCTTCCAGGAAGCAAGCCCCAGCAGTCCTGAGTACATGTTCACAACTTTTTAGCTTTGTGATTTATCATAGTGTGGGGTTTTGGGGTTTTTTTTGTTTCCATTTTCTTTTGAAATCAGCCTGCCAGAAGAGTGCTTCTTTCTTTCACATGCAGAAGTTACAAAATTGTGTGATAAAAGCAGAGAAGGTTGCAGTTGCCTAAAATGATGGCTATTAGGAAACATACTGAGCAAAAATTGGCTAAAATGAGGCCACAAGATTGATTCAGCCCTTTATGGACAGAAAGGCCCCAACTTCTGCATTGGTACCCTTGACAGTATCTCTTATTCCCCAGGAGAAGGGTGGGTGGAGGGGAACACCACACTGAAGCAAGTGCCTGGTCTGCAGGCTCAGCCCAGCAGGCCAAAGGCAACGCTGCTCTGCGGCAGAGGCAATAAGCTGCCCTGGGAAGGAAGGAGGGAAGCATCAAGGAAAGGTGCTCTAGGGTTTCTTAGCTAGGAATGTTCAAACCCATGACTGCCATGGCCTGTGCTGCAGCACAATGGATCTAAGATTTCTGTGAACAGAGCCTTCACAATCATTATGTTCTGCTCCTCATCTGTTCAGTGGCAGCACTGAACTGCCTTGCATCAGTCACATCACGAGTCCTGACTCAATGGTGACCATCCACCAAGGGGTCACCCCATGTTTGCCAACTGATGGTTTGATTCAATGCTCCACTTGTTCATATGCCTGAGATTTCCTCAGTTGGACCCAAATCCTCAGTAGTTTTTGCTCAGTATGGATTAGTGCTTGGCAAGAGAAATCTCAGGACACTCGGAGCCTCGGCACAGCAGAGCATCACTCACGTGCAACCTGTATGCTGCACCTATGCTAAAAGCATCTCATCACTGTGGGCATGCAGAGATCACAGAATTAGCTCAAGCAGCTTCACCAGGGCTGGCTAACCTCCAGAACAGCTGTTCTTCAGGATTAAATGTGAAAAATCACAGCTGTCCCTAGTAGTAATATTTTCAAAATATTTCCCTCCTTTAAAAAAATAATTAAGTATAATTATTTTCCTAATAAAATTTAAAATAATAATAATCATAATTTATAATAAAGGTACAAGTATTTATATTAATAGAACCATGGTGTATCAATGCAAGATCTTTAAATTCATTAAAAGGCAAATACTCCTTAGATTCAACACAAAATATGCATTATAAACAAAAGGTTTCTGGATTTCAAGTGAAGCATCATAAATAATATCCTAGGCTGAGTCAGGCATAATTATTATTTGCACGTTCTACACAAAGAAAACATTAGTATTTCCACTTTTCTAAAGAAAGTCCAGTATTGTGCCATTCAGGAAAGCCCTGCCTTGCATTACTTTCAGTTTCAGTTGTCCCTAGCACAAATAGGAAAACCACTCCCTTCACTTGAGCTATTTCTGTCAATGTGGGAAGCAGAGTGGGCAATGAAAACTCAAGCTGCAGCTCCCCTTGGGTCATGGGTGACGTGGGCACATGCCAGGTGGGTGCCACAAACACACCTGAGTGGGCCAGACTCTGATCCTCAAGAACTTGGATCCACATTCCCGCCTGCCTTTATTCCCTGGACACTGCTAGCAGAATTAGGCAATATTTACTTAGAGCTGCCATATCCTTGAAGGGGCTGTGAGAACACCCAGCCAGTTGTCCTGATCTGATGGTGACCGTGTCTCTAGCAGTGTGACCCCAGCGAATGTGAGATGAGCAGCAAATACAGGCACCTCAAGGAAAAGCACCGGCAGCTGCCCCCTTGCCTTTGTGCCCAGCTCCAGAACATGACCCAGGGCTAACCCAGCGACCCTCAGTCACTGGAAGTGCCTTTTCTTTATAAAATCAGTACGTTTTAATTGCACACTGTGTTTTCATAGGCTGTCCTCATACGTACCTAAAAATTTCTCATGCTGCTTAACTTAGATAACACAGAATCTAAAAATAACATAAGGCAGTCTCCTGACTAACAGAATAGTGCATGGAATATACTGTATTTAATACAAAAGCATGCTATGATATATATTTGTATATGTGTATTGCATGTTATATAATGTATATATACAACAATAACAATATGTAAATTATGCACACAAAGCTTTTGCACATCTCTGTGATCTTTAGATCACAGTTGCCAAAGGCGATGGATTTGCTAAAGCAAGACAAAGAGGAGTGGACAAAACAAGATTAGCAGTTGCTTAAACCAAATCTTCTCGCTGCCCGGCGTTAATCATTGCCAAGGGCAGTCATTTACCGCGCCGTAAGCGCGGCGGAGCCCTCTACCAGAGCTTGGGGGGGAAAACACACTCCAGAGGGCCGGGAGAAGCCGAGCGCCGCCGAGGGGCAGCCGGGCCACAGGGCTGCCAGCCGGGCCACAGGGCTGCCAGCAGCCGGGCCACAGGGCTGCCAGCAGCCGGGCCACAGGGCTGCCAGCAGCCGGGCCACAGGGCTGCCAGCCGGGCCACAGGGCTGCCAGCAGCCGGGCCACGGGGCTGCCTGCCGGGCCACGGGGCTGCCTGCCGGGCCACGGGGCTGCCAGCCGGGCCACAGGGCTGCCTGCCGAGCCACAGGGCTGCCAGCCGGGCCACAGGGCTGCCTGCCGGGCCACGGGGCTGCCTGCCGGGCCACAGGGCTGCCTGCCGGGCCACAGGACTGCCTGCCGGCCGGGGCTTACCGAGCCGGCCCTGGAGCGCGGCCGGTGCCGCCGAGCCCGGCAGCGCCCGCACAGCCTGGGCACGGCCCGCCCCGAGCCCGGCGCTCCCAGCTCCGCACCTCAGCCCCGCACACCCGCCCCGCCGCGGCGGCACCCAGCTGTCCGGAGGGTCTGACACACCCCGCTCCCGGTCCCGTTCCCGCTCCCGCACAGCTCACCCGCTGCCGCCGCCGCTGCCGCCCGCCGCCGGGAGAAGCCGGCGCGTCACCGGCAGCGGGCGGGGCCGCGCTGCCCGCCCCGCCCGGGCCCCGGCGAGCCCGGCGTGCACAGAGGATTCCCCGGCGGAGCGCTGGTTTGTCCGCCTCAGCCGCCTGGAGCGGGAGCAGGCTGAGCCCTGTGGGGCAGAGCGGGCACGGGGGTGTCCTGTGACCTGCGTCCCGATGAAATCTGCGTCCCCTGATCGAGTCACCGCGATTGAGTTGGGCCCTTTGGTGTTTGCCGCTTGTAACACCTCGGTTGTACGCACCCCATGTGGTTTTTGAGATTGCACCCCAAGTATGCATCTCGCTCAGACTGAAAAAGTATAGGTTTACTGGGAGTTTTATAGAAGCCTTTTAGTTAAGAAGGGGGAAAAAAATAAAGAAATTAAAATTATCTCTCGACTTTTACAAGAAATTACTGGACACAGAGGTTAATGCTATGGTCTAGTTGACAAAGTGGTGATAGGTCAAAGGCTGACTTTGATTATCTTGGTAGTATTTTCCTGCCTAAATGATTCTGTTGTTCTGTGATTGATAAATCAAATTAACTAATTTTTAAAGTGAAGAAAATATCTCCTAAAGGTTTACTTTTGGCTTTACTTAGTTTCTCAAGAAATCAATATTCTAATAATTTTGTTTCTTCACTGGCTAGGTGTTAAAATTCCAAGAGGAATTTGAAATACATGATTAATGTTGTGTGCTATCACTTGGAGATCTTCTTCACAATAGTGTTTATGCCACAACTCTGACACCTTGGATTGCTGGGTTTTAGAGTCTGTCTTCTGAAAAAAAGAGCTTCGCAAGCTGGGGGAAATAACTTATCTATGATGGTGCTTGTCTCTGCTGTAGAGGCTTTTCTTTTGTGCTGAAATTTGTTTAAGAGTAATAAATTAAAGTACCTCTGAAAATATCTGCTGATGAGAGTGGAAGGAAAAGAGTTAATTTTCTGTTGCAATAAGAAGGGGTAAGGGTTTCTGCTTCTGAAGAGCTTGAATGATCTTTACTTATCTCAGTGCGGATAAGAATCCTCAGAGGATCTGAGCAACTTCTATTTTGAAAAAGATAAATAATTTTAGTACCATTATACATATTTACTCAATTTCTAAATACTGAAAGGGCTATAATTTCTTTTCTTAGCTTTTTTTTCTGTTAACTGTGGCCTAATTTTTCCCATAATACTTCAAAATATGAAGCAAGTACTGGGATAAAAATTCTCAAAGAAAATAATTATTAATTTTCTGGAATACTCCAGGACTTTTATCCGATGAGAGCTCTTAAGCAAAACACTGCAGAGACAGGTAGAGATCAAAATGAACAACTACTGGAACAGAGAATTATGGGGATGTTACATGAAGTGTCTTCATCAATCTTTTCCACCCCACGTGGGTGTAGACAGGGCTCCAAGTGTCACTTATCCTGTAGTGGCAAATTTTGTGGTAGGATGGTGAAAGCACCTAAAGGCTGAACATCACCTTTTTTGCCATTGCTGTCAGATGTTGCTCTGAACAACCACCCTGTCCAAGAAGGATTCACAAAGGGTGGCCAGAATAGGAGAAGACTGAAATGAGAGGAAAGAATAAGATTAACATAATTAAATAATTCTCTGTGCGATTGCCAGTATAAACTTATTTTCAGAAATTTTTTATGGCAAATTTTTTTTTCTTACATTCTAGCATTCAAAAATTAATATCAGTGAGATTTTCAGACCTTGGTTATCTGTGCATATATGTGAAATACCTGTCAGCCACACTATTTTGCCACCCAAAAAATAATTACTTAAATTTAGCAAAAAGGGACTGTAGAGGCAAATGCTCTTCGTGGAATAAAGAACAATTATAACAGGGAATAGCTTTTTCTTTTGGAGAAAGCCTGTTCAAACTTCCAAACTTCTTATTTGTAGGCTTTCAATACTTCATTAATTTTCCAGAATTTTTTTTTTTTCTGTTCCACTTCATTGCTGCACTAAATAATCACCTCTTGTAAGGCTATGGTGTGCCGATATACTCCAGGAAAGAATGAAAAAATGACTTACTAAGATGACTGAGACAAGCAGCAGAATGAAGATCTGAATGATGCCCCTACAGAATTTTTCTTCCTTCCTATTTTTATAGGAAAGCTTGCATCAGGAGGACCAGATGCCAATTATAATAATATTCATATTTTCTGGTTCTGAAGTGGAAGATCTGCCCAAGTCCTTCTTGATGGATTTCCTCACAAGGGTGGGCTTCTCTTTCCATAACCTAGTTTGGTCAATGTACCCAGTTTTTGTTACCATGGACAAAATTTTCCTAATCTAAGTGACCTTCATGATGTTTCTTATGTTCTTCTCTTCATTTATTCATGGATGATGAGGGCTGTATACTCCAACTGCTCTTCCTCCTTACTTTTGCCAGCAAAACATGCTCTCAGTTTGCCTTGATCTATACAAAACTGTCTGGTGAAAGATTCAGAAGGACCAGTTTGTTACTGCTCAGAGCATCTACCACCAGACCTACTGAAGTGGAAACCACTTTCAGCTCAACAGCAAACTTCGAGACTATTACAGATAATAAATAAATAAAAAGTGTAACATCCTAGGGGAAAAGACCCAAGAAAGATGAAGGAGAAAAAGACAAAAGGACTGGAAAAAGGAGATTGATTTCCTGAGGAAAGGGATAGAAATCAGGGCAAGGGGGGGTATTCAGAAAACTGGTGCTGCTACTTTAGTTCTGTTGACAGATGAAAATTTGCATCAAGGAAATTCCTGTGCATTTTCTGTGAAGTCCTCATGGTATTTTTGTCCAGTTTTCTTCTGCCAGTAGCATTGCGTCCTGACATGATGTCCAAGTGTTTCTCAGAGTGCAGCTGTACTGCTGGGATGGGTGATGGGGCCTGCTGCTGGCATTGGCTGAGACCTGCTGGTCTCAGGGGACTTCTTTCCCTATGCCAAGAACTCGTCTCTCAGTGCTATGATAAACTAATTGAGCTTATCAAATCTATGAAAAGTATTTTTCCCATGATTCAAAAACAAAAAGAAGAGGGAACTTTATTCCACAACAGCTCTTTCTTAAAATTTCTACAGAAAAAAGATTTTATTCTGCTATCTTTCCATCAGTTTGATTTATTTCAGATTAAATCTGCCACAGATATGACCACCCATTTATTCATAAGGGTAAATTTAAGTGTGCATTCATCTGCATTAACATTTTGTTTTAGGTGAGGTGTGTATTTTTTGAAGCAAATCTCTGGTTGCCCTCCCTTCCTGCTCTTTGGTTCATTTTGTGGAGCAGCCCCAAAAGAGACAGTAAGAAATGCTCCACCTGAAATATAACAAAAAGCTGCATTCCAACCACAGATGGAGCCATCCTGGAACAAATCTTCCAGAGCACACAGAGGGAGAAGGTTACATCCTTCACATAAGCTGGTTTGCACTGCAAAGCTTTTCCTCTTGGAATCCTGCTACTTGCTCACATAGACCTAGCCTAAGTCATGGAGTGATTACAATGCTGGTTATGTTACCGCATGTTTATAATCCCTCAATTATTTCATTCAAGTTGAATACATTTCTGCATCCAGAGAATGTTACAGGACTGGATCCTGACTGCTTGATCATATAATGAAAAAATCCAGATAAAAAGATTATTAAATTTGCAAAATACACTCCTTCAAACTAAATAATTACAGTTAAAGAACAAAGAAATGTGGAATATTATGGGCACAAATTAAAACATTATTTTTAAGACTTTCCCATCTTTTCCTTTTCATGGATGAAGAGGAGGAAATCATGCAGCTGTAGGCTGCAGTGGGATTCTTAGGCATTACTCTTAGAAAGCATTAATAAAAAATAAGAGGAGTTGCATCAATGATTGCAGTTCTGACAAAGGTTTGATAAAGATGCCCAGTGTTTTCATCTTGTGGAAGGTATAAGGATTGAGAAAAGAGTGAGATGAACAAAAGAAGGAGTTCTGCAAATGTTTCCACTTACTGGTTTGCATTCTGTGGTGGAAAACAACAATTTTCCCTTAACTATGGTGTCATGTTCGGCAAGGAGGGATTTCTTCGTAGCTTATTTGCAATAAAGCACACAATCAACACTTTTCCAGTGTCTTGCTACTAATTTGTATCCATGTTCCAAGTATGTATGGCATAAAGCAGATGAACATATTTAAATACTTCCACTTGCAAATAGGATGGGCAAATCCTATCTAAAACTGCTGAAGGAATGAAACTCTCAGCTTTAACTTGTCCATTTAGGTGACCATGGCTACAGAGAGAACTTTTGGTTAGAACAAGCAAGTTGCCAGGATCCTAGACATTTTCTGCAATGGGTGCAGTAGCTTTAGACTTGTTTTGTAAGTGCTGTGCTCTCACATTCAGTAGTATCTGCTAAATTGCCATCTCAAAAGTGCCGAGTTTAGAAGCACAAAGTCTGCCCAAGCAAAATTGGGTCAGACTGTGGGAGGGAGAGGATTACTTGGATTTGCACGTAATATGAAAAAGGACTATTTATTTTGTTTCACTTTTTTTTTCTTTTTTTACCAATAAGTAATTCCAGTTTTCCATATTATATCTCATCTGAAGAAGAGGTTAAATGGAAGGCCTTGATGGTTTTAGTGTGAAGAAGAAGAAGAAAATTATCAACTGACAAGAAAAGGATTATTAATGAAATCCCTTTACCATCTTTTCAGCTTGAGCTGAAGCCAAGAGCCTTATTAAAAACTGAAAACCACCAGAAAGAGCTATGGTTCATTGCCACACACTTGTTTTTGCATAGTGTTGTCTAGTCAACCTGTTGGACTTGCATGATACTCTGCAAGGAAAAAAAATAAATAAGGATGAAAGAAACATGAATATTTTTAAAGGAACTCCTCCTTTACATATTTGATAGAAGCAAAGTAATACAAAATTTCTTTTCCTTTTTCTCGCCTAAATTTGCTTCCTACAAGGTTTTTATTGTTTCCTCTCTTTCCTTTCTTCACTTAGTTTTGTTTCCCAAAGTCAGGTTAAATAAAATAGCATAGAGCCACTGTTTATTTGCATGAATATACCACACTCACCAACTAAAATCAACATTCAGGGCAAATTTAAAAGTAACAGAAGATACAGCTCTAAAATTTGGCTAGATATTTATTACTGTTTCAGAGAAGGTTATAATAGTGTAAAGCAGTGGTTGACTGGAAGAGCCTTGTTTTCAATCTGCAGTTTCTTATTGGTTGTTGTTATGAAAAAAAAATAAACTTGGGGAATGCATTTTGTAATGTATATACAAGGTTAAATGTTGTTGGTACAAGTAACAAATTGTGATTAGTTGTATTAAAACTCAGTTCTGTTGTGCATGTATAAAAGGGGAGTGGAACCAGGGAGGAGATGCCAATCTTTGTACAGGGGCAGGGAAGCTTCCAGAAGTATTGCATCGTGGAGCACAGAGGCTTTTGCTTCCAGTTGTTGGGTTTGAAATAAACAGGCTTACTTGTTGTTAATTAACTGTCCTTTTTTTGTTAGTTTAAAGTTTTCTTTGTAAGCCTGTTCGTAACAGTTGTGTGCTGGTTTCTTGCAGAATGTGAGACCAGAACAATCTTAAAGGGTGGGGTTTTTTCCATCTTTCCCATCTTCCCTTTCTATTTGTGTTCCTTTCTACTGGGATGCAAGACACAAAAGCCAAGCAGCTGTCTGCCCTATTTTCCCTGCTTATACAGCATACTGAGATGTTTGTAGTCAAGGCAGATACAAACATCTCCTTCAGACAATTCAGATTGCCCAGGATTTAAAACTGAAAACTCCTGTGGTGCCACAGTCCAGAGCAGCAGCCAATGGCAATTCTGTACCTCAAGTGGGAGATGTCTGGGTCAGACTGGCTATAAAACTGTAGCTTTTCCTTTAGGCTTCCAGAGGATTGGCTGTGAGCTGCCATTTGGTTAACACAGCAAATGTGCATGTCATATGAAAGGCAGTGCCTATGTGGATTACTGTGTAGTGCCCACTGTTGTCCTGATAGATTAATAAAAAGAGGTAGAATAAGAAGACATTTGTGATATTTTCAGTCCAAATACTCTCAGTCGGTACAACCCTTTCTAGTTTTCCTTTTGACAAGAAAAAACCAGTAATGAACTGTCATGTAAAATTTATTCCACACCTGGAAAAACTAAAATAAAAATTTAAAAATTAGCCATTCTTCATAAACTTTACATGGAGCCCTGCTTTAAACATGTTGCACATACGTACTTCCAAATAAGCATTTCTCTTTCCTTTGGCAGATTACGCCGCTGTTCTCACCACACTCCTTAATCCTTGCAAACTTGCTTCTTCTGCTGATGAGACCCAAACCTGAGGGGCAGGTGGGTCTCACCTGGTGAGGTGAGTGGGACTTCTGTAGTTGACTTCTAGCCAGTGTCTGTGCAATGGCTTGATAAGGTAACTTTCTGTTCCCCTCAGGCAGAAGGAAGTTGGAGTACCAGCAATGGGAACCAGGTGTGACAACAAAAAGACTGGGAGGAATTGGTAATTTTGAAAGGTATCTGGATTGATATTTTTTGTCTGAGATGAGCATGGATGGGAGGGTTTAAGTTAGTGGTGAATATTTTAAGACAACTGCAGCCATGTGGTTACCAATGGAGTTAGAAGATCCAGAACAGCAGAGATGCAATTAGGAGAAGCAGGCTTGGAAACAAGGAGGTTTACTGGGTCTGGCATTACTGACAATGGTTAGGGTACTGGAGAATGGACCCCTTTTCCTAACATCCTAGTCACACCCAGAACAAGCCTCTCCTTTGGTACTTTGTCAGCAGTCTCAGGGCTTACACTTCTGCTGAAGATATGGCAGCTGAACAAGTTACTGTGCACCAGATGAGTTTCAGTGACTCTGCTGTTGGTTCATGTAAATGCCACTTCATACCATCTCATTTAGCAGGCAACAAGAGAGGTTTAAGATAAAGGCTGTCACCTTGTTTTTCCAGTGTTCTGACATGCTGCCTGTGGATGGATCTCACCAGGCTGAGGAGTGATGGGAACTTGCTCCTGTGCTTGACTCCTCCTGCCTTGGCTGCATGGCCTGGTTACATGCAGGGTTTGTGCTGGTGTAGGAGCCATTTAGGGTGGTAATTTTTGCCAGAATAAATACACTGGTACAATTCTTATTATTAATGTATTAAGTTGATTTAAAGCTACGTTACCTCCATGTAACTTAGTCTCTTCCTCAGCCCAGGCATAAGCATATACTCTCCAAATGCCAATTTAGGGAACTCTTCAACAAGGCTTTATTATTTTAGGCAAACCTGCATAGTTAGACTGAGACTACTCTAATATGGTGATAAGATTCCCATAGACAACCTGTACCTCCAGCATTTAACATGTCAATGGCTGTCACTTTTAGTTGTATCAAAACCTCATTGCTGCGAATAAATTTTACAAGTACATGTGGCTGAAATTTACTGAACCAACTGGTTTGTTCAGCAAAGGAGATGGGCAAGCAAAACTATCAATTGTTCAGAATCACCTCTTGTATTTTAGGATGTTTTGCTTAGTTCTTTTAATAGTAAGTCAGATACATCAGATGCCTCCTGCTGCCTGGCACATTAGACAGGTTTTGCCCTCCCTGTTTCCCACATATTCTGTTCCTTTCAAAAGAGTGTATCCATTGTTTTAAGGTTATTACAGTGAAAAAAAATCTGCTGTGTTTTTCAGACTCAGTCTAAAATGAACGTAGAATAAGCAGTCACATCTGTGTAATATTTGAGCTTACAATATGAATTACACTATTTGCACTGGTGTATTTGCAACAGTTTCTTGATTGTCTGAGAACTTCTGCAATGTCATTTACAGCCAAAGAAACCCGTTGTAGGGTGTGAGTGGTGCTGCACTATTGTTGCTTCTTTGCAGTTGGCAGCCTGGGCTTTGTGAGACTACATGTGTGAGTTGCAGCAGTAGCTCAGCACCACAAGCAGTTTCTGACTAATTATTACCTCATAATGAATCAATGTGGAATATTATCTATTGTTCCATTTCCTTAATTTTGTACATTCACAGTGAAGGACTGGTGCACTTTGGATTGATCTGTGTAAGGTGGTTTTACTGGGAAATAATCTGAAGTGCAGAATTGAAAGCCCAGAAGCTGTGGTGCACCAGTTCCTAACGAAGATGCTCTTATCTTCCATGATGGATGCTTTGTTTGTTTTTAACACAGCTCACTTATCATGGTCAGCTAAACCACACAAATGTGTACTTAATGCAAAAAAAAAAAAAAAAAATTGTCCCCATGGAAATCTGTTGCAGAACAGATACTCTGCAGTGGTTATTCTTAGCTCTTTCCTGTGTAGACAAGTCCTGTGATATAGATCATTGCTTTCTCTGCTCTTAATGTCCTCATGTGAGGTTTTAAAATTATATTACATACACAAAAAGAGCTAATGCCAAGATCTATCCAAAATGTGTTACTTAATTAGACATGGCTTTAGGAATTTGATTGACTCTAGTTTCCACCTGCAGCTTGATATTTAATTACCACCTGCAGGTTTGATATTTAATTACCCTGTAAATTACCAATATTGGATAATAACATAATGTGGGAAGAGTGGTAGGAATTCCTTAGTTAAATTTTTACAAAACTCGTTGGTCTGACCTTCAGATTTGTTGACATTGCAATACTCCTAGGGAGATTTGTAATGCCTCCTGCCTCATCTCAGTTTGGGATGTGTGACTCTACTATGCCCTTGCTGTGATTTCATGTAATTATTTCTATGTTGTACTGTGCTGTGTTCTCACTTAATTAGCACAGTTAAGCAAAAAAAAAAAACAGAAGCATTTTTTGCAATTATTTATTTATTTTCCCAGAGAGTTTTTGTATTACTAAGCCAAACCAAAATGAAATAATAAAGAAGAATTTTGCCAGTGTGAATGGAAAGCATGGTAGTTGAGCTTGCTGTTGCCTTTACAGCAATTATACTCTGATTACGGAAACATTGTGTAATATCTGGGGAACAGGCAGATCTGAGATTTCAAGGGGCTACATAAGCAACTATTTTTTACCTGTAGCACTCACCTGCCTTTGCAGAGCATGTTTTCATTCAGATGTGCAATGTCCAGACCTTGATATACTGACCTCCACTCAGGCCAGCCTTAGCAACTACAGAATTAATTTCTCACTAAGTACAGGAAAGAGGCATGCAAATTTCAAGTGAGACCCTGCCAAATTGTCTTAGTAATGACGTGTGTCTGGGTCAGACACGAAAAGATGAAGTTGGATCTGGTTTAGTGCTTATTCAAAACAGACACAGCAGTGGGCTGCCTATAGCCGTTCTAATTGAGCAGCTTCAGATGGCAAAGAATATGAAGGGTGATAAGCAAGAGAAGGAAGTTTGAACCTCAATTTTGGTTCAAATGTTTGAACCTCATGTTTGAACCTCATTTCTCCACTTAGAGTATGTCTTAAGATTGTAACTGTCTTTGCTGACTTCAGTGCTGATGTCTTTAGGTACATACATCATCCTCTTGCTAATTCAAGCTTTAGTATTGCCTTAAACTTCAATTTTGCTGTTTTAAAGCACTATCAAATAGATTTACCTCTTTTTTAAAAATACAGCATTGCTTATTTTGAGAAAAGTTTATATTCATCATGAGAAAGAGTGAAGGATTAGGAATCAAGCCTGTGACAGCATTAATTTATAGGTTTCTCGCAACTGTGTAAAAAAAAATGCTCTGTGTCCTTTGTTTTCACATAACACCTCCAGTATACGCTCAATCATTCTATCTATATGGGGAAAGCGCTCTCATTTATTTTCACTGTTCTTCGGGTGCTTTGCTGCATCCTCAGCCTTGCATTGGCAGGTCAGCTCTGTGAGTCTAGTCCAGCATTTACATGTTGTAGGGTGTGAGTGGTGTTACTGCAAAGGAACAGGAATGCTTCAGTAGGCACTTCAAGGGCTGTTTTAGCACTACAGCTTTCTGGGGAAGACAGTGATTTATCAATGCATAGTCTTTTGACCAATTTGAAATATTCACATTTTGCTGAGGCAACACTTCCAGCAGTTGAGTCGTGTCCCAAATCTCTGTTTTTCACCATTTGCTCTGGTTCTTCTGTTGCTCTTGCACATATGCGCAGCAGGCAAACTGCACATCATGTGTACAGCTGGTCTGCGTTCCTCCATATCTGCTCTCTCCTGCCACTCCACACCTGTCCTGCATGAAGTTAAACAAATTCTTCCTCCTGCCCAAATTTGGCCATTTGTAAGCTAATAATGCAAATAGTAAGTTGTATATTTAGGACATCACACCACCACCAGTGTGACGCGAAGCCATGAAATCACAAGCAGAAAGGCAACTATGACTCCCCCAAAATCAGCTTGAGAAGCTGTTAATTTTCAGCAGAATTGTTGGTAGTTTAAAATAGTCCTTTGCAATGTCTTTGGTAAGGGATTTAAATTTCTAATCCATGTCATTTTGCATATCTATTGAATTTAAGATTTGTCATTCATCCTAAAAGTGCATTTACAAACTTCAGCATGAGTCTTGCATATCTGCCATGAGATAAAGAAAATCAAAATCTCATTATTCAAGCCTTGACCCATACTTAAGCAGTTAATATTGAAGACTTACATTACTATCTTTATTCCCCTGGTTCACTTACTTCCCTCTAAATGATCACAACATCCTCTTAATGGAGGCACTAATCTTCATGACAGGAGCTCTGACTGCTGATCTACTGGCAGCAAATAGATCAGTCACTAGAAAAAAATGAGCATAATTAGATTCCTGGATGAGATGGAACCATCTTGAGGGAAGTCACCATTCATCTCTGAAATTCTTTGGCCACTGCTTGACATTCAATTCTTGGGACTAGCACATCCTGAGTGTGTTAGGAACAAAAATAAAATTTAAACTTTTGTTAATTTGCAATGTATATACAACATTTGTTTTCAATGTATATACAAGGTTAAATGTTGTTGGTACAAGTAACAAATTGTGATTAGAAACTAGTTTACAAGGTATGTACAAGGTTGGATGCTGTTGATACAAGTAACAGGTTGTGATTAGTTATATTAACACTCAGTACTGTTGTGCATGTATAAAAGGGGAGTGGAACCGGGGAGGAGACGCCAATCTTTGTAGAGGGGGCAGAGAATCTTCCAGAAGTATTGCATCATGGAGCACAGCCACAGCTCAAATCAAGATTGGAAGAGAGACCAATCAATAGGAGGCGAGAATCCCAAAACAATTGGCCAAGACTGTACCAAATTATGGGCCAATCAGCAATGGTGAAATAGACTTAGCACGGATTCTGAGCACCCCAGCCAGGAGACAAGAGAGAAAATTTAAAAGGCCTGGGGTGTCTGACACCCGGGTCTTTCCTCGGAGCCGATTTCCTTGGGAAAAGCCCTAGGTTACACTTTACTAAGTTGTTGAAACAGTCTCCGGACTAGCCAGAGGCTTTTGCTTCCAGTTGTTCGGTTTGTAATGAACAGGCTTACTTATTGTTAATTAATTGGCCTCCTTTTTTTGTTACTTTAAAAGTTTTCTTTGTAAGCCTGTCCGTAACAAGTGGACCTTCACAAAGAAATGGCCATACAGAAACAGCTGCTTTCATGGTCCCCCTTCCCCATATGTCATGTCACAGTGGCATATAATCACAGAAGGGTTTGGCCTGGAAGGGACCTTAAGGATCACCTAATTCATGCCCCCTGCCATGGGCAGGGACACTTTCCATTCGACCACTTTGCTCAAAGCCCTATCTTCCAACTCTTTGAAGTCATTCACCAGGATAAGGGCCAAGATGGTGAAGAACAGTTCAGTATTAGTGTCTGTCAGAAAGATGGTGCACGGTATTTTGAATATGGCACCCAGAACATTAGCAAATGTAGTCTGGAGCACTGAACATGGAAAAGGGGGTACATTGTTAGTTTGACCCCAATCCTTAGTATTCTGGTAGGTTGTAAAACACATTGCATAGGGCAGACAAAAGGTATTTCACTGCAGAATAGCACACAGGCTATAAATTCTTTGCATTTATGTTGGGAAACCCAAATATCACCCCCCAGCAGCATCTTTCTGGAAGGGGATGAACAGACTGCAGCAATCTGCTGTTAAAACACAGCAGCTGAGGGTCCCTTTAGCCATGAAGTTCGTGGAAGAGTCAACAGCAGGATGGCACAAGGATGACCGACTCCCTGCAAGCCCACGCCGCGGTTCACACCTCGCACAGCCGGGTGTTTCCAGAGGTCCCTGCGGCTCCCCATCATCTGCCCGCAGGTGCCCGCCCAGGCAGCGCCGCTCCACCCGCCGGGCACCGGCACGGCTGGGCGCGGGCAGCAGCGAGACCCAGGCTGGAGTGCCACCTACTGTGTCACCGCCGCTGCTACCCATGGCAGTCTGCTGGTTCACCTCAGGAGTTGAAATAAAAGCAGCAACACCTGAGATATTTAAATTATGTCTTATATATAACCACGTGTTTAAATGCATAAACCTAGCAATTGTGTTCTCTGTTGCCCCTGAAAGGTTAAAATCATCTGTAAATCAACAACCCATTCAAAAGAAAAAAAAATAGATTTAACTAGGTTCTTTTCTAAATTGAGGGGATAGCATACATTTTCTAAGCAGTGATGTGCAGAATACTGAGACATGCCACCTGTACATCTGTGACAGTTTAGAGAAACAGCAGAATTTCAATGGGAAGCACAGGAATTCTGCTATTTATCTAAGAACTACCAGGTATTACTCTGTAAAAGCAAAAGTTTTAAGTACCTCCACCTGGGTCATTAATACAGTGGTTATTATCACTGTCAGAACACAAGCATTTCCAGGTGACTGGAAGCGTGCTTCCTGCACACTGTTTCACCTGGCTTTTGTTCAACAGAAATGTTGTGTCCTGCCCAGGCTTCTTGTGGTTCTTGGTGATTGAAGGTTTTAATTTGATAGGTTTTCAGTTCTTCACATTCCCAGTACATTTTGTACAAAGAGCATTTGGTGGTTCTGTGAAAACCAAAGTCACAATTCACTGCCTGCTTTTTGATTGGTAATTTAAAAAGCAGAGTAAAGAAATCCAAGCAGCATTTGAATGGCAGACAGTGGAAGAATAAAATTCATTTAGCAGCCTTCTTTTGTCCAACTTATGTGAACATATTGGCTCCTGTATAGTAGCCTCCACAACTGTATTTGTCTTTATTGGTGACATACTCTTGGTTTCTTTTGAAACAGATTGTCCACAAAAATGAGAGATATTTTTAATTTGCTGCCCATAGCATGTGCACACTAAGAAGAAATTGTTATTGCCTATGGGGCAGCAAAAGACAATACAAATCAGTATTGTAGTAGTAAGTGTTATTGTTCTCTGTAGCTGTGAACTGCTTTTATGTATTTCTCAGTATGTTCCTGTTTTATTTGTGCTTAACTGTAGTTATCTAGTTTAAACTAGCTTTTGGTCATCATTAATGGAAAAGAAGATCTAGCTTTCTAACATCATTTATGGAATACTTGAAAATTTGCAACTTAGTCTATTAGGGCCAACATCACTGAGAATTATATTGAAAACCAAAATTTGTAATTCCTAATTTCTTAAGTAAGCAAGTACTGTTTATTCACCTTTATATTCATCTCAGATGTATCTTTGTAGTATCTCTTGCCTTAAATTTCCTTATCCAGAGAGTTGCACTGACCTATTTCTTTGTCGGATTTTACACTGCAGTGAGAGAAAAGAGGGAGTTGCCAAATATAAAATCTTGAGTTCAGAAAAATAAATTTACTAGAAAATCAACCATGCTGTGACTTGTCAAAATCAAGGAATATTTAGCAACAACATCCAAGACTGCAGATTAATCAGCTGCAGTAGATGGAATCATAGAGAATAATCAGAAATGCAGCTCAGTAACAGACAGTGATGTTCCTGCAACAACTGCAGAATGTCTGTGACAACAATGTGAGATGCTGTTTCTCCCTTGAATCTGCCTTCACAGGATATATGGTTTAGTGCAACTGTTGGAGTATTAAGTTTAAAGATTCAGCATATAGGGTGATTGCTTTAATTGCCCTGGTGAAAAATGTATCCTTTCTAGTTTTACAGGTGTATGTCTGTGTCTGGTTTTTTTTTTTTTTTTTTTAATTAATCAAATAAATAAAAATTAACTGAAAACCCAAACTGCAACTTTGATTAAAAATTAATTAACAAAACTATAATTTCTTTGTTTACATAAAGAAGATTCCTCTATGTATCTATGATTTCAGCTTTTCTGAAACATTAAGACATGCTTTTTTGCAGGGTTTTTTGGTTTCAGGTCAATCATTTCAAATGATGGTAAACAATCCACTGAACACAAAGTCTTGAATTACAGTAGGGTCTGGTAGAATCAGACCTCACCCAATTCTCTGTAACAGCTCCTTTCTTGTGGCAATGGAGAACTGGTGTGCAACTCTATGTGCAAAACTGATTCAGTACCTGCAAAAATTATGCAGAAGGTCATGCCTTTTCCCTGAGAACCAATTCAAGATATAGTATAAATCAGCAATATGTCCTTTCATGGTTTCTCCTGCTTCCTGCTTTTAATTATGTTTCTCTTTTGCAATAGCATTGCTGCTGCAGTTCTATCCAGCTTGTCTCCTCTGCCTTGGCTGCAGTGCTGGTGTGTTGAACTGGTGTCCTCAGCACACACCTTCAAATGGACTTCCAGTACTGCTGTGCACTAACCCAGCAGATGGGTATAGATACATACATACATACATACATACATATATATATACAAACACACACAGAGATATAGATTTGTAGGTAGATAGAGATATATAGATAGATATAGATGTGTGTAGCTGTGTGTAGATACTTTTTCCCCAGTGACTTCTGAGAGGTGATTTTGCTCATTTTGTTCCAGGAGTAGGCAGAGATAGTAGCATTTTCTACTGTTGCTTTGAATGTGAATAACGGTGTTGTGCCTAAAAGAAGTTTATTCAAGCAAGCACAAAAATTTTCTAATTTCAGATAGGAGCCCAGCTGAGGCTGTCTTCTGTAGCCTACAGCAACATCTCCAAAAACAAACACAGTGACTCTCCCTTTTCCTCTGAAGACCACTCAAGAAATAAGCCTTACTGGGGGAGAGATCAACAGTCATTCTGCATTTCAAGGATGTGAACAACATTTCCAGAGTGATTTGTTATCAGTCTCTAAATATCTGCCTTCTATACCATACTCTTAAGTGATACTTTGCTGAGGTTTTTAAACTCTTTTTTTTTTTCCTGAGTTTTGCAGTGAAAACCTGCTCAGTCCAAGAGCTTTAAACTTAATTGGGATAAAATGCATTATTGATCTATCAACAATATGGAATTAAGCAGCAATCAGTGAAGTGTTGCATTCAAGCAGTAATGCAACAAATAAACCCTCAGACTAGACACATCAATGTTAATTAACACCAGCAATATAAACACTCCCTGCAACAAACGCAATAGATTTCTGAAATGCTACAAGCCTGCCTGACCACACATGCACATTGTTTTAATGGTTGTGAGTATCAACTCTGAAACAGTTTCAGAAAAATAAAATCCTGTTTCCACTTGTAACCTTTTTGATTTGTCTTCTTTAAAGGGGTTTTTGTAGCTGAAAAACCCTGGCATTTCATGCAAATAATGGTGTCATTTTTATTAAACTAATTGTGAGTTCAGGGAAGATAACAGAAGAAAATCTTTACTGTGAGGGTGATGAGGCCCTGGAATAGAATGCTCCAAGAAGTTGTGGATGCTCCATCCCTGGAAGCATTTAAGGCCAGGTTGGATGGAGCTCTGAGAAACTTGGTCTAGAGAAACAGGACAAATTCCCCTGCCTACAGTGGGGGAATTGAAACTAGGTCTTGTTTAAGGTTTCCAACCCAGGCCATTCTATGATTCTATGAATAAAATAGAATAGTTATGCATTTTAGGCCCAGCATTATGCATGACAAAATCTGATGTAGAAGTGAGGGGTCCATCCAGGACATAATCTCTCTGCTTTGCACATCCCAGGCCCATCCAGCACACAGTGGGCAGGGATGGGCACAGAAGGGGAAATGTGGGCTCTAGAAGAATATAATAAGAAATAGTGACTTTCTTGAAAAAAGAAAGAGGCTACTTCTGATTGAAATAATTTAATCTAGAAATTATTGAGAAGAAAAGAAAATTCCCACCATCTTCTTTTCATTATGATTTCCCAGAGCAGACATGTGCCTTTAAATGTGTGAAATATTATTCTCAGTTCTAGAATTTAAAATACCTTCAAGCTGAGAGTATGGTAATTTGCTCATCTTCCATCCAAAGAGACACAATTCATCTTTGCTCTGGACGGGTAATGGTGCTCCACTTACAGTTGTGTACATTGCATTCAGTCTCCACATCCTATCTTGTGATACAGTGATCACTGATAGAGTTTTTAATTCCCAGACAAGCAAGAAAGAGGGTCAGCAGAGCTGCAGCTTGGACCTCTGGAGGGCCTTTTTAGGAGACTGATTAACATTGTCCCCTTGGAAGTCCAGAGGGGCAAACGGGTCCAGGAAGGCTGGTCATTTTTCAATAGGGAAATGTTAAAGCCATATGCAAAAGATAAACTAGTGGGGAAAATCAGATAGCTTTGGCTAAAGCTCAGTCTGTGATATTAATGCCTTCTTTGCTGCAGTCTTTATTGGTAAGTCCAGTTGTTCTTGGAGTATATGGCCTCTTGAGCTGGAAGACAGGGACACGTAGAAGAATGAAGCTCCCATAATCCAAGGGGAAATGGCCATCAACCTGCTACACCACTTAGACAAACACAAGCCTGTGGGGCCAGATGAGATCAATCTAAAGGTACAGAGGGAGCTGATGAAAATGCTCAGCAAGCCACTATCCACCATTTAGCAGCAGCCAGCAGCCCCTGCTAACCAGGGAGATCTGAGTTGACTGGAAGTCAGCAAATGTGACACCCATCTGTATGAGGGGCTGGAAGGATTTGGGAAACTACAGGATTGTCAATCTAACCTTGGTGCTGGGCAAGGTTAGTGAGCAGCTCATCTTGAGTGCCAGCAAGTACAGGATAACCAGGGGATTATGCATGCCCAGCCAGCATGGGCTGACCAGCCTGATCACCTGTGATCTTGTGACCCACTTAGTAAAGAAGGAAAGGCTGTGGATTTTGTCATCTGCACCTCAGCAAAGTCTTTGACACGCTTCTCACAGCATTCTCCCATAGAAAACAGTTGCTCTTGGCTTGGACAGGTGCACTGTACACTGGGTAAAAAACTGGCTGGATGGCAAATCCCAGAGAATGGTGATGAATGGTGCTACATCCAGTTGTTGGTAAGTCACAAGAGGTTCCAAAGGGCTCAGCACTGGAATTGTCTTGTTCTATATCTTTATTGATGATGCAGATGAGGGGATCGAGTGCATCCTCAGTCAGTTCATGGACAACACTAAGGTGAGTAGGAGTGTTGAACTGCAGGAGGGTAGGAAGGCTCTGCAGGGGAATCTGGACAGGCTGGATTGATGGGCCAAGGCCCATGGTCTGAGGTTCAACAAAGCAAAATGTTGGGTCCTACATTTATTTGAGTCACAACAATCCCATGCAGCACGACAGGCTAGGGCAGAGTGGCTGAAAAGTGGCCCACCAGAAAAGGGCCTGGGGACAGCAGGTGAATGTGGGCCCAGCATGTGCCCAGGTGGTCAAGAAGGCCAATGGCAGCCTGGCTTGAATCAAGGATAGGGTGTCCAGCAGGACCGGGGCAGTGATTGTCACTCTGTACTGGGCACTGGCGAGGCCACACCTCGAATCTTGTGTCCAGTTTTGGGCCCCTCATGACAAGAAAGACATTGAAGGGCCTGAAGCGAGTCCAGAGAAGGGCAACGGAGCTGGGGAGGGGTCTGGAGAGTGAGTGCCGTGTGGGATGTCTGAGGGAGCTCGGGTTGCTTAGCCTGGAGAGCAGGAGGTTCAGAGGGCTCTTGTCACTCTCTACAGCTGCCTGGAAAGAGTTTGTAGCTAGGCTGAGGTCAGGCTCTTTTCCCAAACAAGCTACATGATGAGAGAAAAGGGCCTCAAGTTGCACCAGAGGAGGTTTAGGTTGAATAGTAGGGAAGTTTTTTTTTCTGAAAGGCTTGTCAGTCATTGGAACAGGCTGCCCATGAGAAATAGTAGATTCACCATCCCTAGAGGTATTTAAAAGATGTGTATATGTGACACTTAGGGACACGGTTTAGCAATGGACTTGTCAGTGCTGTGTTAATGTTTGGATTCAATGACCTTAAAGGTCTTTTCCAACCTAAATAATTATTTGATTCTAAGTTTCTTTAATATCCATTTTCTTTATAACGACAGAACTTCCTGATTGTTGATCCTGCTTATAGAAACTCAGGCAACAAGTGCTTTCCAACAAAGATTCTGGAGCAAAATTACATACACATTTGAAATTGTAACTGTGCAGAGCAATGCACCTGGATAACATTTCTGGGAAGGAGAAATTATGTATAGAAGCCAATGATGCCTCCTCTGGTCTAAGTAAATCAGGGATTGACAAATTCAATCAAGGAAAAAAAAGAAATCAAACTCTGCCATCCCATCCTCATAAGGGTGACCTTTTCACCAGATCAAAATATTTTGGCAGACACTGCAATGCATGCAAGTACTTGACCACTTACTTTATCTAGTAAGAAAATCCATCACAAAATGTTATTGCATTCCCAAACACCATACTATCAATGCCATCATCTTAAGACAGTATAAGCTTCCATCTGGCAGGGGCCATCTGGAGCCCTGGGAATCATATCCAATTCTCTCACCAAGTTAAGAAATGCTACAGCACTGTACAAGGAAGAAAAGCACCATTTCTACTTGCATCAGACTGGAACAATTGCAGACTTTTTTTGGGGACAAGTGTTTCAATTTTGCTTGGCATAACTTATTACTTTTTCTAAACCCTCTATCAATTATTTGAAATCAGAGCCCAGAATACTTTCATACGAGTTCCTGACAGGCACTGGGGGACGTGGAAGTTTTCTGTTTAAACTTCAAAAGGATGTGGTAATACCCAAATTGATGGCTGGGATTGCGCCAACAAGGGGCAGCAGGAATGAAGCACAAAGCCTCGGCAACTTTTTCCTGGTTCTGCTGAGATGAAGGTACTACCAAACACTTTTGGCTCCAATGCTGCATGCCCTCAAGTGTTGTCACAAGAAAAGGTTAGGAGAATAGGAAAACACTGTCAGGTGGAAACTGCTTGTGAAATTATACATTAGTCAGGTAAACCTATAAAAGAGCTAGTCTGGATATTCACTCTGCAAAACAAAGCCTAACTCCTTGAGCTGGTAGAGTTATAGCTTTATAAACCTAGAGGGAAAAACGTGGTTGTTTGATCCTGTAACATTTTGTTCCAGGAGCCACACAGCCCTACTTCCATGGTATTGCACTTCAGCTTCTGAGGTGAAGTAGGTCTGTGCAGCAACTTTTCACTTCAGGAGTGGGACCTCAGAAACAAATCTGGGGACATCTGGCTTGGCTACTAGCTCAAGTTTAGAAGCCTCTGTCAGGAGAGTAGTCATGTCTTAACATAAGCAGCTAAATTCAGGAGTTGAGTAAAAGGTGGCATTTTGAGAAGGCATATTAAACAGAAAGAGAGGGACACCAATGGCAAGGAGAATGCTGAGAATATTGGGGAAAGGTCTTTGAATAGGAAAGGAGTACAATCTTTTATGTTGCAAGAGCCCAATTCAGGTAATCAAGTTAGATAATTTGCAGTTAAAAGGAAAAATGTAGTTCTAGTTACATTTCAAGTTATGATAACATATGTTGAGTCCTAAATGAATTATAATCTATTGCTAAGAAACTGTCACACAGTTTTAAGGAGAACTGCACCATAAATCTAGAAGAATTACCACAAAGCATGCAGAATCCATTTGTGCTGAACTGATAAAAGTCACTTGCAATGTTAATAGTTTTTTTGCAGGTAACATACTTGTTTTATTCAATTTAACAGCAATTACTCTAATTAATTTGCAAGTAATACAATACTAATTAACAAAGTATGAGTTTTATTCTTTCCTAGCAAAGAAGTAGGAACCAGGTTATAAGGGGATGATATCATAACTGACCATGATCTCAATTTTACATAATCAAGCACTACCCGGTTATGTTTAACCTGCATATTTTCTTCAGCCAGAGTGAGAGGCATTGGAGCAAGCACAACTGGGATTTTTGTGATTTGTGTGGGTTTTTTTTCAAGACAGCACCATTAACATGGAGCAATCACAAAATGACAGCCTGAAAACCATTTGGTTTGGTATAAGAAAGGAGACAATGACAAGAAACCTCCACAAAACTCAACTAACTACAGAAGATATCTCATTTATTGAATCAGTTAATTTTGAATTAATAACATTTTTAAACTTTTTGCCTATGTATGCAGCACATTCAGCATAATTTTACATAACTTGTAACTTTAAAGTGTTGCATTTCATTACTAGCAAAACCGATTTTGACACAAAGAGAGGAGGAAAAAAAAGGAAACAAATACCAATCAGCATATTTACCATCTTAACATTAAAAAAATCAGCAATCTAAAGAACTGTCTAACAAGCTGCAAAGTTGTTTAAAAGTGAATTCAGTGTATTTTTATTAAGTCAGAAGGAGAACCAAATATAATGTAAAAAGCTGTATATAGTTACAAATCTGTATTTTAAGGGTTACAAATTGAGAACCAACCTCTCAACAAAAATCTTTGTCTACCACTAACAATAACCAATAATTAAAAACAACTGTTTAACCTGTATTGCTTCAAATCAGCAACTTCACACAGACTTGATATCCACACTTGAAATGTGTTACAGAAACTGCAAAGTTTCAGGCAGTAAAATGCAACTCGTACAGTAAGTTTTAAGACTCTTTACAAAGTACTCCATACTGAAGAAACTGACAGGAGAATACAAGCTGCTTTGAAATTCCTCTTTAGCCCATGTATGTATCAAGCTACTGGATAAAAAAGCAAGGATTTCAGAATCCTATATACTAGGTGTATAAATATTCCTATTACAGGCCTCCCAAAAACTAAGGCATGAACTCTGTAGAAGTCTTAAACGTGATGAAGTCAGGGTGATTTGCCTAAGGAACAGGCAAGTGAGGTTAGTTAAGTGCCGCAATTATCATTACCTGGTGCAAGGGAGCCCCATGTTAACAGGGATATCAGATTTTTCCTAGAGCCACAAATAAGAGACTGAATTCTGCCCAAAGCCCAAAGTAATAAAAAATCTTTAGGAAAAAGTTCACATAGCAAGTTTAGCCACTGCTGTTTAACTATAAGTAGGTGTACTATGGTGGCAGGCTTTGTATCACAATATAACTGGCTTTTGAAACTGTTGAAAGGACAAATAATTATAGTAATGATTTTTTTGTGAAACAGTATGAAAATAACATCAAGCACAGACTGGATTCCTTCCTTCACTCTTCAGGCTCTGCACACTATATGAGGGTTTCCAGGAATATCTATATTTTTTTTTATTTTCTGAAAAAACATGCCCAGGCAATCCCAACTGTCTCACCTTTGA
Source organism: Taeniopygia guttata (assembly GCF_048771995.1). Taxonomy (NCBI): domain Eukaryota; kingdom Metazoa; phylum Chordata; class Aves; order Passeriformes; family Estrildidae; genus Taeniopygia; species Taeniopygia guttata. Next base: position 33,283,266 of record NC_133026.1, on the reverse strand, counting down.
GAAGGGCCACAAAGATATCAGAGGGTTGTAGCACCTCTCCTCTGAAGAAAGGCTGAGAAAGTTCGGATTGTTAAGCTTGGAGAAGAGAAGGCTCCAATGAGACTTAAAAGAACCTTCCAGGACCTAAAGGAGGTTTACAACAAGGCTGGAGAGGAATTACAAAGGCATGTATTGACAGGATGAGGGGAAATGGCTTCAAACCATGAGTAGGGTTAGGTTATATATTATGGGAAGAGGGTGGTGAGGCACTGGAACAGGTTGGCCAGAGAAGTTGTTGACAACCCATCCCTGGAAGTGTTCAAGGCCAGGTTGATGGGACTCTGAGCAACCTGGTCTAGTGAAAGGTGTCCCTCCCTATGGTAGGCAGGTTGGAACTAGATGATCTTCATGGTGCCTTTCAACCCAAATACATTCTATGAATTCACCGACAGTGTACTACAGGATTATATTTTTTTAGTCAAAACCTTAAACTAAGGATAATTCTAAAATAATCATGGCCACTGACATATAAACACAGCTTAAGGCAAACTATACTATGGTAGTCAAAACACAAAGATGGTGTTTAGATAAAAGGAAGTGAAAAGATGAATGGCAACTTTACTCTTCCAGGGCTTCCCACCCTTTACTTCTGCCCTTCTGAAGGTATTATCCAAGCAGCTGATCACAGGACTAATTTCAAAATTCAATCTGAAATAAAAAGAAAGTCTTTTGCTCCAAGTATATGACTTAAGTATGTTCATTTAAATATTCCACTTTAAAAGCTGAGCTATGCAAATATTCCTGAGGTGATGGCCTGAAGAATAATTCCATCTGAACCAGCCCTAGAGTACACTATAGCCTCTTATCAAGAACTGAAGATAAAGCAGGGGCTAATACTGTCAATACATGTCAAACATTTCCTAGTATGCTTGCAGAGGCTACTTGGCCTTGTGACCAACTGCTTTACCTAAGTTGTGTGGTTGCAATCTGTGACTTAAAGGAGTACCCAAAGCATATTAACGTTACAGGCCCTTCCTGACTAAAAAAACCCGTGTCTCAGGCAGTATTCACAAAACCCCCTAGCAGATAATCAAAGCCTGGTACTTGTCTGGTATTGTGATAAGAGTAGCAGTGGGGTAATATTAATTATCAACCTACCCCCCAAGAGAACAACTTACAGTTAAATATATTACAAATGGAGTTTAACATATCAAAAGTTGCGAAATACCCCGCTTCAAAAGAGTCACAGCCTATCAGTATAAAGGAAGAATATAAAACTATTTTATTGACCACTGCTCACCAGTATTTACAATAAAGTAAACAATATACAGTCTGATAACATTCAAATTACTACAAAGTTAGTTTTCACCTGGTCTTCTTAAGACCAAGTGATCCCAAATACTAAAAAGAATGACCTTACAGGTTTAAAGGGCTAGGTTTGGGTAAAGAAGATACATGCACATCAATAGTATAGAAGACTACAAAACATCTGTGAGTTTGTTTAGACACTCATTATGATTCTGTAATAACTAAGGAAGCTCATCAATGTTTTATAAAAGCTTTTACCTAATATGGAGGAAGTAGTAGTATCAAATGCTCTCTTGTGGTAAATGAAACAAGTTGCAGAAAGCTTTTATTTACTTGATGTTGATGCAAAACATACTACTTCAAAAAAATATCAAATTTGAAACTTGTTAGAATGTATGCTTCTCACATTGCTAATAAATCAAATTTTGGGTTTTAATATTTTTATATATAAAAAAAGCAATGCAAACAATTATTGTGCTTCATCTTCTGGGCATGAATGCCAAGTTAGCCGCTCTTCATAAAAAGCGATTACGATCTGAGGACACTTCACGTTAGCTTCTTTGGCCAGCACCAGATCTGCCTCATCAGAGTCTTTCCTGATGTAGAAGACAGCAGATTTAAGAAAATTAATAATCAATACTTCAAACCATTAAGCAGCTCTTCTTAAGTCCTAAGTTCTGAAAAGAATGTCAGCTAGAAATCAGTTTCCAGTATACCTTTCACTAAAGCTACCAAGACTTTCCATGCTAATGATAATGACGATGCATCATAGCTCCATTGTTCTTCCCTTCCTATGTTTTCTTCTCTTTGAAAGGAAAATGCTATTCAAAGAGAATCGGTTATACTGGTTACATACTGGAGTATGTAACAAAATAAGCAAACTCAGTTAATTTTGTCTTTTAAAGACTAATCAAAGCTTCAAAGTAAGACTTAAAAATCAATAGGACCAACCAATCTTAAGGGTTGGTACTTATATGCAGATTACATTTACTGTTTATGCAAGTAAATTCCTGTATTTCATACTATTATTCTTGATGTTGTCTTGGGGTAACAAACCAAGCTTTCTAGGTTTGACATGCTTCAGATTCCATTTTGAAGTGTATGCTGCTTTTAAAAGTCAACCTTGTGCATACAAACTCATATCCATGTTTGTTACCTAAGACCAATTATGAAAAACGAATCAACGGCAACTAAACTAAACAAATAAAAAGTCCTCTGTGTTTGATATTGCCAATTATCACTACAGAAATTCAAACGCTCATGGTCTTTGTTTTGCAACTTTTCTAAGTTTCACATAAAATTTATAAAGCATTTGAGAATGCAAGAAGGGAGAAAATTTCCCACAGCACTAGTCATCAGCAGTCCAGGTAAATCCCAAGACAAATAATGTCTCAGATCGTTCAGTTTGACTCCATTCTGAAAATCTGCCCTTCTCAAAGGCTGTGGAAAGCCATCCTTCTTATCACCTTAAGAAATCTGACTCTCAGCAAATGTCAATTTTTGTTGACAAAGCAAGAAATCATTTTCCCAACACTGTAGCTAATGAAGCTAGTTCCCACCTACCCTCCCAGCAACACCAACTCCCCACATGACTCTCACCTCTTACGAGCCCTTAATGTCAAGCCTCTCCATATTGTTTATTCTTCATCTCCACCTCTGCTTTCTCCCCTAGTTGCTTCCAATTCCACTTTGATGCATGCAGAACAGCTGGCACTATGCTTGGTTAAACACCTGGCTATCCAGCAGCTGCATTCTGCTTATTGAAATATGTAAAGTTCGATTTCTGCCTGCCATTCCCTCTGCAAGAGCATTACCAAGATCCAGTTTCTTCCACACAAATGTCAATTTCTCCCTATTTTATCAGAAATTACTTTTCAAAGTAAAACTGAACAAACAAAAATGAAAGATATTTTGGGTTTTGAAGGAGGAGGGATTAAGTTCTAACTGAATATAGAGAGCTTGTTTTTCTAAGAATACAAGGTTAATAAGGAGACCACCAGCTTCTGTGTCTTATTCCTAAGATGAAGTTGTCTCTTTAGGCTAAGTGCAGCTGCCTGCCCTCCCTTTACGGACAAGAACTGTGGATATAAGACTTACCATTTCATGAGGAACATAAGCTCTCCACTGCTATCCGTAGCCCCAATTATCCGCTCAGGATCAAGACCCCTTGCAAACCCTCTTGGTTTATCAACCTAGTAAATTAGAAGATGGTTATCTAGTTTAAGACAAAATTCTATTTTGGTACTAGATATACAAAGTTTTGTACATACATGCATGTGTATGTTTGTGTAATGAAAAAATGCAGCCTTAAAAACCCATCAAATCTATAATTATACATCTATAATTATTTTTTCATGACCAATCTTCAAGCCAAGTAACTTAGAGGTAGGCTCATAATAAAGGATTTTATATCCATGTTTCCAGCATTTATTTCTGAAAATACAGTAGATGAAACAAATGGTCTAAAATAATTTCAGTAGATAAACGAACAAGCATGGTCAATAGAAATAAAAACAGCACAGTAAAAATGCATGCCTGGAAGTAGAAAAAAACCATCCTTTTCAGTAAAACAGGCTTGGGTTGGCTAAACCAACAATGAAACTGCACCCCTGGGGAACACCTGAACTCTCCTTGGGTCACTGACATCACACTGGTGACAAAAAATATCACAACCATTTCCTGTATTAGCTCCTTTATAGGTTCACAATATCCTTTTAGAGACAGTGGCCACTATTGTATCAGATGAAGTCAAACAACTGACTCTACACAGAAAGAAAAATATTCTTTGTATTATTCATGAACTATACTTTCTGATGCCTTCCAACCTTTTTGACAGTAACCATGTGTCCAACTGCCTGCTGTTTGCAGTACATGAAAATGATTGGCAGTGTCAGGTTTCAAACCACTAGTCCAAAAGTTTATGGAAGAAAATGTGAACTGTTGAACACATTACTATGTGTGCATTATTCTGTACTTATCAGCACTGAATGTGTCAAGTTGCCTACTCATTTAAACTGAAGGAGAAATCCAGACTTCTCAGGAAAGGTAAGTTTTTTTCACTCACCCCTTCTACTCCTTCTCCACCATTGCGGCTGCTCCTAGTCAAAGTAAATGATTGGTTTTCACATTTGGCCATCTTGCCACTCACCCATTCAAAATCATCTATTAAATATAGCAGCAAACCAGAACTTCATCTTTGTTCCATTCATGGAGCTTTTGCTCTAATATAAACCTATCACTTAATACCATTAATTAATAACTCTTAACCAGTCTTACTTTCAATTATTCAGTAAATGTTATGGGACAATGTAAGAACTTTTAATCATCATGTCAGTCAATCATCCTTTACTAACCATTTGGACAGTCTCATTAACCATAATGAATGTATACCCTTTTCAAACCACAGACCCAGATGCTATGAAATTTTTACAGTTTTAAATGAGTGTTCAGTCTCATTCTCAAAGCCACAATATGATTTTTGGGGGATGGAGAGGTAGGGGAGAGATGGAGGAAACAGAAGCTTAACATGTGAATATATACTTACAGAATCACGCTTTTTCTTTGATTTACTATCATCAGATTCGCTATCTGACAAAGATTTTCTTTTGGCACCATCTGTTTTTTCTTTGCCAGCTTTCTGAGAGTTCAGAAAAGCTTCAATTAGCTCTGGACAATCTAAGTTCTCTTCAGGTTCCCAAGTGTTGTCAGCACTGAAACATACACACATTTATGTAAAACTAGGTAAAGAAGAAATATACAAAACCAGCCCCACGGCTCCCCTTAAAATAAGCAACTTATTTTTTTTTCTCACAATATAAGGTAGGTCTGTTAAACCCTAAGGACATTTATCTTGCCACCCTTAGTAGCCTTCATGTACTGCTTTTGATGACTGAAAGAATGCTCCAGTAGTATTGAAAAACAACGTTCTTAACCTGAAGGTAACACAAAAAGCAGCTGTATTACCACCTGTGTTCTCAGTGGGGTATGAGAGTTGAAACAAGCAATCTGCACCCTACCAAAATTAACTGTCCATTTAAACTGACTCACTTCCCTGGTTCCTCTAAAGACTGTCCATGAAAATAAACAATATGATATGAATACTAAAGACTAACAGAAAACAGAGTGTACACAGCAGTCATTACAAACAGCCTAAGTATAAATACATACACATATATCTATATCTATATAAAAGCTTTCAGACATGAGGAACACTCTAAAGTTGTCTCTGAGCACTGAACACAACTATACCTAGAACTATCTGCTTCCTTCAGTTGAGTGACTGCAGGAGGGAACAAAGGGGGGCAGAGGTGGGCACTGCACATGTTTCAGTGAGTATGCATTTTCTAACTAAAATTTTAAGAACGCTCCCCGCAACCATTACGCATCCCACATACAAATACTGGCACTACTGCACCAGCAGGATACCTACAAATTATTTTCCATTACAATAACATATTATTCCAAATTCAAAATACTAAACACATTGTGCTTTGCATTTATGCACACATCACTACACACATTTCAGGATGCCAGAGTGCACAATGTTGCAATGCACTCACTTTGGGAGGTATGCAACAATAATATCACAGCATACATAACCATTTATGCATAAATTCTTCTTTCAGCTAGTAAAGCAAGCTGTCACAGAGCATCACTGGAAGGAGGCACAATTGCATTCCTTCTTCAAACAATCAGCTTCTTAAGTCTACTGCAAAGTTTTCACATACATATATAAGTCCTGGGAAAGACACTCAAAAATGCCTTTCAAGTATGCCTAATGAAGGCAACCACTCCAGAGGCAAATTCAGTTAATCTGAGAACAGTTCATAAAAATTATTAATAAGCAAATTATCTGCTTCATATCTGCCTGAAGTTTATAATCCTGCATGATTTGTTACTCAGAAGTACCATTCATTCTGCTTCATATATGATAACTGTCAGTCTATCTGACCTTGATAGCTATGGACACAAACTCTATCAGAGTGGTAAAAGAACAATCAGTAAGAACTTGGTAAAAGTCCTCAAATATTTTATATAGCGTGAACAATGAACTACATTATCTTCTATTTTATTTTCATACTTGACTGTCTCACTTGACTATGCATTTAGGGATGTCCTTCCCTCAAGGTTCTTTAAAGTGGACGCCCATCATCCAAGCTCTTTGGACAGTTTCAAATCAATGGTGTTTATCATTCTATCAGAAAAAGGAAAAAAAATTATGCCTTACTCTGTAAATCCTTTCCACTTCAAATAGTATTCCACCTTTCCGTTTACAACACGTCTGTCCAGGACTTTCTCCACAACAAATTCTTCAGGCTCTGCCTCTTCAACTTTTTTACCTTTGCCATTCTGCTTCTTTCCCATTTTGTGCTACAAAAGAAATTCAGAACGACATTTTTCTTTTTTTCCTTTGCTTTACACAGTTACTTCACTGGCTTATTAACACTAAAGCCAGAAGCTCAGACTCCTTTCATGTTAGTGCATGTGGTCAGGTAACCTGAGCAAGACATGTTAATCTTTTGGGTCTTTTCAGTTGCTTAATAAGATACCCAACACCAGCTTTTAAAAAGGAGAATTTTTTTTTGTCCACATACTCAGTGACTACAGTGACTATAGTCCCCTTAAAAATTTAATTCTCAGTGCTACATGTTCAAAACATGAGGAAGCTTCTAAAAGTTAACTCTATGCCTGTGAAAAGGCAGAGGGCAAGGCAGAAGTAAAGAGAAGTAATAAGGAAACTGTGAAAATGCATAAAATAGAAAAGGGATGGTACTGAAAAAAGGTGGTTTCTACCTTTCCCCAAAAAAAAAAAAAGAAAAAAACCAAAAAAAAACCAAAACCAAGGAGAAACTGATGGCAGCAAAGTTTATGATGTATTGCTACAACAAGCAAAATACTCAATAAACCCGCAACTACTGAACAGGACACATGCTAGAAGCATTCCATTACAGCAGTCCTCTCCCATTCTTAGCCATGCACCCATGTAACTTACAAAGAGATGTCACAAAGGTGCATAAATTTAAGACTGCTACACTTTTGTATAGCACTTAACACATAAATGAAATTTTGCTAACTTACAAAACTTTTAAAGTGTTTTAAAGTTTACATTTGATAGTTCAGGTAATATTCTTAAGTTTTTAAAACAAATATTACATCCACATCATCCTCAAGGCATTCCCAGTTTTATAAGGCATAATTAAATAGCAGTAGAAGGACACATTTCAGAATTTCCTTGCTTGTAATCTTAGCCTATTATGCTGTATCATAGTTCTGGAGGACTAGCAGACCAAAAGCAGTTTGCTTGCCATTTTGGACTGCATCTCATAAAGAAATTGTCAAGTGGCACCATAAACTAAGTATTAAGCTCCTAAAATATAGTTATACAGAACCCTAAATCAAAGTGGACAGAACTAATTCCTCACTAAAGCACTTCCTCTACAACAGAACACAGACAAGCATATACCGCAAAGCACCTCTATTTGCTTGTTAGCCATTCTCTACTCCTCTCTAATGTGGGTTAGTTTGACAACACTCCAATTTTGAAATTTTCAAACTTTCACACTTAGTGGAATTTTGTCTTGATGTGGTGAAAGGTAAAAAAAAAAATGTATGTTAGAACAAAAACTGTCTTCTTTTAGTGAAGACTGGAAGATGATTCTCTTGCCAAAGCCCTGTCTTTGTACCCCTTATTTTTCATAATTAATTATTCCCTCCCTCCCCAAAATACTTTACTCTTATGGTTAGCAACCCATAAATTGAAAGTTCAAACAACACATATGAGAAAAAGTTTTTAGTTTCTCATTTAAATAGCAAGTTTCTGTATATATCTCACATGGCCATCATTTTGATTTGACAGCATAGAAGAGAGAACAGAGCATGTATTTCCAATTAGATTTTAAGTGCCTGCATATCCCAGGTGTATTTTGACCACAGCATTCATGTCTGAAAAGTGTTAACTTAAGCATATTGGCTTTTTTTGCCTCCACAGGAAAAAGAATACAAGACTGATATTGAAGGGAAATACAACATGAAGATGTCCAAGGCTTCTATGAGGGCAGCTTCTTTCAAAAAATGGAAGTGTGAAATAGAAAGGGGTAGATATGAGGAAAATCAACAAACAATAAAAGTAGCAGAGGGAAAAACAACAACACAGAAAAAGACAGACTCACTATACCATAGTAATAACATTATAATTACTGGTGATGAGGCAAGCAGGCTACATGTGGGGAACATCTCCATCTGTATTCTCCGTTGGACTAAAATTCTTTGATTCAATGGAAGACTGTTTTCTGGTACTCTTTTCGGCTTCACTAATTCTTGTCACTTAAAGATCAATGTTTTGGATTTCTGTATCAAAGCAACAATTTTTTTTTTACTTTCTAAAACTTAAGTATCTTAAGTATCTTCCACAGAGGAAAATGAGTATCATGGGGGTCTGTATTTTTTTCTTGAAGTGCAGTAAGAAATAGCAAAATAAAGAGTATGCTGCTTCTGTTTTAAATGTTAGAGATTTATTAGGCCTTGTGCATCAGCACTGCTCTTCAAACTCTTGAGCCTATTAAAATAACACTTGATTGCAGAGCCTGCAGAAATACTGAACATGTTAAAAACCTGTACATTCTGGGATTATTACAAGCCCATGCAAATCTCAGCCCACAAGTGAATTGTGACACCTGACTGAACTTAAAGCATACTAAATGTCCACTTGACCACTGAAGCTCTCCTCTCTAGGGCTGCACGTTGTAAACTGTAAATTGGACATTTGACCATTGAAGGCTCATGTATAGCTTGTTTCTCTTTCTGCATTCAGGAGTCATATGACACCACATATGACAGATGTACATCTATGGATAAACACTCTTTCTTTGAGGGGCAAGGTTAAAACACTGATGTGACACTGTAGTGTAAAATTTTAACATACAAGATGTAAGAAAATTGGAATTACAGCTCTGGAGCTACCCTACCCCTTAACATATTTAGGTTTTGCATGCAAATATATAACAAAGCAGAATTAGTTATGGTTCCCATGGGAACCATAACTGATTTTCCTGACCTGTACAGCAAAATTCTCAATAACATCAAAAGATTAAAAATACCACATTCAAAAGATTTTTTTCCTCTCTCTAAAGCACCCTTTCCCAGGCTGGCTAACTTCTTCTCTTCTTCAAATTAGGGATAAGTGGACAATCAATTAGTAACAGAAAGTTTAGACATTCACCTCGGTGAAATATTTTAAACGAGTACAACACAGAGGAAGCACTCCATTGCACTTCTAAGCCAGGAGTTAATACAAGTTTTGAATATATTTTGAACTGAGTAAACATTTCTGTAAATTTAAGAACAGGCCTTTTGAGACTATTATAAACCAGCTGTTCTGCTGCTGGAGTTTTGAATTGTGCACATATATTTTGGCTTGCTTCCCCATCTCAACCTCAGATACATCTCACAATATACTTCTACAGGTCTGTCTTTCATGAAACTATGTATCAGTATTAGTTGAACTGCAACCAGCAACCAACTGCCATTGGGAGTCCATATTTTAATGTCAAGCAAAGCTTTAGAGGACTTGAGATCCATGAATGCATCATTAAAATGGTCCAGGAAGGGTTGACATCTGATAATCTCTGCTCCTATGAAATTCAAAGAAACTGTTATTTGTTAAAAAGCATTTCAAAAGGCATCTTAATTATGCCACATCATTTCTCAATAATGTTACTTTTCATCTGTAAAGACTGCCTTTTGTCAGGCAAATATTTTTCTCCAAATACACTGGGAGAAATTAAATGAATACATGATTTGGACTTTATTTTTTACATGTATGATGAATTACATGGTATGCTGAAAGGAGGCTAAAAAATCCTAAGTATTTTCTATTGTAGAATAGATGAAATAGTGCAGAGTCCTTTCATACTTTTTTCTCAACACATTTCTCTTTAGAAATGGCAGATTTATTAAAACCAAAGACAATGTCCTTTCTAGTAGCCTTACTTTCTGGATCTGAAATTTGGTCAGAATAATGCTGGGGAGGGGAGATGTGGATGTATCTTTTAAATGGAGATGCCAAGTTATAAGTTTGAAGAAAAATATGTTGATTAAATCCTTATATACTTTAGGTGTGCATGAACTTACCAATGTAGTTTTATTGGAGGCCATTTTTATTGCAGACTTGCAGAGCTTTTACTAGAAAAATGCATGACAATTAAAAGGAAGTTTGCATTACTCAAAGAAAGGCATCCCAAGACAAGCATGGTCCTTGTTCCAACCCCCATGTATTCACTGCATACAACATTTCTTACACGGATTAAATCCAGAACAAAAAGTAGGTTACTACTTTGTCCGGCATAACCCAGTAATGCACCATTAGGCTAGCCAGGATAAATGATACTGACAAGGTGGTATATAGGGTTGAAAAAAGATTTTTCCCAAGGTCTTCAAAAGCATAGACATGTTTCTAGGGAAAAGGGGGAGGACCATCAGGGATGCTCATTTCCTTAAACCAAATAGAACAAGAGCTCAGATTCTAGCAATTGAAGACATACCTAAGGTATATTAACTGTAAATATCTGATGGGGAAGATATATATATTTGTGGTGCAATGAATCACCCATTATTCTTATATGTTAGCAAATTCTTATAAACAGCAAATATTTATCTTAATGCAACTATAGTGTTGCCTTCTGATTCTCAAGTTGGCAAGAGTTAAGGTCCTAAAACAATATTAACTCAGCTAAGATGTACATACTACGTATTTAACCTATGCAAATTACGTTGAACACAATCCATCCCCTTTTCCATGTCATTTCTCATACCGACCAGCTCCATAGGCATGTATTGTCACCGCCCCGCAGCGAGCTATAGAAATGCTAGAATTCCCCATATGCTTGGGTAAAGCATAAAAGTCCTTTAAGGCCAGAAAGCCTCCCGGACTCAGCAATCCCGCCCAATCCTCCCCTGACACGGGAGGTGGATTTTGGCAGCCCCGTGGGCGGTGGGGTAGGCGAGGTGGGAAAAGGGCCGGGGCCAGGGCGCCAGTGCCGAAGGTCTTGCCTTGTGTCCCCCGGAGAGGCAGCAGAAAGGGGTAAAAAAAAAATCCCCAAAACCCAATAACAATCCCCCCCTCCACAAACCAGAGGCAGCCCTGCGGAGGCCTGCTGGGGGCGGCTGCGCCTCGGGCCTGAGGCGGGCGCACATGAGGCCGGCGGGGCTGCCCCGGGCGAGGTAACGGGGACGCAGGCCCCGGGCCGCTTCCGCCGCCGCTGACAGGGCCCTTCCACGCCATCTTCCCCCCGCCCCTTCACGTCTTCCCCGGGCCGAGCACACGTAGGGACCGCCGGCGGGCCGGCTTTGTCTGCCGCGCGGGTGCCGCTGCCCCCGCCCCCGGCACTGCTCTCCTTCCCTTGGGGCGACAGCGCCCGCGTGCCCGGGCGCCGGCCTGCCTCCATTCCTCCCTCCCCGAGCGGGTGCCGAAGCCCCGATTCCCCGACAGCTCCGCTCCGCCCGCCACCCCCCACCGCCAAGGAAGCGGGGGTGGGGAAGAAGCGGCGGTGGGGGGAGGCGGGCGGGTTGCGCTCCGCATCTCCCCGCGGCGGCCCGCAGCGAGCCGCAGAGGGAAGGGGAGTCAGGGAAGGGGACTCGAGGGTGAATGGGGTGAAAGGAAGCGGCTGCAGCGAGAGAAAAGAGGGAGAGAGATAGAGAGAGAAGGATACAGACTTCAATGGTGCCCAGCCGCTTGGGTCTCCTGTCTCCTCCTGGCTCCCGCCCTGCGCGCACTGAGCGGCGGCGGCAGCAGCAACAGCGACATCCGCGGGGGGCTGAGGCGGGGGGTGGGGGCAGGGAGGGAGCGAGAGAGGGAGGGAGGGAGCGAGAGAGGGAGGGCGGGAGCGGAGGGCGGGGAGCGGCGCGGCGGTGGCGGGCTGGGCTGGGCTGGGCGAGCACTGCGCGCCGGCGGCTGTGACGGGGCAGAGCGCACGACGCCGCCGCCGCCTACGCGCGAGCCGCTACAACCTCCGACCGTCGTCGCCGCCGGCACAGGAGGGGGGCCAAGACGTCTCTCCAACGCGGGGCGAGCGCAGGACCGCGCCAGGCGTCCAAAAGAAGGAAGATGCCTCGCGGCGACAGGGAAAGCGACTGGGTAAGCCTGGGGGGAGCGGGCGGGGTTGGCGGACCCCGGGAGCCACGGCCGCCATCATGGCCGCTGCAGCGAATGCGCGTCGGGCCGATGGTACCCGCCGCCGCGCAGCGAGGCCTTCGATCGGTGCGGCCGGGCGGGTCCCGGGCGTGGGGAGGGCAGGCGAGGAGCGCTGGCGTGGGTTTGAAACTCATTTGGAGGGGCCCCCTTTGGAGCGCGGCCATTTCCCGCGTTGCGGCGGGGAGGCCTGGGCGTGAGCAAGGGCGGGGGGAGGGAACGGGGCTCGGGAAGCAGCGGGGCTCTGGGGCCCGAGAACTCATTCATAAGTGGGAAAAGGGGTCGGGGGAGTCGGCTGGGGAGCCTTCTTTGCGGCCAGGAGATCTGCGGGTGGATCCGCGGTGAAGCTGAAAGGGAGGGGGAGCAGAGGGGGCGGGAAGAAAGGAGCTGCTCCAGCGCCATTTCTTTGGCGCGCGGGGCGGCAGCACTCACCCTTTGTCGCGGTGCGCGTAGGGCCGCCGGAGAGGGAAAAAGGGAGGGGATGCAGGAGGAGAGGAGAACAGAGCGGCGGAGCGGGCAGCACGCCCGATGCCGATGGTGCGGGCTAGAGCGGAGCCGGCTGCGGCGAAGTCCGCCTCTCTCCGCCGGGGCCCCGCGATATGTCGCACTTGTGCCAAAATCTGTGTAGCTTTCACTTCCTCCTGCCTGGGCGGAGGAGGAAGGGGGCCAGGGCGAGGTTTCGGGGAGCGATGCGCTGCCGCCCCCGACTAATAATAACGCCGAGGTTTGTGCCTTCGGGGCCTTTTGTCAATTTCCATTAAAAAAACAAACAAAATCGAGTGACACGATGTCAGTAGCGTTCGAGGCCGCTACGGCTGCGCTCGGGCACGTCTCGCGAGCCTGTCGATGGTCAGAAACTGCCGAGTTGGCTGAAGTAGTCGATGACTTGCTGCGTCTTTCTGTCCGGAAATTGCCGAGCTGGCCCCGAGCGCCATTTTCGAGTGCTGCGGCAGATTCCGGAAATTACCGAAGCGAGTCGAATGGGCTTCCATTCCTGGTTCGGCTTTTTCCGGCGGCTGTCGAAGCGGATAAGCTCGACGACGACAGCTCCTTCGGCTCATTTCGGAGACGGCCATTACTAACGGAGTCGATGACTTTCATTACACGATAAAAACACGTAGGGGCATTATTCAGAATTGCAGCCCCTTTGGAGATATTTAAGCTCCAGATCCTGTGGGTTTTTTCTTTTTTTTTTTGCCTCTTTTTTTTTTTTTAATTAATTAAACCTCGGAAGCGAGCCCGAGCTGGAGTAGGAGGGCGCTAACACTACGCGGAGCTGAATTTCAAATTACGTAACAGCTCAGGCAGCCATTACCGACCAGTTGTACGGTACTCTCGAGCGGGAATACGTAAACCATGAAGAACATGGTACGTGGAATGGGAAGATTTAGAGCTTGCCTTTAAGGAGGGAGACGCGTTTGCTTGTGTAGACAGAGTGAATTTTTTCGGGGCTGAGAATTACAAGCAAGCTTGAGTCGTCCGCACAAGTCCAGGCGCTGCCGCCGGTCGTAGCGCGGGGCGGATGCTGGATGTCTGCGCAGAGGAAGGTTTTGGAAGCGGCGACTGGGGCTGGCGCACAGCCGGGCGAGGCGGCTGAAGCTGCGGTAACCGCGCATGGCGGACAGCGCGTTCTTGAGCCCGTGGCCGTGGCTATTAGCTGCGCTGCTGCTGAGGTGTCGGAGAAACCGGGGGGGTAGTCTGAGCTCCGCGGGCTGGGGGGGCCGTCTTGGCCCCGCGAGGCGCGGAGCGGCCGAGCGGCGCTGCGGGTAATGGCGGTGGCGAGGGGGAGGGGTAAAATGGCGGCCTGGCTGGCACTCGCGTCTGCGAGAGGCAGCGGGGATCCCTCCGGCAGAGCGGGCAAGGCAGGGGCCAGCTGTAGTCGTCTGGTATGCACGGGGGCGAGAAGGAGCGCTGGAGATGCCTTAGTACCGTGTGTGTAGGTGTACGCTGGAAGTAGTTCGCAGCGCTGTCCCTGGAGGCGGCGGCTGCTCCCGGGCGCCATTTTCCCCGCCCGGCTCGGGGCCGCGGTGTACCCGCTGCCGCCACATGGCGGAGCCGGCGCGGCCGCTGCGTCCCGGCCGCCACAGGCGGCGAGCGAGCTGCTGCTGAGGGGTTGTAGGGCTCTGGAGTTCAAGGATTCCCCCTCGCTTGTCTCCGGTAAGCATTTTTGTTACCCGAGTTCTTAATTCCGCTGTCAGCGTGGATTGTGTCTGCGCACGTTACAGCTATATGAAACACCTTTCCTCGCTCTGGTGATTAATTTTTTAGTAAAGGCTATGCGTTTTCCAGTGCTTTCAAGTTGCTTTAAGACTGTGGAGTAAAGCTTAAAATACACACTTATGAAGATCCTACAGAGGTAAAAATTTCCTTTGGTGCTTGGTTCCTGCCACGGGCCATACTGTGGAAATCTTGAAAGAGGTATTACCTTCAGCTTTTATATTGTGGCCTTTCCTAGGTATGAGGTGTCTGTGTCTGTAGCAAAAGAGTATTTTCCTTAGGATTCTATGAGACACTGGCATGATGATAGTTATTGTTGTACATTTTATACCTTCAGCACAAACTTTAGATGTGCAGAACTCTCTGGACTTTGGTAGGTTACTGTTAGGCCAACCAGAGCTTCTTCAAACTGGCTAATTTAAGACAAATAGTTTATCTGCATCTAGAGATTTCGTGTTAGTGGAGCAGCATGTGTGTGCAGTTTTCGCACAGTGGTTTTCATTAAAGAACTGGTAATTAATTTCGTTATTGCTGTTTTCTGACGTGTGGTGCTTAGATGTTCTAGGTAGATCGTGACCCTAAATACATCTGTAAAATGCATTACTATTCTGTTTAATGTCTGTTAGTTATATGTAGTATATTTTTATAATTGTTACAGATGATTGATTTGATTCTTTTCTTGAGTTCTGTTTACAGGTTTGTAGCTGTTTTCAGAGGTAGCCATAACACTGGAAAAATCCTGCCTGCCTACTAAACTTTCCTAATTCTCATATTTTTATAATAATGTCCTTTATTAAATGGGTGGTAATAGATTTCATAGCTCTACAAAAAACCCACATTTTTCTACCCAACTGTAAGCAAGAATTCTCAAGCAGCAGAACTGAAGGGAGAATTTTTATTTTTGCAGTATTGTTGCTTAAAAATTTTTCTTTGCCCTTTTACTCAAAATTAATAAATAATAGTATGACATAAGATGAATATGATTTTTTTATACTGGTCTGGTGTGCAGTGTTCTTTGTTCCTTTTATGTGATGAGGTGAAAAGAAATTAGTTAAAACACGTGTCTGCTGCTTGTGAACATGTGTCTTATTTTGCTTGTCCTTTTGTCTAAGGAGACAGTACTAGCTTTCTTTGTGTTCTTAGAAGAAAAATAACTAGATCCAACAGCAGATTCAAGTATTTTTCAAGAGAAATTTGAACTGATCAGTCTTAGAGTATGTATTTGGAAGAAGGAGGGGAGAAAGTTGACTTCCTTGTCAGACTGCAGTATGTAATGCTGGTAATACAGAGGTGTATTTTGAAAAAAAAAAAAAACTGGGTTGTCACTGCCTACTGTAATTGTGCTCTGTTACATGCATCTTGATCCAGGCCTACCTTGGACAACTTCAGAAAATACATTGGTCTGCATGCAAATTGGCTTAATACTTCCAAAAGCATATGTACACTGAAATATTTTGCTTGTTTTCTTAGTCTCAGTGTTTTTCTAGTTCCTTTTTAAAATTTATCTTAATCCCCATTGCACAGTTAATCCTGTTGTGTTTGTCAGTTACACCTCCTGCTGCAATGTTTGAGTTGTATATAAAACAACCACTACACTAAAGAAAACACAACCAAACACCCAAGCAGATTTTCTTGATTATTAAAGTTAGTTAACAGTATAAAGCTGAAGTGATTTGGTTTGAGTGCTCTTGTCCAGAAGAGTTCTCTTCAAAACAACATTCTAAAATAATAAATATGTGAAAGGGGACTACTTGTTAGTGCATTTTTTAAGTATTTGGCATGAAATTTTCACATGTATGAGCTAGTGATACTTTTGTATGTACAAACTGGCAATTAAAAGACCTGCTTTGTGTAAAAAGTTTCTGTAAAAGTGCTTTGAACTGGTAGAAGTCAGAAGGTTCTCCTTTCTGCTTTAGTTTACCAGTAAATACAAAAAAGTAAATGTAGTACTTTATTATTGGTTGTGTTCTTGTTGGATTTGTATGGGGTTTTTCATGATGCTGTTGTCATTGCATAATAATTCTCTGCTTAACAAGTGCAGTGATCATTTCTCTGCAAGAAATTCAAGTGTTATTGAAAGCATGATATTAGTGGATATGAATATGTATTATTCACATTTCTACTTTGAAGGAAATTATTTTAATGGTACTCCTGGTGAGAGTGTATAGGTTTGTTGATAATTCCAGTGGTGTGGGATCCCAGATTAATTT
This sequence comes from Taeniopygia guttata, assembly GCF_048771995.1. Taxonomy (NCBI): domain Eukaryota; kingdom Metazoa; phylum Chordata; class Aves; order Passeriformes; family Estrildidae; genus Taeniopygia; species Taeniopygia guttata. The sequence continues at coordinate 33,266,367 of NC_133026.1, read as the reverse complement.
TACAGATGCTTGAGTTTCACTTGTTTTAGTAATTATGGAGGAAAATATGAATTGTTAATCTGTTATAGAAAATATTTCGTTGTCTTTAGTTGATTTTTACTTATAATGTCTTGGATGAATAGTATGGTAGTATTAATGTAAAACAATTTAAGCCAGGATGGTTTTTAGAAATGAATGTTACTCGGGATAGAATCAGACTGTATAAATTAATTCATATTTTCTGTAATAAAAACAAATCCCAAAGTTCTCATTTTCATTTTCTTTAAAAAGCATCTCATATGGGTCTTACAGAGGAATGTTCTCAAAGTCTTCGAGTGTGGTCCCTTGTTCTTGATATCTGGAGGGAGACACAGGAATAAGGACTAAAAAAATATGTATTATATAAGTGGATCTATAGAATTGCATAAATTGCTTAATTTCTTTAATAGGGGTAGAGCCTTTAGAAAAGCCAGGTCACATTTTGAAAAATAAGTCTTACTGAAAGTCTTTGATGCTTAAGAAAATCTTGGATAGTGTCTGGTTTGCTAATGCAGAAGAGGTGTTTCAAATTACATTCATGTAATCTTTTTTTTCCTGTGGCAGAGGGAAAAGGAGCAGTTCCGCAAACTGTTCATTGGTGGCTTAAGCTTTGAAACCACAGAAGAAAGCTTGAGGAGTTACTATGAGCAATGGGGAAAGCTTACAGACTGTGTGGTAAGTTTAGCATACCAATACATAGCAATGGCATGGGATGCGTAGGAATTTTAAATGTTTGAATTTCTGGATAGCTTAGAGAAGATGGAATATTAGCTTTTAATGGTACACAGTTTATACACTGTTCAGTTCATTGTAGCAATGCATAAATTTTACTCTTGTGAAATCGCGTTGGGGAACATTCACAATCTGTTTTCTGTCAAATTCTCCCAGATTATCTCACCACTGATTTCAACAGTTCAGCTTCAGTATCGTTGTCTGAAGTGGATTAGGAGGTGCTTACAGAGAGCACTGTTACATCTGTGTAGTTGGTAACATTTGGCAAAAAGCTGGTATTGTAGTAAGCAGCCTCAGTAAAGCTGGAAAAAGATGTCTTTCTCTGTGATGTTTTCATAGAGTTATTAAGGTTGAAAGAAACCATTTAGGTCGTTGACTGTTGAACCAAGCACTGACAAGTTTATCACTAAACCATGCCCATAAGCACTACATTTGTGTGTCTTCTAAATACCGACAGGGATGGTGGCTCTGGTAGAAGTTCTCTGCTGAATTGTCTTGGGAGCAGTAAGTAATAACACAGGTTTTAAAGTCTATGGTCTTCATGAAGCTTAAAATAAATTGTGTAATTTTTTTGCAAAAACGAACATAAATATAAATGCACCTCACTGATCTAGCAGCATTTCTGAGTTAACTGAGTCTTGGAGGACAACAGTGGTTTGAATTTCTTTGATCCCAAGCAGTGTCACTCATATTAAATGAACTGTCTGCTACTTTACTATAATTGTGTTTTGAAATCAAACCAAAGAAAAAGTAAAACAAGCTTACACATTTACTCTTAATAGTGTTAGCAAAAAGCTTAATATGAGACAGGTATAAATAGTTTAAATGTCTTTATTGATTTTAGGTAATGAGGGATCCTGCAAGCAAAAGATCAAGGGGGTTTGGTTTTGTAACATTCTCTTCCATGGCTGAAGTTGATGCAGCTATGGCTGCAAGACCTCACACGATTGATGGAAGGGTGGTTGAGCCTAAGAGAGCTGTGGCTAGAGAGGTGAGTATAGCTTTGAAAGCAGATGCTTCTCATGCTTTGAAAAATACCTGTTTTGGTCAGACTGTTAGGTTTTGTTCTTGTTTGAAATTGCCTGGGTTTAAATTACCTGTTCAAAGCCCATAGTTGGGGTACTATTTCCCACACTTTTGGTCTCTTATATAAATGTCAATTATTACAGTGAATTATTATGTTATTCTGGTTGTGGAATCATGTCTGCAAGTAGCACATATGGGGTCTGAAAACTGTTGTAGCAAATGTATTATGTTGAATATCTGTAGTTATGCAAATTCCAAAGTAACTCTTCTCTGGAATAGTTCCTATTACAAGCCTCAAATTAATCAACTCCTGTCAGTCTTCCTGACTATTCCAAGATCCTTCTAGGTTATTTCTAAAAGGTAGATAAAACCAGAGAATGTAGTCAGGAAAGTTTTCCAGTGCTGATGTACAGAATTGTGTGTGGACTTGTGCTGGTTTTAGCCACAGACATACTTGATTTCCACTCAGGATGCAAATTAGGGGTGTGTGTACAGGAATGAAGTGAACATGTAAGCCAGGTTACTGTGGCACAGAGGTACTTGAGGGGCAAGGGTGGGTTATAAGGCAAGTTCTGTTCACCACACAGAAGCTCTGGGAGGGTTTACCAGATTAGGTTGGACTGAGGTGTTTAATACATTTGGACTGGTGAGCTGGTTTTGAATGAGCTGTCCAAAAGGTATGGGGAAATGAAAATCGTAATTCTCTCCATTCTCTGCAGAATGCAGGGTTGGTTAGCTTTGGAAAAAGGTAATTACAGCAGCATGTGTATATACGGTTTAATAGGGTTAAAATGCATAGTTGTGAATTTGCTGAGGTTGAAGGACCGTGATACAAGTGGAATGTGGGTTCACTGCTGTTGTGGAATTGGGCAGAAGAAGCTGATGCATCTTTGTCTAAATAATTACAAAAGTAATGCTCTAACTTAAGTTATTAAATACTTGCAGTGCTTTCAAACAGTTGATCTGTATAGTTTTTCAGTGCTTTTAAAACTTTGATATAAAAGGAGGAGGAGAGACCTCCAAGTAACCCTGTGTTACTTTCCTCTCAGAAGGCCCCCTAAATTAGCTTGCTAGGTCATGCCGCATAAAAGTGCTTGAAAAAATGGTAGTTTATCTGAATTCTATTCCTGAAATCCAGGTAAAGTGGTGCTTTATGAGATTGGGGTTTTTTTGTGCTAATTTAGAAAGTTCTTTTAACAGGAATCTGGAAAACCTGGTGCTCATGTTACTGTGAAAAAATTATTTGTTGGTGGTATTAAAGAGGACACTGAAGAGCACCACCTTCGTGACTACTTTGAGGAGTATGGAAAAATCGACACTATTGAAATAATTACAGACAGACAGTCTGGTAAAAAGAGAGGGTTTGGATTTGTTACATTTGATGACCACGATCCTGTGGATAAAATAGTTTGTAAGTAATTTCACTCTTTCTTTGGACAGTATTAATAATAATAATAATAAAATAATAATAATATAAAAATAATAAAAAAATATACAGCCTTGGTGTAAAGCTAAACTTAGAGACAATGGGATTAGTTACATGCCTGTATTATTTGCTACATCACAGGTTGCTAAATTGTGTATTTTGAATAAGTGTTGTCATCCTTGTTAAAAAATTGTATGGCATTTTGTGTTGTTTCGTATGATTCAGAATGTGTTTGGATTGGAAGTCAGATGTTCTGACTTGTTGCCAGTTAAATGCTGATAGCCTGTTATTTGGTACGGTTACAGTGCAGAAGTACCACACCATCAATGGACATAATGCAGAAGTAAGGAAAGCCCTCTCTAGACAGGAAATGCAGGAGGTTCAAAATTCTAGGAGTGGGAGAGGAGGTATGTATAATGGTTATATGTAATAAGTAACAGTTTGTGGTTGATTTTTGTGTTCACTTTCCACAATCTCACTACTTATAAATGTTAAACTGATACAGGGAACTTTGGTTTTGGTGATGCTCGTGGAGGTGGTGGCAACTTCGGTCCAGGACCTGGCAGCAATTTCAGAGGGGGAGCTGGTAAGACAGGCATGTTTGTAGCATTTACATTTTTTACCTTATTAATGTGTCTTTCTGGTTCTGGATAACTTTGTCTGCTGTGGTGCTGTTTAACTTAAATGCACCTGTAGCAGTTGAGAGAATTTTTGGGAAAAGTAATTTGTAAGTGAAGTTGTGTTTTGCTTTTTCTGTTTTGTTTTGTTTGTTGTTTTTAAGTTGTTTTTGGGATTTTTTTTTTTTTTTGGCTTCCATTGAAAGCCAAAAGTGTATAAATTATTTGCTAAGAAGGTCAGAGATTTCTCTGGTTCTCTGCAGCATTTGCCTGACATTTTAAAACTGGGTACCATACAAACGTAAGAAAAGGAAAAATATAAAGTGATGACTGGATGTTTCGCTTTATTTTTCTGAAGTTAATTGTACATGTTAATTGTACAGAAATTGAAAACTTCTGACATTTAGCTCTTATGGTCATAAGAGTTTGAGAATTTGACTTATTTGCTACAGGTAAATTGAAATCCTTTGGGTTTTTTTCTCCTAATAGATGGATATGGAAGTGGCCGTGGATTTGGTGATGGATATAACGGATATGGTGGAGGACCTGGAGGTTAGTTTGCTGTTGTGGTGATTTATTTTTCTCTCATTAAGAAACACTTGCATATTAATATACATATGTATAAAATTTATCTGAATTACAGCATTTTGTTGGCTTGAAAAATGTACATGGTTGTTGGCTTACGTCAGATTCCCATATGGCAAATTGTATGGTTATTTCTTGGACAATATTCTTTTCTTTAGGATAAGAGTGGGTCTTAAATTTCCTGGAAAATGAAGATTTTCATTAAATCTTTCAGTTGAGGTCTTTAGGCAGTCTGACTGTTGGGGTTTGGTCATAGTTCAGTTAGGGTGGGAGTTGGTGTGTGCTTTAAAAAATACTGTCCATAGAAATTCCCTTAGAAAACTACCTTTTTCTTTCTCTTTGTTCTTCTAAACGGAAAAATATTCTTTGTGTATAATTTTAGTGCATTTTATATTGAAAAGCTCATTTAAAAGGATTATGTTCTCACAGGTGGCAACTTTGGTGGCAGTCCTGGTTATGGAGGAGGAAGAGGAGGCTATGGTGGAGGAGGACCTGGTTATGGCAACCAGGGTGGAGGCTATGGAGGAGGTTATGACAACTATGGAGGAGGTAACATTTAGGCTTAGTGTTCATGTTCAATCATTTCAGTTACAACTTACTGCAAGTCATTTGGGTAGGGGGGAGGGTAGTTTGGAAGTGGTGTGTAAGGGAGCTGTTGTTTTTCAAGTAGTGTGAAATAGAATGAAAACATTGGTGCATGCACTGCTGGAATACATGTGTGAGTTTGTACTTAATTTAGAATTTTTAGAATGGAGTGTCTTTGAGTGTTGCATCCAGTTTAACTCATGTAGTTATTGCTCCCTTTTGTGTTGATAATACAGGCAATTATGGAAGTGGAAACTATAATGATTTTGGCAACTACAACCAACAACCTTCAAATTATGGTCCTATGAAGAGTGGAAATTTTGGTGGCAGCAGGAACATGGGGGGACCATATGGTGGAGGTATTGTATATGTCCTGTGTATTTATTTTTGGCCGGAGTTGGGTGGACATCTAGCACTTTAGGGGAAATAGAAGAGAAGACATGGGGTAACTGTTGAACTAAAAAATGGTAGACTGAGATTAGATAATAGGAAAAAATATACTCTGAGGGTGATGAGGCTCTGGAACAGGTTGCTCAGAGGTGGTGTGAGTGCCCCATTGCTGGCAGTGTTCAAGGCAGGGTTAGGTGGGGCTTTGAGCATCCTGGTCTAGTGACAGATAACCCTTGCCCATGGCAGAGGCATTGAAACAAGATGACCTTGAGAGGTCCCTTCAATCAATCCAGGTTATTCTATGTGATTCCAAGGTGGATATGCAGAAATTGGATAACTTCTGCAATAGATGGGTTGCAGCGCGTGTGTTCTCTCTGCAAGTTTGCTTCAGTGTCTCATCTTGAGTTGGTAAAGCTTGTCTCTGTTATGGACAGGCTTACAAAGAAAACTTGTAACAAAAAAAGGAGGCCAGTTAATTACCATTAAGTAAGCCTGTTTATTACAAACCAAACAACTGGAAGCAAAAGCCTCTGGCTAGTCGGGAGACTGTTTCAACAACTTCGGAAGTGTAACCTAGGGCTGTTTCCAAGGAAATCGGCTCCGAGGAAAGACCGGGGTCTCAGACACCCCAGGCCTTTTAAAGTTTCTCTCTTGTCTCCTGACTGGGGCGCCCAGAATCCGTGCTAAGTCTATTTCTCCATTCCTGATTGGCCCATAATTTGGTACAGTCTTGGCCAATTGTTTTGGGATTCTCATCTCCTATTGATTGGTCTCTCTTCCAATCTTGATTCGAGCTGTGGCTGTGCTCCATGATGCAATACTTCTGGAAGCTTCTCTGCCCCCTCTACAAAGATTGGCGTCTCCTCCCCGGTTCCACTCCCCTTTTATACATGCACAACAGTACTGAGTGTTAATATGACTAATCACAATTTGTTACTTGTACCAACAACATTTAACCTTGTATATACATTGCAAACTACATTCCCCAAAAGTTTATAAATTTTTTTGTTAGTAAGATCAGGAAAATTAATTTTTATTACTTTGAAACATAAAACATACTAACTTTTTGCACAGTGTTGTGTTTCATTGTGAATTTCGAGTTTAAAGAGTCTATTTCACGTTCATTGCTGTCATCTCACACTATTTGGAGAGAGTCTAGTTACTAGAATAACTAAGTAGCTAGAGTCTAGTCTCGGTACTTAATTTCCAGCATATTTGCTGTGATTTCTTTGTATCCTTCTCTTTTGTCTTTTTTTCTGAGATGTTCCGCTTTTTGTTGTCTAAAAATTACTTAATATGGAATATTAGGCTTGTGAAATGGAAACTGAAACATGAAGCCCTTTCTTGTAAGGTTTAGCCTGCAAGCAAATTCAGCACTCACAGGCTCAAGACAGCACAGTGCATCAAATTACATGTGGCACTGTTGAATCTTCTAAGATTTCAGCATACAGTTGCTTCCTGTGGCAGTCTTTGGAGGTTCTTTAGAGGAAGAGAGTGTTAGATGTTAGAAGTCTGTGTTGCAAATGCTGTCCCTGGAAGTAAAGGAGATGTTACTTTCCAATTAGTTAAGCTTTGATTGCTTCAGTCAAAACCTTTCCTAGGTTAAAAAATGTACTGATGGGACCATTCCATTTTGTGTTCTGCAACTGCAGGAAACTATGGTCCTGGGGGCAGTGGAGGCAGTGGTGGATATGGAGGGAGGAGCCGTTACTGAGTTTCTTCAAGCATGCCATGGGTAAGTATGTTTTTAAATGTTAAAATTGCAGTGATTCTTGAGAGTAGCTGCAGGAGTTAAAAGCTTTTTAGGATATTATCTTTCCTTTAAAAAATGGTTAGATGAATAATTTCATAACCTATTTTTTTACTCTTTACTTCTGTTGAAACAGGCTTCACTGTATAAATAGGAGAGGATGAGAGCCCAGAGGTAACAGAACAGCTTCAGGTTATCGAAATAACAATGTTAAGGAAACACTTATCTCAGTCATGCATAAATATGCAGTGATATGGCAGAAGACACCAGAGCAGATGCAGAGAGCCATTTTGTGAATGGATTTGGATTATTTAATAACATTACCTTACTGTGGAGGAAGGATTGTAAAAATGCCTTTGAGACAGTTTCTTAGCTTTTTAATTGTTGTTTCTTTCTAGTGGTCTTTGTAAGTGTAGAAGCATTCCTTTGATAATGTTAAATTTGTAAGTTTCAGGTGACATGTGAAACCTTTTTTAAGATTTTTCTCAAAGTTTTGAAAAGCTTTTAGCCAGGATCATGGTGTAATAAGACATAACGTTTTCCTTTTAAAAATTTAAGTGCGTGTGTAGAGTTAAGAAGCTGTTGTACATTGATGATTTTAATAAAATAATTCTAAAGGAAATATTGTGTAATTTTAGATTTTTTTTTTAATACTGTAAAATAAGGCAAGGAGTGGGTAGTATAAGGTCCCACAAATAATACAAAGCTATTGTTGTACGTGTAAAATTTAATGCTGGTGAGAAAAAGTATGTTGTCTGTAAATTACCAGGTTTAAAATATCTAGGTAACTTAAGGGGTATCTCTGCAAGGAGAAACACCTTTTTAGATTTTTTAGATGCTGCTTCTTCAATGGCAAGGAAAGGAAAAAGCCCCTGCAAGGTTCTCTTCCAGGGACGCAGGTCTAGTACAAGAGAACTCTTGAAAACGTCACTAAAAGTTCAGCCAGTCTTAAAAAGCTGTGCTGTATCTCTGCAAAGCTTTAACTGCGGTAGATTGTTTATAAGGATGGCAACGAAGGCTGAGGGTGTAGAGCAAAATAGTTCTAAGCTTCAGTTAAACTTCTTTAGGTAAGATCTTATTTACTTTTCCTTTCTAAATGTTTCAAAACCAAGAAATTAATAATGTATGACAGTATTCTTTCAGTATAGTGATTATCATTATGTAGTTTAACATATAGCAATGAATTGAATTAACAATTACAAATTGAAAAGAAACTTGTAAATCCTGTTTTACTGTATTATTAAATTATTTTTTACAAAAAAAATTGTTAATTTCAGATACTTAACATATTTTTTTCCTACTGGAATCTAGCTATGATATGAACCCTGGACAAGCATAGACTGCTGCCACTGTACACTGCTACAGTTGAACAAATGAGACCTGCAAGTGTCCATTAGTAAAGCTTTGCAAGGGTTCCATCCCTGGTGTTGGTAGTTAAAATGGTAGGTCACAAGTTAATTAAATCATACAACTTTATTTTTGCATCCTGCAACATTTTCTTTTTTCTTGGGAGTCTATGCATTATGGTGGTTGCAAGGTAATGCAATGAAGGTAGTTCTGTGCTGTTGAAAATGAACTATGTTGTTACGTGTCTTGTCTGCTGTAATCTATTCTATATAACACATTTCATCCTGAAGGTTCCCAAGTAACTAGACTGTTTACGTGTAAGGAAAAATTTCACCACAGAATACATCTGCCTCTGTGAAGGAATGTGTCGTCCATTCTTTTAACAGCTGCATAAGCAGTTCTTTATGAGGGCAAGTAAAACCTTCAAATGAAACTGCAGGTGGTATTTCATAAGTGTACAATGTATTTATGTAAATTGGAATTTGGCTAGAATGTTGAGGTTTCCACCATTTTTTATAGTTCTTGCAGCTAACAAACCTTAGTGCCAAATTTAGTCAGCCTTACTCTCACTGCATTGAATGTTTGCACCTCAAATTGATGGAAATTGTATCAAGTAATGAATGAGTTATTCAGAGTAAGGGTGGCACACTCTACTAGATTTGGTTTTACATAAAAATCAACAAAACCTATCCAAAAAAAAAAAGGGCAACCAAAAATGCCTTAATTTCAAAGTTCATTGCCTCTAAAAGGCTACCCATTGAAGAACGTGGACTCAGCTAACAAAAGTCCTGTTCCTTTTGTGTTAGACACACCAGTGAACTGCTTATACTTTTTTTTTTAAAAATGGCTGAAGTTCCCCTATTGATAATTTGGTTTAGACATATGTGATAAACATCTTCAGATACACTTTTTTTTTCTTTGGCAGGAAGGTGCCATGCTGCAGGTAACTAATGAAGAAGTGGTCAACCACAGAAACGCTTCAAGAAATAAGAAATTCTGTATCATCAGAAAATAGTTGTTTTTGCTGCCTTCATTAAAAATCTAGAGGTTAAATGAATACTGATAAAACATCACAATTAGTACAGCTCCCTGTAATGATGGGTTTTTAAAATTACAGTAATAATGTCTTGTAAACCTTTCGAATAAAATTCAGATTCGTTAGGAGAAACAAATCACTAATGTTAAAATAGCAAACATTCTGTGAGTAGAAAGTTTAACTACATATATTTATAACTTTCATAGCTTTAAAATAAAGTATTTTTATACCGAAGTAGTTCTAGTGTAATGCTTAATAAAGACTTAGTATGTATCTAACATTAAATAATGTTTATGTTTAGACACTTTCATGATTTGAAACATTCCATTTTTGAGGTGAATTTAAAACAGAATCAGTTTGATAAGTGTGTTCATGGAACTTGTTTCTCTGACCATGGACATCTGTTCTCTTTTGGGAGAAACAGTGCTGCAAATTTAAAAGTGCTGATGTCTTTGCTGTTGGACACAAGTGCTTAAAAGTAGCTTTTTTTTGTGTGTGTGTTTTATATTACCTCATACTTTCCTGTTAACAAAACTACGACCTAAGTCAAGTTTGTCAGATTGCAATAGGACAACAGCTTTTAGCATGAAGACAGACATACTGACTGGAATATAGACTTCCTGCTGTGCAAAACTGTATTACCCATAGCTGCATCCGGGGTGGAAGGAAAATACCAAAACAAAAACGGCCAAACCAAAATCATTAAAACAAACACCAAGTGTGAGCTTGAGAAAGCTTCAGTTGGGAGTGTATTTAAGGGAAGATACCTTGAGGTTATACTATTTTAACCACTTATCTTCATGCATGGTTTATTCAAAACTTGGAATTTATATGCTTTGGCAGAATCATCGTGTCTTTAACCTTTATAATACTGTTTAAGGATTCACATAAAGTTTCTTTCTGTTTCTTAAGCTGAACTTTGAAATACTTGAATAGGTAACCGGTGGGCTGCAGTGGAAGCAGAAAATGAAGACACAGATCTGTTTTACTTTCTTCTTTCCCAACAGAATGACCAGATCATAAAGAATTTGCCTTTTTTCCCATAACTTAGATTTAGTTGATGGAGGTTTTTTCTTCACAGTTGGCAAGTCCACATTCGTACACCTTTATGAAAAAACTAACAAAACTACTTCAAAGGGCAGTAATTTTTTTTTTTGTTTAAAATACTATTTCGGTAGTGTAGCAATAAGGTTTAAATTTTACTTGAATTGAGTATGTTTCCAATAGGGAGGATGTTCTCGTTTTGATCTGGTGGCAGTAGGGGAAGGGAGTGTGTAGGGGGAACAGCACTGTGCAAAAATGAAATTACTTGATATTTCAAGTCTTGAAAACCTGGTGTCTTTAAGTTTCCTGATGTCCTGCTGTTGAACTTCCATAACTTTTCTCTTGGTATGGTCTTAAAAGTTAAGGCACATGACAGTCAACAATGGTCACCAACAAATGTGGGAGACAAGTCACAGTTTTGAGTCAACCTGATACTAGAAGTTAGCAACTTCAAATGAAAGCAGTATTGTGTGGTCAACAATTTGTAGACAATGGATCTTTACTTTCTATCAAGTGGGATTTTGTCACTACACACTTTGTCTTCCAAGTAAGTGTAACATTACAGAGTTTCTAGGTACTAACAGCTGATGATCAGGTTGTCACTACTAGTACTTTTCCTCCAGCGAACACTTTGTGCTGCAAACTGAGGGAAGAAAGAAAAACAACGTAACTTGTTGCTAACTGGTATGTGAGCCAGAGAATGCCCAAAGATCGAGTATGACTTGTATTTATAAAGTGATGGTGAAAAGAGGTCAATAGTAGGGTTCAGGCCACTCAGACTTTGTGTTACTTACAATGAAAGTTGAATTTTTTTCACTTCTATTCTGCTGCAGGTGCTAAAAAATATTTCAGGAAAATGTGAACAATTGCTGTTAATACTGTAAAATGAACAGGACTTGGACTTTGTTATGTGTAGGAAAGCCTCTCTTCTTTTAGTTTGATGATGAATGTACATGATCTCTTGGTAATGAAGTCATACTGCTTCTGGGGAAGAAAACCCAAGCCCCAGAACTGGATCTGAGTTGTCAAACAGTTGTCAGCTTTGCCTCATTGGTAGAGGATAATTTGCTGGGAGTATACTGGGGCGGTGCATTCTCTGTAGGTTTAGTGTTCCATTTGGTCTTTGAAGCAGAGTGCATGATGCAAGTGAAACCCCCCACAGTAGTGCTGTTACTTTTTTTCCACCCAAGGGAGGAATGTTTATTCAGCCATAACATTCAGTGTGTCTAGGAATGCATAGGTGTGTTACATGAAAGGTTTGCCTAAGTGATGATCCATTTTGCCTGAAATACTGTCCCTTTTAACAGTCACGTTTTTGCTTTGCAGCTACTGTTGGTTTGTGTTGCACAGAAATTTTGTCAGGAGTTACTCCAGTTAAAGAGCAAGAACTGGTTTGTTTATCTGGTTTGTTTATTAACATTGTATAAATAATATAAATAATACCTGTGTGACTTGCCATAGAGTGCTATGGATATTAGGTCAACAGTGTTTGGGCACCTCATCGCAAACTAGCTTGTGTGACCTCCCATGCTGCTTCACTGTATGGAAAAGGGTGACTGGGGGAAAATCGTAGAAAATTGCTGTTACCAGCACTCCTCTCCCCCCTGCTGTGAGGTTCATTTTGGAGCATTCTTGTATGAAGATGGGTGGCTGGTGGTCTTCATGGAGTTCTAGTGCAGCAGGTGTCAAGTTGCAGTACTTCATGAGGTATACACTACAGTAATAAGACTTCACCTGGTGACATCTGCCATCTCTATTTGGTTTACTTAATAAACAGTTTCTCTCTACAACCTGGTGTTGAGTGTCCTGTTGCCTCATTTATAGGTCTCTGCCAGCTCTGTCCTCAAGATTCTTATTAGAACTGTACTTCTGACTCCCACAGGATGAACTGATTAGTGTTTGTGTGTTTCGGTACAAAGATTGACAAGTTGATCTTCATGAAGTGCTTTGTCCATTCTTTTCCTCATTGAAGTTTGTTCTTCTGGTTCCCCCATCTAAAACTAGATTGTAAGCTCTTGAGCAGGAACATCCTTAGCTTGTAAAATTTGGCGTTGTAAAAAGCCAAATCTATTGAATAAAACCTAAAACATGAATTTTAAAGCTGCACTTCAGTGCAGTACTGTAGTGGTCATTCAAAGTGTGTGTGTAATGTTTCAGCAGAATGCTGTGTCTGTTCTGGGAGCTCTTGTTGGGAGGATGCCTCTATGGGCAAAAAGCATGCAATGGGTGTTGCACTTTGATGGAGTACTCTGCTTGCATTTACTGCTGATGAATGTTTCTCCAGAGCAGGTGTGAATCTTGGAGCAGCCAGCAGGTAATGCTTCTTAGTACATGTTCCTGCCATGAATAATGGGAATACAGTCTACACAGTGTTTTTCCCTTAATCTGACCTTTCCTAACCTCTTGCAGATAAACTCTTATTAACACAACAAAAATGCAGTTTACCACTGAAGTGTTACAGACTACTTGAAAGCTTTGCCATGGGAACAGTATTTTAATGATCACTCCCACTTCGGTATTTCTGGTTTTTGTTGCTGTTGTCAACAGCTATGTTTACAATCATCAGCATAGTGGTTTCCTAGTTATATTTTAGAAGTGTTTTCAGTCTAACTTCAGAGACTTCTGCTTCAACAGAGTACTAGTAAGGTAGGATGCAGCTTAATGGCTTTGTCACATCTGGGTCCAGAGTAGGTTTGATACCATATTGTGTCTTTCCACTCAATAAAGCTCCTGGTTTGTACACTTGAGATTTTGATTTTGTGAAAATCTTGATCTGTCAATAAGACAGACTTCAGCCAGGTGTTACCCACATTTTACCACCCTTTCAGTAATAACTTTGGTCAGTCCTGTTCACTTGAAAAGCTCAATTTTGTAGTGTCTATTTTAGTACAGAGGTTGTAAATACGGTCTAAGGCCAGTACATGAAGTGTATTAAAAGCTTAAGCTCTCTACCCTAACCACGCATCCCGTGAGGATATGGAACTGTAAAGCATAGCCAAGACCAGGCCATGTTTGGGAATTTTTGTTTGGTGTGGATTTTTTGTGTGTGTTATGTCTTTGGAATTTTCTTTAAACGCAGGCTAGTTGCAGAAAGGGAAGACACTTCAAATGGACTGTTTACTCCAGTTAAAACCAGGACATTGGTTTGAATTCTACCTATGGTTTTGTCCTGTGTGCAGGCAGCTGATGGTTTGAAAAAATACCATCCAGACATCAGTACTGTTGCAGTCCACCCAAAATCAGTATTTCAGCTCAGTTTTTGTAGGAGTAGAGTTGTTTGTTGCATTCTGAGGAACTGAGGTTCATACATCAGAGAAATACAGTTACTGGGCAATAATGACAGTTCAGCTAGCTGAGGGCAATTTACAGTCCTTTACAATCTACAAATTTTCAGGGAATGGAATGGGATTGGGGCTGATGTCTTAAATGGATCAGTTGGAGTAAGCTGCTTTCCATTAGTAATTGTGTTCTGAAAGGGTTTACAGGATGCTTTTTTTAGCATGTACCAAAATTTAACTGTGTAGCTATTTCCCAGTTTGGTATATGCAAGACTCCGTTAGCAGCTGGCCTTAAAAAAATCCAGAGAGCTGACCTGCCACTGCTACTGAAGGAGTGGGCACCAAAAAGTGTAGGCTTTTTTCTTTCTTTCTTTTTTTTTTTTTTTTTTTTTTTTTTTTTTTTAACTTTCCCATGTGAGGCCCTAAAGCAGAAATACTTGGCTTTCTGGATTTCTCAGTTGTGAGCCTAATGTATTAGCTATCAGAATTTATGCACATGAGCAGTGAAGTAGGTTTAAAGACCTTGTCCTGCAAAGGGTAAGTGCATGAATTTTAAAATGTTTATTATGTCATTTAATTGATTATGAACATTCTGACTTAAACATGTACTTCTTTTTTCCCCTACACTAGAAAAAAAGTTCACAATTCATCATAATGTATCTGATACCCATTGCATGTTATGGTTGGAGTTTGTGGTCTAGCAAGTAAACAAATCCTTTGTGGATACCAGTTAGGCTAGATACATCTCACACTGGTGCTTAACCAACAGCAAGAAATTGCATAGCCTCAGGAATGAGACTTTCTGCTATGAATTTACACGTACCAATTTGAGACTCTGGTGAAACCAATAAAGAACGCATATACGCATTTACTTAAATAAATCCTTTAATATAAAATGCTGAGAAAATTGTTCAAAAAGGCTGATTTCATTATTGATAATTCAGTGCACTTGGCACTATCTTAGGGCTCTCTTTTCAGAAAATATCACTTGGTAGTATCAGTTTTGTTACAGATAAGTGCAAACAGCTAATGTGACTTCCATGCTACTGGCAGTTTGCTTCATCAGCAGGTATAATTTGGCATTTAAGCTTTTATGTGTAGTTATTATGTGATTGGTACAAGTGATATTTTTAATATACCTGAATGTAAGTTCAGTCCATTGTAATCATGCCATGACCAATGAGAACTTTTTAAATACCAGTTTTATGTGTTTTAATTATAAAATTAACAAGAAGTATTTGTTATCTAGAAAGTAATATTAGTCGTTATTTTCATAATAATATACCTCAATATTCCTTCCTTATCATTCATTACAGGCCTTTTAAGCCATCTCTTTTGCAGACCTTTTTCAGACTGTAAAATAGTCTGAAAGGATAGGATGTTGTAAGTATGTAAGTGAATAAAACTTCTCCTTTCTAAGGGCACAAATAAATGTCAAACCAAAAAACTTTATTTGGAGAACTATCAGAGTGTAACCTTGTAATTACAAGTATAGATAATTAGCAATTTGGTTCAATTTAATTTAAAAACTAAGTAAAATGTGTATTTTAAAAAATTAAATCTGGAACATTTAAGACATTTTAAAAATATCAGTTTAAAAAGCCACAGAGAAAAACACAAGTACTTCTTGAGGAAGGTGTCAAAATGGGAGGAAAAGGGAAGGCACACAAATAAATATCACAGTCACTAAGAAACAGAACTCCTTCACTATTGGTCATTTTTGTGGAAAAAACTTGAGAATTATTTAGTTGCAGAGGGTGAAGGTAAGAAAATACTGAATCAGACAGTATTTTTCAGCATATTTGCAGATTGAGTGTATGAGTTGTAAAATTAAGTGGCAGATCATCTTTGCTTGGAGTTATGATGCTGAAAGTAGTGAGGAAAAATGCAGTAGCCTCCTGGACTGCTCTCAAAGGAAAACCAGGAAAAGCAGAGCCGTTCTGAATAAATGCAAAGCGTGCAGTTACCTCCTGAGCCTTTGTAAATCCACAGGTAATTTAAGTTGAAGATGCACTAGAACTATATTTTTTCTTTCAGTGTTAGAGAATAAAATAAGATCATTTTCTGTATAAACAGTCAGGTATTCAAGACTAAAACATTTTTTTGCATGTGTAACATTGATCCAAAATTGACTTTCATCCCTCACTGATGTTCTCCCCTCTGCCCCCCATTACCAGTAACTAAATTGCTAGTTTTAACATTGGTCTATAAAGCTACACTACACTCATGGTCTGGCTCCTTCAATTCTAACTAAAACTAAATAGATTTCCTCATCCAGAAGCCTCAGCTTAAGGACCTTCTAACAGACCATGGTTGAGTTTGCCAGACCCTTGAATATAGTGTTTCTCCTCAAGTGCAGTTGTTTCTGTTTGAACTGCTGTAATCACTGACCCTTAGTCTTCACACAAGTACTCTTATCATGCTTTCAGGCAAAAGTGATTGAGGTGATCTCCAGTCATCTTACTTTTGTTTCTACTCTTTTCTGTTATCTTGGTTCTGTTCAGATTTGGCCAAGTGCTTGGGTATTATGAAAACACTACCATTGCTACTGCAATGAATGACATATTGGCGTGGGTTAACAGGTCGACCCTGGTCATCCCTCAGTCTGCTGAAAATGTCATGGTACAAGTTGTTTAATTTTTGCTTTATCTGGTTGATTGATTTGCTACACTGGGAGTGCTCCTTTTTAAGGCTCTCCTTTTGTGTTTGAAGATTACACACATCTTCTTCCAAGTTAAGAATTGCATTCAGTTTGCGTTTACGACATTTTTGGGCAGCTACCTTGTTTTTTCCTCTTCGTCTGATGTCACGTAGAAGTGATACCTGAGTTTCTGTCAGCTGGTTCTGTGCTAGCATGGTGTTGAAAGAGTCAACGGACATGCTCACAATTTCCTCGACTGAAAATGGTATTCTCAGAGCCTTTGCACGACATTCATCCCTGCTCCGGTTTGTAGCAGTAGAATTATAGCACCTATCCTTTACTTCATTTGATTTCTTCATCCACATCTGTTGATGATGCTCTAGAGTAGATGCTGCTTGACTTGGCAGCTGATTATAAGTGTGATTATGGAGAAACTGCTGAAGAACGTCTGTAGAACGCTCTGCAACACCTGGATATTCCACATGGCTGTGCTTAATCTTTTCTTGGCAGTGGCCACCAACAGCTCCTAAGCCATGCGAAGGAGCAGATTTAATACTGCTGCTGTATCCAACAGAACCTTCATAGCAGACTGAGTAAGAGGTGGTGCTGTGATTTGAATTCAAAGATAGTCCTGAATCTGAGCCAGGCTCTTCAAAGATCTGGGAAACTTCTATAGGACTAAAGCCTTCCTCCAAAGCCAAAGACATGAGCTTAATTTCATCAAAATTATTATCATCATGGGCTGTTAGATTTCTAAGGTCAGCAACTGAAAACAGCCCTGTCAAATTTGACCCGTGAAATGGTGATTCTGAATTTGTGTTATCAGAGCTTGATTGAGGGAAAAACTCTTGCCTTTGTAAGAGTCTTGGTTTTGAATTTAATTGAGTGGGGTAGTCTGTTCTTAGTAGCATGGCATCAGGAGGACTGAAACTGTTCTGAAATGTCTGGGTCAAATTTATATTGTGTGAGGATGATGGGTCTTGGCCTTGACTAGGAGTAGCAACTTGAGTATCTTCCAGTAAGTTCACCTACAAGATGAAAGGGGGAAAAACGAGATCTTTCATTAAATGAATGCTTCTACACCCCTCCCTTACACAATCAATTTGTTTTTTAACATTCCACTCCTTGATTCTATTAAAGCCAAATTTTTGTATGTTAAACTCCTCTTCTAGCTATTTGGAATGCTGTTTCCCATTTCTAGAAAGCATAATCTATATTGGCATATGGCAAAAGGAAGAAGGAAAAGTGCAGAATTGACTGAAGGAATGGGAGGATGACTTGCAAAGGACAGGGTGGGACTGATGAGGGTTGAGAGGTAAAAATGGTACTATTGTCAAGTGTACAAACTATGGCCTATGTGTTCTGTCTGTTCTGATCTAAGAAAAAAGTCCTGCTAGGAGGAGTGGTCATGACCCTTCCCTGGTAGTGGTATTGATGATTCAAGGGTGAGCTAGTTCAAGGTGCTGACTGTTAGAAAACAAACTTTTTAAAGAACATAAACAGCTCATCTGCAGAAGTTAACCAGTAAGTTCTGTGGTGAAGAAAAAAGCAGTGGAAGATGGGAACATTAAGATTGTGCTGTTCCAGTCTCGCTACTTATTTCACAGTTTGTGAAGTTTTCAGAGCTGTAAGGTGACACATTTGGTTTAGTTCCATTTAACTGAAGTTTATTGCATCCAAAACTCTGTTAACTGATATACTGATCAGTTTCTAGGTAATATCCCCCCCCTCCCCCACCAAATCACACCTTTTGTGGATGTCTTGACTTTAAATTACTACTCAAGGTTTTTTTACAAAACCAAGGCTGATATATGATGCTTCAGCCCTGATGTTCAAACAATAAACTGGACTGGTAATGCTGTAGCACTAAGGCCCATCTTTTCTGGACCCAAGTTATAGTTGCTGGGTCTTAGAAGCACAAAGTCAGTGTCCAAGATTATGCTGGGTGCTTGCTCACAAGCAGAATAGTCATGAGATAGATCGATACAAAGTACTTGAGAATGTACATACATCAAATAGGAAGTGTGTAGGATTCCTCTATAGTTGAGTGTCTTTACTGTGTTTCAGGAAAGAACTTTCTGATTGCCATTCAGTGAACATGTAAAAAACACTTTCCACAGGAAAGGAATGATTTACCGTAAGGACCAGAACGTCTTAAGTTCTCTATTATGCTTATTGGGAGCTCAGGTAACAGAAGAAGGTCTTGCCTTATTTCTCCTAGGGAGTTACCTTGTACTAGACCACCTGCAGTCTGCAAGATAGAGATGCTATTTTCAACTAATCCCTTGAAAAGCATGATTAGTCATAAGTCAGCTATCAAAAAATCCCACTCACTGTAAAGACCTGATAATTGGCAGAAACAATCAATCCATATTCAAGAGATAGATTGTCACAAGATGGCACTGTATTAATGATGTTAAATAAAATATGCAGGATGTTACTGTGTATTGTAATAGCTGTATAAAGGCTACAGCCAAATTCCTTTCAAATTTTGAGACCAGAGAAAGCTAAACTGATGAACTTGGACATCTCGTTGGCGTGCAATCCATTTCCAGAGCTGAACAGAAGAGGAGCCTAATTTATGGGCTAGAAGGTACTATCCAAGCTAGAGATTCCCAAAACCAATAAGCATGAAGTTATATTGAAAACACTTATGACCCTGGAAGAGGATCCTATGATGGGAAGTGTATATAAGATGCCGTTGAAGTATTGCAAAAAAGGAATGTAGGGAGTAGCTTCATGGTCAATAGTTGCAGCTATGAGCTGTGGGAGAAGAGAGACTTCAATTAAGGTAACAACTGCTTTTTGTGAAGATGGACACAGAGAAAGTAAAATATAGTATCAGAGGGACACAAGATTAAAAAAAAAAAAAAACAAAAACAGAAACCCAAAAAAAATAAATGGGTTTACTGTTAACGCTGACTGACCTGATTTGCAGTGAAGATGATCTGTTGTTCTTGAGTAGCAACCCTGTAAGCACTTGACCCAATATTTATGACAAATGTAATCTTTCACCACAAATACCCAATAAATAAATGTGTAATAAATCACTGTTACTCTAGAGAAACACACCAGGAGCTGCTGCATAAATACAAACTGGTATTAGGTTTTAGAAAAGCAACTATTAGTTGAACTAATTGAGTTGTCCAGTGGTTCCATCCAACTTTGAATACCAGATCACAATAAAGACACAGCTCATACACCAGACAAGTTGCTGGAGAAGATTTTTCAAGTAAACCTAATGAGACCTGTTGTAAAAGGTGGATAGTAGCATCTTTAGCAGTTTCAGGTAAGTTTTACTACATTGATTTGCCAGTAAATTCCCAGAGTGGGTAGGGTAGGCTGTGGTGGTTTTATTTGATAAAACAGAGTAATTGCTGACTATATTCCAATCTATTGGCAGGCAATACCTGTATTTTCTCATTTACCTCTAGCATGTTTTCCACCTGCGATGACAGAAGCTGTAAACAGCTTTCTAAGGAGAGAAGAGAATCTCCATGGTTGCTGTTGCTCTGTGACAAAAAGAGAAACATGGTGTAAAGCACAGTTATTTTACCTAAGGAGGTAAAAATCAAAGTCAGAGAAGACACAGAGCACAGTGCAATACTGCTGCTGACTCCACCATCAAGTCTTCATCCTGATGGGAGATGACATGTTGCTAGAATGAGCAGAACAGCTCCATGGCCTGAGCATCCCTACCCTGCCCACAACATCAGAAATGGGCTTTCCTTTGAAGCTGTACCTCCCCACCAGTGTGGAAAGATTAAGTATTTTTTCAAAGCCAAGCTCTCAGGGGAGTGGCAGACAGAGGAGGCTGGCAAGACACCTGGATCAGATGTTCTCAGCTCTCACAAGGTCTCAAAAAAATTGAGTGCCCTTTTCGTTGTAGCTCTTAGAGAGAACAGAAGAGTTCAGTGTCCCAAATGTAATTCTACATCTGAGCATTAAGCTTTACATAAATGATGAGAGCAGTATAATTTAGCATCCATGTCTCTAGTGTTTGTAGGCAAAACCATCCTTGCCCAAAAGCACACCTTCACAACAGAGAAAATAAACCCAGATTAAAAAATAACTAGTTGCAAGTGTTTTCTGTAAACCTCTGAATATTTCAACTACTCAAAAAAAATAGTGGGGGGTTGAAGAAAGGAGGCAATTTTCAAAAAGGTATACAAGCACATCATTCACAAAGCATTGTCTGAAGGGACAATTTTTTTCCTGCCCTGGCAAGGGACACTTCAAATAACAACAGGAAATAAATTATTCCTTTCAAAACCCTTTAATACTATTTATCTTAGTGATAAGTTCTGTATCCTGCCTCACTTCCTCTTCAGTTTTCCCTTCTTCCCTTTTGTTTCATCACTTACTTGATATATGTCTTTCTCTTCTTGCAGTTCCAGTTGATCCTGTCCCGGAGGTGGACAGCAGTCATCCAAAGCTCCCTGACATACTTTCAGGTCAACATCCTGAAGACACAAATAAAATGGTTCTATTACACAGCATGCTCTCAAAATTAATCTTTTAAAGGCACTTTTTTTTCTCCAGTGATAGCATTCCAAATAAAATATGCACTGAACAGGTCATGATGTGGATGAACTGAGTGTGTAGAATTTGGGAACAGAATAAGACCAGTGTCAGTTCAGGGGGTAGCCACCACCTCTTGTTTTGGTGCCCAGGCACTGAACCCATCTGCAGTAGAAATGGACACTGGAAACTAATTCTTCTAAACCAAAGAACCATGATGTGATTTCATGAAAAGTTTGGACTATCAGTGTCTTTTGGCGGTTATTTCACAACAACATATCCAAGCCAGATAGATACTCAATGATGGAATCTTAAAACCTGCAATTATACATGGCCAGTTAGCAAAATTCCTTGCTCACTCGTATTGTAATAGCATCTCTGTTTCCCATCACTTCCATGTAGACATTACCCATTTTCATTTATCTAAATGATGGAGATTTTTAATCTCCAGTGATGAGATTGTTCAAATACAGAGGCCTCGGAAACAATTTTCAAGTTTTATTTTATCTATATTTGTATAATCAGACTTCTTAACTGTTAATTATATAGGGCTGGAGTATTGCTAGAATAACAAGGAATCAGTGCTAATTCCTATTTTTCAAGTGTGTATTTAGATTTAAAAATATTTTCAATATTTCAGCTTTTGCAGGGCAAGTCTGTGTTATTAAAATGTGACACTCGGTGGAATGGCAGCTGGGAAACCAAGTGGCCACACTGCATTAGTTCCAGGTATTCCCAGAAAAATGCTATGGTAGGAGCAGAAAAGACGTTTTCAACAACAGCAAACATAATGAGATAGTGTTCAGTTCTAAAAATCTCAGCAAACAATTTACAGGTTTGTTATGAAAGCATGAACTACATAAAACCTGCAGTTGTAATAGTCATCAAAACATATAAAAGTTTTAAAATTGTTCCTTCATACAAAACACATTAAAAAGTAAATATAAAAAGTTTTAAAACAGGACTTTGGAGAAAAATTAAATATAACTTTAAAACAAATTAACATTATTTTCAATTTTGTACATTCTATTTAAATATTTAAAAATATGAAACCTGATTTTATTTTAAACTAATTTTGTTTGTTGGCTTTCAATTTTTCTGTATTTTCTTTTCAAGACTGGAAGAAAACTTTGGCTTTATAAACAGCCATTTGTAAAAATAAACAGATCTACAGGGCACTCATCTGTCATTCTGATGTAAAAGTGAAGAGTTTCCTTCAGTGATGCCTAACAGTTTCTACTCATTAGAAATTATATTCCAATACATTATATCTTCTTTGTCAGCTGCATCTGGAAGTGACCAGGTGATTTTTTATTGCTAAATATGAGAAAACAAATTTACTTGCCTAAAACCAGACATACACATGTGCAAAACAACAATAACAACAAAACAAACCTCCTAATCAACCATTTTCTCTATGTAGTTAAAATGGAGAGGGCATGTACTACACAGACACTGAGAAAGTAGCAGTACTTAGTAAGTAGCTACTTGCAAACACTTGAATGAGTCCAATGAGCAGTTCACAGGCATGAAGGTAGTCCCATATTTATGTGCTTGCAAGATCAGGGCTAGGCTTTAATTCTACAGAGAACCAACCAAATACTTGTCAAAATAATGTGACCTGTTAATACTCTAATTAATATAACTCATGATCATCAAAAGTGAACAAGAAGTCAAGGACAACTGCTATTAAAGATCTTAAGCAGCTCCTCTGGAGCCAAATGGCCTGGAAAGCTGCTGCTGTGGCAGAGCATTCAGCTCCTGGATAACAGAGCAAATGCATTCCTCTACTGGCTGCAGAAGAGGCAAATGCAGGAAATAGTTATAAATGTGGTATCTATAATGTGATGCCTCTAAAAACCAACTGCAAGCACTGGGTCTGTATATAGAAGATATATGAGTCACAAACTTAATTGCTCCTTTTAAAATTTCCAGGGATATAAATCTATTCCCCTGCCAGGGAAAAGAAAAGCTTGGGGTAGCTTTGGGAAGAGCCCATGATGTGTCCTCCAGATAATTCAAAATCGGTGGAAAACTAACTGCAGATTATACTGGTCTGCTAAAGTCTACAATGGAGATGGTTTTCCCAAACCACTGTGAAGACATCTAAATTTCTGATGTACCTGATGGGACATCTCCTTTCTGAAGGGAAACGAAATGCTCCTGAAGCTCACAGAAATTTGTGAAAACTGTCTTGTATTAATTTCCTCGAGATGTCAAAAATAACTGAATTTTCAGGTCTTATCAGTATATTAAACTGCTGTCTGCTAAGGAAATAGAGAATATTCCCGACTACAAATTTTGGAATTTATCTGGAGTCTACATCCATTTTTAGGTATCTTTTAGGAAAAAATATATCTATTTTCTCTACTAGGCCATAGATGGTGTCATGGTACCCATAGTTTCCAGGCTGAGAGCAAACAGCTGCAGTACAGGATCACAAACCATTTGCCTACAAGATTCTTGGCCTTGAGCACAGAATGGAGGTCAGAATTTCCCTCTGATCTTTGGACAGGGCTCCTGCTGATGTGAATGGAGCAGAGGTGCCAGAGGGGAAGGGAGGGAAGCAGGGTCTCACACTGGCAGTCATGCCCATTCCCTGTAGCTTACCAAAGAGAATGTGTCATCTCTTCTGAGCGAGCTTCACAATGCTGCACTGGGTGGCTCTGAAGATGAGTCTTACTAACATCATTTCTTCCTCTAGCAGATGATATTAAAATATACTCATGGCTGATTATTACTACAATAAGTTTTCCAGCCCTTGAAAAAACTGTTTGCACCACTACCAGAGCACTTGCTGAAGGATCCTGGCCCTGTAGCTAGGTTTTCACAGCAGTGGTGGTATAGATACAGCACACATAAGATATTTCACATTGCAAATTTTCACCTGTGGGATCATTTCAGCGAAACACTCTATACAGCAATCAACCAGAACCTTTTTGCCTTCATTTCTGTTTTGGCTGTTCACAAAAATCCCCTGGATTATGCTGCTAAAGGTTTTTGCTCTTTATTACCCTTTGCACCAGCTTGTTAGTCTTCCTCATTTATGAAGAACGAACAGCACAGCTCAACAACAGAATGCTTCCTTCCATGCCTGCTGTATCACTTGGGACTGGCTGCTGGACTACTGCTATGGGGAGAATAGGAGGGGTGTCTCCCCAAGAAACAGTCACACAATGTTTTTGAATAAGGCATTTCATTAAAGATACCTTAACTCTACAGACTGGATGTACATCTAATGACAAAAGCTTTATTACAGAGTCTGGATATTAATCAATTCAATTAATAAATTCAATTATTAATTGAATTAACAAGAAGGATTAGGTGTAGATAGCATTTACTCAGCACTGTGCTGCCACATTCAGTGTTTCTGTCCTTCTCATCCTTATTTTGCAACACGGGTAATAGAAGAAACAGTAACTGAGTTACAGTAATACCACTGAGCGCAAGAAATCGGGACACCATGTGGTTGTCTCTGTATAAAGACTTAATTTTTGCTGATTGTAAAAGACTTAATAATACCACCAAACCCATCTACTGCAGAAGCCTTTCCACTTCTGCCGCTGGAGGGTGTGGAAGTTCATGCCTCCAACAGCATGTTTCCAAATGGTAAACTGCACCCCTACCTGAGGGCAGCCTTTGATTTGCATTTGGAAGGACTTCTGTCCAAGTACAAAGCCAGAGAGTTACACTAAAATTCTCATCATAAAATAATCATAAAAAAAATAAAATCCCAAGTATCTGAAATTTTCATCTTGCTTCTGCCATCTAATATTTTCAGTTTCATTAAAGAACGTGGTCTGAGACTGAATATGATTTACCAAATTACCCACCAGCCTTGTACGTGGGGAGGCTGGGCTTTAACCCTGCACCTGCCCTTTCCTTAAGGTACAGCTTACCACAGGTCAGCTACAGGCTTCAGTTTGTCAGTCTTTGGAATATTAAAAACAGTAGTTTATGCCAAATCTGCTACTTAAGGAGAGCCAAGAATCAATGTGGAAGTGAGAGAAAACATGGTTTTGTGGGTGGCCTGGCCTACACTTAATTGGAAGCATGCAGGCAAGTTTCCAGAGGTTTTTACTCTATGTTAAAAACAGAGCATTCCATTTCCAATTAAGTAAACCAGAGAATTGATCTCAGCATGAACTGGGTGTACTGGACATCAAACTATCCTCACATATCTCCTCCTCTTGCTTCCTACACCCATGTCTTATCTACTGTCCTTAAAGGAATGTACAGAACCTGTAATGACACCAAAATAAAAAAAAAGGCTACTGTGATGTATTGGATGGGTGAAGAAGATCTCTCTGAAGGAGCAGCACAAAGCATAATCAATCTGTTTTCAGCTATTTATCTGTGTGTGGTTGGCACACAGGACTAGAACTACACAACCCAGGGCTACAAGTGCACAGAAGTATTTGAACTAGCTCTGGAGTAACAGAAAGGTCTCGCTGGAAGAGAGCAGAGCAGACAGGGTGGCTTGCCTGGCTGCACAGACAGCACTGAGAGGCAGGGAGTACCTGCCCCTGCAAAGCTGCTTCACTGCAGTCAGACTCCGAGTTATCACTACAGATATCTCAGTGCTGGAGCAAAGGCATGCAACCACAATTATTTGCAAAAAACAATTTTTTTGGTGCTGTTTACTCGTGTATCCTGTTCAAGTGCTATCTTCCAATTACTCTACATTATGCTCTCTTTATTTCAGTTGTTAAGTTTTAAACTGCTCCATCGATGTCATTAACCTTTGAGATGGTTTTCTACGAACTTTTGTCCCTTCTCCATTACTAAGTTCACTTCTCTGTAGAATTAGCCCTCTCATTATTAGCTGAAAAGATGTGGCACAGGCCTGGTGCTCTTTGCCACGTTTTGAATAATTAAGTAGCATTTCCAAAACAGAATCATAGAATGGCTTGTGTTGAAACTATACTTTAAGTTTGCACAATACCAGCAGAAGTTAAGCAAAACAGCTTCTGTAACATAGCCAGTAGTTTCACTTTACTACTTGGTAGGATAAAATACAATTAATAATTAAAGATAATTATGTGTATCTGATATAATTCAGTTCTAATTTTAGTGATCTTGCTCTTTGCCTGTGTACTTTAAATATGTGATAATCTTACAAACGGATATCTACTTAATAGATAAGAAAAACAGGAAGAGAAACGTTTCTTGCTGTTTCTCTATATTCATAATAAGCACTAAAATATCCTGAAAACACCAGAACAGAAGAGTACTTTATTTTTTGAAATGCAGCTAGAGTTTTGGATGTATGGAGGGTGGAATGGTGGATGGACACACCAAATATCAAAGTAACTTCCATGTTATATATGGCTAGGCTTAAAAATAACAGTAAACCATGCTAGGTAGGCAATGCAACTGAGTAAATCAAATGGTTCATAGATGTGACTCCAAATGTGGCATCTATCAAACATTTATGTCATATCTACTGTAAATCCTAATAATGCCATCTGGGCTGCAACCAAACACTCCCTGTGTGAGCCCTCCTGTGTGCTGCAGTGAGATGATAGCACCTCTCCAACCACATGCATTTCAGGGCTTTAGATAGCATGGGCCAGCTGTGTCAGCTATTACAAAACACACGTACTGTGTGCACTCTGTGCCAACACAAAATTAACACCAACCTACCCCCTAGATGGAGGCAGAGACAGGTACACGTATAAGATATAGAGACTAATAATGTTGCCACTGACTTCAATTAAAACATCAGTTTTCATGTTGAAAATAGCTCAATAACCCCTTCAAAATGAGCTTTTAAAACCACTTCTAACAAATACACCAAATAGGTGCACACTCCAGCCATTTGGTCATGTGCAATGTTTTTCACCAGAAACCAATTTCATTGTAATGACAGACAACATAAAGAACAGAAATTTTCAGTTTCCCTCGAAGTTGCTAAATAGAGCCTAAAGACTAACTAGCAAAATAGATAAAAGAATGCAAAAGTAGACACACAGGATGCTAAATACAGCTGCAACCAGTGGATAAGTAGGCAATGAGGAATATATTGGCTTTTGTGGCAAAGCCACATAATAAGAAGTAACAGCACATGCCCTAAGGCAAGTTGAAGGCAAGGTCATCTGTCATGCTGGGGGCACTCAGTGAGTATGACCACCAGAGACTCCTTCAGACAGCCCTCTAGGACCATAAAAGGGCTTCCAGTAAGAGGCACATGCATGCAAATTAGTTCTAGGAAAAGTGATGTTTATGTATTAGCTAGTACACTGTAATGAGTACATATGGTCTTGATTGTATAAATATCTTGTTGAAAAGTTTCACAATACATTCGATTAGAGGAGATATTTTTTGGGTGTGTTCAGTGCACTGAGAATAAAGAATGCTTGCTTCCTAATACTTCAAATTGTGTTTTAAAGTTTGTTTTCTGTCCAATTTTGGTATCAGTAAAGTATGCAATATCCCTGAGAGTAAATGTGATGAGGGTAATTAAGTTTTTTCAGTCACTCTTTCAGACAGAGCACAGTAAAAAAAAACAAACAAAACCAATTGTGGCCCCCCCCTCCTCCACCACCGCCCCTACTCAAAAAAAAACCCAAACAACCAAACCCAAAACCTCTTTCTATGCCTCTGGTGTCCCAAGATGCTTTCTTCTGTGGTCAGTGAACTACTTGACATCAGGGTTCTGTAAGATAACTCCCTCCCTTCCCGCTCTACCTTTACCACAGAGTGGGTTGTATACCCTTATTGGCATGATGTAGTCAGTACTGAATAAAGACAAAATTACCCAGGGACCCTTTTAGATAAAACTGTCTGCAATTCAGTTCTGGATGTCTTCCTTTTGAGTCCTCCCAGGCAAACATACTTTCTCAGGTATCCAGCTCCCAGCTTTTCCAAGCTACCAGCCTCTCTGCAACACCAAATGCCTGCCAGCTCACAGCTCTGAATAGAGAGCACTGTTAAAAGTCAGTCTGACGCTTCAGCTCCTCTAGTATCTTGAGTATCTTCACCTTCCTCCTGACCCTCACCTCTAATTCCTCTTCTACTTTCCACATTTACAACACCCTAATTCTTCCTTTATGCGTGATATTCCCCTCATCTACTCTCAGAGGCACTTTTCATCCACCCCCTGCACTGGCAATACCTTGGCCACTCTCCAGAGAGCAGGAAAATGCTGTTGCAAGTCAGCCCTACACCACAACTCCAACTTCCTTTAACACCCTCCCTGAACACTCCTTTGACTAGGCTCTTTCAAACCCTTGCAAAACTAAGTTTGTGGTTCTTCTCTTATGCCACCTCTTTCTGAAAAGCCATTAAGTCCTTCCCCCACCTCCTTAAGGCGAGTTCTGGCTAACAGGTAAGAACCATTCACAAGCAGGGACTCATCCCATTTATCTACTTCCAGATGTCTCTCCACAGCAATATTGCCATGTCCTACTGCTCATTGAATCCAAAAGAAAAAAATAAAAAGAATAATTTGAAATATGTTCTGTAATTTAAGCACACAGCTTCAGTGGGAAGCTCTCAAATGGATTACAAAAACAGCCTTTGAAGAAAAACCTTCAGAGAAAAGCCTACCTGGCTCCTACTTAACTTTTACTTTACCAAACTTTGACACTCACCAAGGAAAAAAAATTTAAATCCATAACCCAAATTATTCTCACTCAATATAAATACTTCAAATGGTGTTCAAAGTCTGGGATGGATTCCCCCTTCTAGTGCTTTAATACCATAAAACTCTGCTGTTGATGGTATTCAAGTAACTGCACTTGTATGAGGTTTTACATAACCTCATACTCAGTTTGACTCAAACTGCCCTGTCTAAAAAGTAACCTAGAGACAATAGTACAAACAATACAAATTATCCACTGTGCATCTTCTTCCTTAAATTTTGTAATTCATAAACAACAGCAATGTTATGCTGTTAATTATTAATTGCAGTGGGTGTTGTTTAATCGAGTACAGGAATTCAGCTCTTGGGAAGGGCCTCAAAGATCTGTTGAAAGAATGCAATACATTCAGATATAACCAACCTACCTGACTTGTGTGGGAGCAGAACCTTCCTTCTCTATCCCACCCTGAGCTGGATCTTGTTTCACATGGAGTGCAATGACCTAACACAGCAACTCCTGCTCTCATTCAAGTACTGCCTCTTCTGCTGGCACAGGCAGCATCACTGCCTGGCGTTCATGTGATTTGGAACAAACATTTTTACTGTAAGACTAACACAGAGAAAAAATTAAAGAGCTACACATTCCATTCTTGCTAATCCAAATATTCTCCCACATATATTCCGTAAGAGATAAAGAAACCATTGAGTTTTTAAACTCCCTTTCTTCAAATGTCTACATACACACATAAACACATACTTGCACACTGATATACAGAAAAGAAAAGGGAAAAGAAAATCACTGAACCAAGTAGTGCAGTTCTGAACACTTGCAAGACCTTCAGCTAAGACACTGCTGTGTGACAAGCTTCTTGAGACTTTCTGTTTGGGAGGGAATACTATGACCATACACATAGGACTGATGCCACATCTTGTAGCACTGAAGCCTCCAGTTTCCCCCCCCCCCCCAGGTTTTAAGGTGCTTTGGAAAAATGTGTCTCATTCATTTTTCACATGGACTTAGGGCTTAGTGTAAGAGCTTTCAGAAGTGTTGTTGAGGCAGTGTTACATTGAGAAGCCTAAGGAAAATGCAGCTGGCAGAGTGGGGCATGGAATGTAACCCAAGTTATGTGCCTGCAGAATGGCTTCTCTTTTTCCCACCAATATAAGACCTATACCCTGTGTCAGCTATGTGTCTTCCTCCTGCCTCCCCTTTTTTTTGGTTCTTTCTGAGCTTAAAACTTCAAAATGTACACAGCCACACAGGGCCTCTAAATTTCAGGTTTAGTTTTCCTTATAATAAGCTATTTCCTTGAGCAATCCAACAATACCTTACTTTCCTTCACATTGGAGAAAAATAAGCAGATATGCCCAACTTTACCTGTGTGAGTAATTCAGTGTGGCCTACTCACACATGGCCTACTAAAATGTGTGAGTAGGTTTGAGTAGAACAAAAAAAGTCAGGCACCCTGTTTTCAATAGGGGATGCCAGCATTCAAACAGGTGCTGAATATTAAGGAGCAAGTGGTGCTCCCATTGTAAACCCTTTCCTAAAAAGAATGCAAGCACAACCAGGACTGCAATCCCATTTTCCAGCAAACTGTGAGAAGAAAGACTAGGTGCAGCACAAACACTGTTGGAACTGGGAAAAAAAAAAAAAAAAAAAAAAAAAGTAGCATGAGAAATAATCACTCCAAAGAAAAGACCTGGCTCACTCTCAGGTTTTTTTATCTATTACTTAGCAAACATGCCCACTGGAGCCCAAACTCTTGGACTCAGGTGTTCTGCAAAGAGGCAGGGCCTGAAACACCACTTTTCATTACTACAGAAATGAACCCATTTCCTTGCATGAAATGAATGTTTTTCCAGTTATTCAAAGCAAATGTTTATTGCTTTTTTATTTCTTTTCCTCTAAACTCATGGTTCTCAGGGAGCTTAGTCTCAATCTTAAACATCCTGAGAATGAAACCTACAAGCTTTGATTCTGTAGCTGACGCAGTCAGAACAGTGCAGAGGCATTAAACTAATACCCCATGCCATAGGGCACATCTACAACACCTGCTCTGACCTGTTCTAGGGCATGCAGGACAGAGCAGTATGGCCAGTGCAGAAGTTGGAACACAAAATCCTTTTTAAATGCAGTCTCTGTAGCAGTACAAACACTTTTATCCCTGGTCCTGTTACACACATCCATCTAAGAAAATTAATCACAAGACACTGAGATAGTATGATTATTTTCTCCATTAAAGGGTGTACTTCAGAGGAAATATATTTTTTATTTTTTATTACTAAAGCAATAAAATATTGTGGGGTTTGCATTTCACCAGCAAGCCTATGTTTGATTTCAGAAACAAACAGAATGAAATAGTTTGCTGGGAATACAAAGGTTAGGGCTGATTCAAGACTGCTGGGCAGCAAGCTGAGTGTAGGAATCCACCTAGTCACTTTACTCCTTGTCAAAACCAAAGTGCTCAGGCTGTTCTAACACTGCATCTCAACACAGGACAGTTTAAACTCCTGCAGTTTAGTATGCTTCAACAGCATGCTTCAGCCAGTGAATTAATTTTCATCTGCAGCTGTATTCAAGAGTAGTTTTAAGTACTAGATCTCAAAAGATGAGGACCAATAGCTTGCACTGTTTTGCCAGAAATGTTCTCAGCAGGGACTGGAGTCCAATGAATAAAATCAAACCAGGGATGGCAAAATCCAGCTGCAAACTTTTCATGATGGCACACACTATCAAGCAGAAAAAAACCAAATGCTTCCATCTGTTTACATAGACTTCTCATCCTGATCTAGTATGGATAAGAGAAATGCTAAAAATAGCTCAAATCTATTTTTATAAAAGGCAAATTGAAGGTTATAAATCAGCTGAACCACTCTGGATTCCATTATAATATTACAATAACATTTTGGCAGCATAAGTAAACTTAGTCAAAGGTACCAAAGGTCACTTTGGTAGCTTTGGACCTGCTGTGTGCTTCAAAACGTGAAGTGGAAATGACATGGGGGTTTCTAGACAGATGTCCCTTTACACTTTATTTCAAGGACTGAACAATGCCTTATCTTGCTCCAATCATTATTTCACTTAAATGCATTGTGTTAAAGAGAGAGGCCCAGAGCTACACTTAGCAAAGAAATGAATCATCTTCTCTCCACATAAAAAGAGTCATCTCTTACAGTCAGGGTGTTGAAACTTGTTTTGCAATTACTTTACAAAAATAACCAAGTTAACACATCGGGAGATAGGGAAAAAGAAAAAAAAAATTAAAGAAAATTTTAAAAGGAAAATAAAATCTACCATGTATGACAAATTAAACAATTACTAGTTGATGCTGGTCCATTAATTCACAATAAGAATCAGCTATTCACAATTGTTCAAAATCAACTTGAAAAATGTTGGTAGTTCAACTTGGTATTTCAAAATGTACTGAATTTCAGAGTTAAAATCCCACCGTTTTGGCACTCCTGTACCTTTTATATCCACGAAGTACACAACAAAAATCCCAGATCATAACCTATGCAGGAAACAATGAAACTCTATTCCCAATAGCAATTTAACTGGGAAAAGCCTTGGAGCTACAGCTGTACACAATTCTTCAGCTCTGTGCAGGACAGGGCCCGAGCGGGCACAAGGCGACAGAAGCGCAGCACGGACTGCACGAGGTGCGAATAGGGAAACTGGTCAGCGCTGCCCACTGCTTATTGCTTCACGGCGGGTTCTGAATCTGCCCGCTGACAACGGATGGCAGATAAAAGGAGCCCGGAGGTTTGCCCTAGACCCTCTACACTTAAGAAATGCTCCTGGCAAGTGTTGTTAGCGCACTACGACGCACAGGTGCCCCGCGCCCAGGTGATGGGTGCACCATGTGAATCACTCCGGAGAAGCTGCGTTTCTGCAGATGCGTGATGTTCTTGGGAAGCCTGTGCGCCCACATGAAGAAAACAGAGGTGATGCCGGAGGAAATGCCAAGCAGAACTGTCCGTCCCGGCCTTACAACCCTGCCCGGCAGGTGACAGCGGCGCTGGGGCTGTGCCCGGGCCAGGGCAGCTCTGCGGGCTGACCGCGCTGCGGTGCGGAAAGCTCCGCGGGTCGCTCCGGCAGCGCGGCGGCCCGGCCCCGCCGCTCGGCGCTTGGGCTCCCGCCGCCCGGGACGCGCAGGGCACGGGCCAACCAGCGCACCGCCGGAGCTGTGCCTCCCTCCTGGCTTCTTTCTTTTTTTTCTTTGTGGGACGGCGCCTGGCTCAGAAAAGCGTCCTCCTTCGCGTCCCCAGCGCTCGCTGCCCACAGACATCCCGCCCGGAGCCGCCCGTCCCTCACTTACCTCCGCCATGGGGCAGCCGCCTCGGCCGGGGCCGCCGCCGCCTCATCCTCCTGCCGCGGCGGGGCGGGGCAGGGCTCCACCCGGGCGGGGCGGGCGGGGCCGGGGCAGCGGGCCCGGGGCTCTGGGGCTGGCTGCCCCACGGCTGCCCCACGGCTGCCCGGCGCGGGCCTTCGGGGGTGCGTGTGCTCGGCGGGACGCGGAGCGCAGCCCCAGCTCCGCGGCTCCGGCTGCCCCCGCTCCTCTCGCCGCCGCCGCCGCACCGGCCCTTCCCGCCGGCGGGAGGCGGCGCCGGGGCGGGACGGGGACGGGGACACCGCGGGCCCGGGATCCCACCTGTGTGCCGGGGTTCCTGCGTGCCCCGGGCAGGAGCAACGTGCGGCTGCTGAAGGGAGCTGGAAATAAAGGAGACGAGTTACAAGGGGCAGTATCCGGAAGGAAATGAAAAAATAATATATTGAAAGCTAAGAGATCCTCCACAACCCTCGGTCAATAGAATCTCCTAATAAAGTTACAGGATTCAGATGCAGGTTTTAACTATTATCAGCCTGCTGCTTAAGTATCTTTTCAGTGCCTTTTTTTTCCTCACCTATCAAACTGCGTTTTCCTCAGCACTATAGGAACTTACTCTCGCACATGCTAGAGATAGATTTTCCAGTTGTGTTCTCTCTGTCCTCTGAAAAGGTCTCGTGTCACTTCTCATCACTTCTACTTATCTGAGTGTTTCAGACCTGTTTTGGTATTTGCAAAGCGTTAGGCTGTTCAGCCAGACCCTGACAGTGTCACTTCTCCAGTGATAACTCTGTGTGTAACGGGTGTAGTTACTCAATTTTGCTGTTATCACAGATGACATTTCCCTTTTTTTGTGGGGTCCAGTGCGATACCACACAATGAGTGTATTACAGTATTTCTAACGTTTTATTGCAAAACTTGTTTATTGAAGTCTAACGAAGTAACAATTTTCTTTAAAAAATCTAAAAGTACTGGAATAGGATACAGTCTTCCAGTCTTCCATTGCTAGTTTTTGGGGGGTTCTTTGGTGGTTTTTTTTTTTTTTTTTTTTTTGTTGTTGTTTTTTTTTTGGTTTTTTGTGGGTTTTTTTTGGTTGGTTGGCTTGGGTTTTTTTGGTTATAGTTTTGTTTCTTTTCTTTGTTTTGTTTGTTTGTTTGTTTTTAAATGCCTAAATGAGATCTCTGGCTTTTAAAGTGGAAGTAATGTTGATTTTGCTCTGGGAAAAAGAAATATGTGTGCTAAGGTAAATATATTTACAATTGTGATTCACTGCATAAAAGCCAAGACAACCACCACAAGTCCTTATATTCCACATTACACATTGGTATTCAGCCTTTTATTTTGCTGGAGTGAGGGGATTCAGCATGATGAAAATCTCTGCTCGTAATTTTTAGGTTTGTAGATCAAGTTTTTTGATGATAAGAAAATATATGACAACTGAAGAATTTCAATTTGCCTGTAGAATTTCTTGTGGGAGACAGAGAAGGAACTTGGCACATCCCACTCCCCAAGGAAGACGAGAGCCTCTTTAAGGCCACTGTAGGCCACTGCAAGGATATACATGAAACAGGCCTGTTCAATTGTTTAGTCTTCAACAATTTGTGTTCAAAATGTTTAATAGAAGCTCTGAACTGTTACAGTTGCTTTTGACTGCTGGTTTTCGTCTCAACTGAGTTTTAAATCATGGTCCTTATGACACTCAGCGACACACATGGACCACTAGAGAGGGACTCAGGCTTGCCCAGATGCCTTAAACTGGAGATAACCTTCACTCAGAAGACATTCCGTGGTGGCAGATTTAGGGATTTTGTTCAGGTCTCTGGCTCCCAGTATTCAGAACTTTAAAATCCTGCCCTGAAACAGTGATGAGCAAGTGTGTGCTCAGTTAGCACCATCCCACAGAGAAGGCACTGGTCTCAGAGAGCCCTTGTGTGCCCTCTCCCAAAAACTGCTGGAACTATTTTGCACATCAGACACTATCTACATAGACAATCAGCCCTTTCTCCTGATCTGCAAAGCCAGTATTCTTTCTGTGCATGTTTACTAAGAAATCAATTGCAAAGACCATGACAGTGTCATAGCATGAACACTCCTTTTAGAATGAATCCCTTAAACAAGACACCTCCCCTAACCTCTTAGTCAAGTTCAGCTCTGTCACACTATGACAAAAAATAACTCACACATCCATGCTAGATGCAAAAGAGGGAAAAGAGGAAGTTTTATTTCTGACCTCGTAATATATAGAATTCCAAAAGTGACAGTGGATTGGAAGATGCAATTGCCACCTCTCCAAAAACACTGGTCAAACCAACAGTCCCTCAATTCTCTCCTCCCACAAAGATGAATGCAAAACAATCATTATTTATATGACAGTGGGTGAGAAACTCCAGCAGAAATATGTAAACATCAGAAGGCATAGAAAACTTTTAGAAGAACTTTAAAACTTTCAAAAGAACAGGGCGACACAATACAACAGCAGATGTGACAATTTATACCAGTTTGGTCTGCTCTGGCAGCTCATTGCTGAGGGAAAAGAGTCAATTGGCTTCCCTATATCTGACTAAAAGCTTGATCTGAGCCTGTGAAAAATGACAGAATAATAGAAAATGCTGAGTTGGAAGAGAACAATCATGATCATTGAGTCCAGTTCCTGGCCCTGCATTGGACACCCCAAGAATCCCACCATGTGCCTGAGACCATTGTCCAAAAGCTACTTGAACTCAGGCTTGGTGCTGTGACCATTTCCCTGGGGAGCCTGTTCCCGTGTCCAGTCACCCTCTGGGTAAAAAGTTTTTATCTGGTATCCAACCTAAACCTCCCCTGACTCAGTTTTGTGTCATTTCCTTGAGTCCTGTCGCTGGTCATGAGAGTGAAGAGATCTGTGTTTGCCCCTCTGCTTCCCCTCAGCTTCATGAAGATGTTGAAGACCACAGTGAGGTCTCCCTTCAGTCTCCTCTTTTCCAGGCTGAGCAAACCAAGTGACCTCCTCATAAGGCTCCCCCACCACATCCTTCACCATCCTTTTGGCCCTCTTTTGGACACTCTCTGATAACATAATGGGTTTTTTATGCTGTTGCTCCCGTAAACTGGCCCCAGCTCTTGAGGTGAGGCCACCCCAGGTGCAGAGCAGAGTGGGACAGCCCCCTCCCTTGTCTGGCTGGTGATGCTGTGCCTGATGTGCCAGCCAGGACATGGCTGGTTCTCCTGGCTGCCTGGGCACATAAAAATGAAAGCTGCCTTCTCCTTCTTTACCTCATTTTGCAATGTAGTAACTTCTCAGTGTTTCTCCCAAGTTACTCAAATGGAAATGGAAGTCGATCCCTATGGCCTGTGGTCCCCTACACTTGTCTCTGCATACAGGCAAGCTGGACACATAGCCCAGGTAAGTTCCACAATGGTTATCAAGATTCCTGGTATGAATTCCTAGAGAACAAAGAGTGTATATATGTTCATATATGGAGCTGCAGGTGATTACATCCCAGCTGTTTACAGCCTCCTAAGTGCATCTGTAGTCATTAATTCCAGAGAAATCTTTCAGTAGTTTCAAGTATTCAGTCTAACATTCAGTGAATCTAGTAAATAACTGGGTTTTTTTTTCCTTATGCCAAACTCTTATAACAATTTATTTCGTTCAATAACACATCAGCGAAGTGGCTCGCATATGACATTTCATACGTAATTCTGGATTCTTTCAATTTATAAACCTACTTCTCATGCAACATGCTTTTTATCAAGGTAAGCTTTTAGATAATCTTCTCTCAGGGAAGCATTAACATCAGCTTTAATAAGTATATTGCTCAACTGTTTGGTGTTGAATCTGCTGTGCTAGACTGGTGCCTTGGTCCCCACTGTGCCTTTGTGCTTCATGCCAGTGTTGAAAAGGAGGGACAGGCTCTTTACCATCAGAGCATTTACAGAAGGCAAGTGATGGGGTAGAAATCCTTGTGGCAGCTAATGCAAGTGTTAAGTTTGGACCCCTAGAGCAGGTAGGTACTGTTGCAAACATACAAATATCAAGAATTCGTTGCCTGGCTTTAGACTGTAATAATTTTCCTACTTTATTGTCTGACTGATTTCTTACCATGACATTAAGTTTGTCACCCTGACTGTGACCAAGTAACAATAGTTTTATTACTTCTCTTACAGATGCCCCTGTTCTAGTCTCACTTTCATGCTTTTTGTGTCACAGAAGATTCTACAACTGGTAGTGGGTTTAACAATTCTCTCACAAATCTATGCATAAGTGGTTTCAGTTACCACTTTTATGTTATTACCTAACAGTGTTAGCTATGAACAAACAGGAAAAAAAACAAAACAAAACTAAACAAAAAAAAAAACCAAAAAAAAAACCTTTGTTAATTTTGGTTAAATTTTTGCTATGTGCTTTGCAAAAAAAAAAATCATTACAGGTGTTTGTATGGGCAGTAAGAAAAAATAGCAGATGAATCTGCAGTGGCCAGGTCTGGCCTTTTCTGAGTCAAAAGGCACAAGCTGAGCATGAACCTGGAACCCATTTTCTACACATCATATTTTTATCACTTTCACATACTCAAACCAGCTCTCCTTTATGTCAGATGCACAGATACAATGCCAGTGAAATCACTGCATAAACACCAGGCTGGATCATGTATCTTGCTATGCTCTTACTACAAATGCCTTGGAAGGGCTCTGAAATAGCTGCATTAGTGCTGCTGAGGCCATGACTTATAGAGCTGGACACAGATCATGGGAGGGTGGCTTATGAAGTCCTCCTAAGCTGGTCTGTAATGCACACATGCTTTCACGTCTTGTCTCTCCTTAAACCTCCTTGCAAGGGATATAAGCAGATACAGAACTAAATCTGTCCATCTGTCTATCCATCTATCTATCTATCTATCTATCTATCTATCTATCTATCTATCTATCTATCTATCTCTCCTCAGGAGTGGGAGGTCAGTTATGCCTCAACAGAGAAAGACCTTAAATTCTAGATATTGAAAGAATAAAAAGCTTTGTCCTCTGGACATTGAGCCACTCAGTCACAGATTTAGCCATAGTTAAGTGTGTGACAAGAAGTGGTATAAGGCTGAAACTCACTTTCTTTTCACAACTCATCCCCTAGATTCAAGCTGCTAACTCTCCTTCTCCAAATGCTTACACAAGCTGCGCCCCATGCTGGCACTCTGCCTATGCACAGCAGTCTCCCACAGGAAGGGATGGGTCCTGGTTTTCTCTTTTGACCCATACCATCCACCTACTTAGTGTTTTATCTCTGTACCATCTGGAGAGCATAAAATAAATGTCAATTCCTTTCAAAACCATGGGAGGTATCATTTTCTCTCATTGACATACAGTTCAAAACATAGCAGACATCCAACCTTCAACACTGCCTTTTTTAAGGTGTGCCTGGGTATGATCCAGCTCCCTCTCCATCCTCCACAAAGGAGGCCATTTGTCCTGTTCCAGTAGCCTTAGGTCTGGGAAATTCACTCTTTGGTCCTCTGTGGCATCTTTTTGTTACGTCAATTGATCTCAATACCTGAAGAGTTGGTGGCAGCCCTGTATAGATGGGCTTTTTGTGGATCTGTGCCTTAATGCTTTATTCCTTCTTCAGACACTAGCTGGGGACCAGCTGAGGCCGCAGCTCAGCAGGAATTCCTCCTACCAACACAGTCACAATGGCATGTGCCAGAGGAGAAGACAGCACTCATGTACAAAAACACATTTGGAGTAGAAATAACAGTTGTAACCTGAGGAACACTTGACTTCTTCCTGGAAAGAGTGATAAGTAAGAAGTGATTGATCCATATTAAAAAAAAAAAGTGATTGATCAATATTAAATAAACACCGAAAGACAAAATACAACAAAAGAAGATGGAATTAAAAAAAATATACTGAAATACAGAAAATAAAAACATTTGATGCATGTAGCAGAAATGTGTTGGCTTTGTTTGTGAAGAGGACAGAAGTCATCATGTACTAAGCCTGGTTAGCACTTGTCAGTAGAAAGAACTACATTTCCATTTCATTTTCAGCTGAAGCTGTCACTTCCATAGTAGTGACATCTGTGGAATCCAAGGATATATGGTGTGATAAGAGGTCCTGAGTTTTGGAGGCAGTCAATGCTTTAACTCTTGAGAGCCTGAAGCACTGTTTTACTTTTGGCCACTAACTGCCAAAGTAGCGTAAAACAGTAGAGACAGAACACTTGGTGCTTTCAAGATGTTTTTATATTTGATTTATTTTTTCCTAATTGATGCAGCTGTATGCCAGGAACAATTTGTCACTGAGAATGTGGTAACTTAGGATAGAAGGGAAAGATAGTGCAAGGTGACAGAGGAGCCACAGCATTTGGAAAGATAGCATCCAGCCAGCAACAAAGTTCATGGCTAAATGCTGAATATTTCTTGACTCATGAGGATTTGCTGGAACATAAAGAGTTCAGAGAAGTAGCTCTGCAGTTTTCCTCAGTCTTAAAAGACTTCGCAATTTTAGGAGTTTGTTAGACTGGAGATTTCAACAGGAACATGGGATTTCAGTACTGAGTTTTCTAAGTCAAGCTGCCTTTATGTTATTGATAATTGCCTGAGCAACTTTTGAAACTCAGTTCAGTGCCTATTGGTGCTTACATATTTTGTAACTCTATCTTCAAAACATTTAAATATTCCTGAATCTTTTTCTGCTGTCTTTTCCTTTTTGATATCTCAAATATGTACAATTCTATGATTCTCTCCTACTGGATTTCTTTGTGTCAACAATGCACTGTATATAGCTTGTTTGGCTTGGAGGTGCTTACAGAGAAAAGATGAAGAAGGTAGAAAGTGTCATATTATTTATGTTACTACAACAGCTTCTACCTTTGTAAAGGCTGCATCTTCACCTTGATTAGACTAAATGCATGTTGAAACTAGATGTGTCTCATAATCGGTTTTCTCTTGGAAGCTGATTGCAAACAGAGGCATTACTAATAGCATCTCTTTTTTTCTCTGTTTGTTTTGTTTTATCCCACCCTATGTATTTTGTGTTTTGGGGTTTTTTTTTGTTTGTTTTGTTTTGTTGGTTTTCGTTGGTTTTTTTGGGTTTTTTTGGTTTTTAAATTACACTTTCAGCATCAGTATAGGTCTCTTTCAGGCACCTGCTTGTATTCTCCAGTGGCATCCTTTACAATTGGGATGACGTACACAAAACAGCTCATTATTGCTCCATTGAAAATCTTTTGCAAAATATCTTGCAGCAATTCTCCAAGTGAAGAGCATGTTGGAAGGCACCACTTATGCATGCCTAAATAAAAAGCTGAAATGTCTTTTATCTGCTGGGGTCCTGCATCTTATATTTATTTTAAATTCCTTAATATGGTTGCTGTTACAAAAATGCCAACAGGGTGATAACACTAGCAATAACAATAATATTTGAAGAACCAACAAAGAACACAGGTTCTGCTAGTGATGAGTTCTGCTAGTGACAAGTTCTGCTAATGGAAACTGCTACCTGCATTTGTGTGCAAATTCCATGTTGTCTGAACCACTCTTTTCTGTCTTGGTCTGTATTGAATGCACAGAATTAAGAGAATAGAATAAATGGAATTAATAGAGTAAATTGAATTAATACTTACTCTAAGTATAAAATTGACTTAAAATCCTATAATCAAATTAGAACCACAACTTTCTCAAGTTTCTCTCTTAAAATCCTTTGCATTCTTTAAATACTTCAAAGAAAGGAAATGTTAGTGAAAACTTGGCATCATTTCAAACACAGAGCTTTTGTTTGGTCACCTGGTAGGGCATGTTTTTAAATTCACTAATGGCACAGCTCTTCACAGAAAGCAATGAAAAAAGAAAACATCCCTTACGGGTTTGCGAGTTGGTGCAGGCAGTACAGCCACCTGCTGGGTAACCCACCGAGGTGCTGCTGTCTGCACAGCTCATAAAGCAGCATCACCAATGTTAGTGGCAAAAAGGAGCTGGCAGAGAAGGAGATGGGAATTGCTGCCAACTCATGTCCTTTTCTTCACTTTGTTCAGGACCAATTGAGATCCATCAGTATTTTTCTGGAGTAGGGTCTTACAAGGACCTTGCTCCTGACTATGTTTTGCTCCCCCTGTGGTGTCAGATGCTGACCTGCCTGATGAATAAGTTCATTTAATAATGATTCTTTCTTCTGTGCCATACTGCTCCTTGAGTCGCTCAGATGATACCAATATGTACATTTTAAATTAGACATTTTTATGTATTATTTCAAATCATAATAAGGAATGAGGTGCTGTCTCCTTAAATCAAATCCTGAGTAATTACAGCTAGGATAAACACTGGAGCTCAGAAATCAAACCCAAACTATTAAATTGCTGTAGCAGAAAACAGTTCCCTAAGATTCTGCAGCGAGGTGCTCTGCCTAAACAGGGATAAAGCAGCTTGAACTTTTCACATTTACAACTTACCAGTGATGGATTGAGCAAGGAGGGTCTGCTGATCACTGATAAGGTTGAGCAAAGGGTCTGCTGTTTTTAGAGGATACGAAAGCCAGGTGCTTCCTGACTGAGGCTGGGATCAGCAAGGCTGTGCAGGCCCTGATACGGAAGTGAGAGTCAGAAGTGTCAAGCAGAAGAAACCAAAGAACTCATAACACCTTTCCAGCAACAAAGCATATTTTTCTGAGTAAACCTGACCACACATAATCTAATAATGCATATGACTGACAGTCAAACACTTTATTTTATAAGAGACCAGTCCCACATTTTCATGGCAAGGACATCAAGCATACCTCCCTGGAGGTGTGCTAACCTTCCCTGAAGGTTACTCCTCAAGGCTGAGCTAGGCACTGACATAGCTGTTATTTTTCTTTTATATTCATAATGAAATATCTTTCAGGACATCATTCATTAGAGCTAAAGTCTGTTGGCTAAAGCTGCATTCACAGTCAGGCTTAACAAAAAGAAAAAAAAGATCAGGCATGCAGCCAAGTGTTTCTGGAATAGTCCTGGTTACTCTTCAATGCTTCCAATGCTTCCAGTGCTTCCAATTTCAATGCTTAGGGAACAAGTTCTTTTCTTTCAGAAAAATATGCGTCTTTCACATATCAGCTCTGTTTGCCATCTCACTCTATCTATTGATTTTTGCAAACTTCTCCAAATATTTTAAGACTAGAATTCAAGCAGTGACATGAACCAAAATTTGGACTTCTATGCCAACAGTGAAAAGTGAAAGCTTAAGTTTAGTTATAAGAGGACATAATACCAACCACCAGGCTTGTGGCTCCATACAACTAATACCATAGGATTTAGTTTCATTGATGGAGGGCGAGTCTACCTTCTCTTACTCATGCTGGGTGTCTGGTTTCTAAAAAAACCCTCAGTTCTAGAAGAATATTGTAGGAGACCAAATATGCTGCAGATTGTGGTGTATATTCTCTGAACCCCTAAGGGGAGGGGAGTCTATATGCCAAGTCTTGTGACCAAACAGGCACCAAAGCACTCCAGAGGGTGTCAGATTCATTACTTGCATTTACTTTTGTCTTTAAACTTTAGAATATGCTCCACAGCAACCTCCCTTGATTATCAACTACAAATTCTGTTTTTGCCTTGATGACAAAGATCTCTAACTTCTTGATTATTTTTCTAGTAGTATTCTAATTTGGCAGACTTGTAGAAGAAAGTTAGGAAAAGGTCACAAAGAAGTTGCACTGTGACTCACTCAATGGAAGCAAGATGTCTGATTCTAGTAATCTGTTCAGACAAAGTAAAATTTATTTTATAACAAAATTTTTCAGGATGGATAGGAACAAAGTTTTGCCCCTTGTCTAGAACTCAGGCAATAGAGAAAATGCAACATACTGAAAAGCAGGAGTTGTCAAGTTAAAAAACCAAGCCTTAATTTTATGCCTCAATTTTTATATTTGAAATTTACTGGGTATGCATTTTTAGCAAGAATTATTGCATTTAGATAATAGCTATTAGCAATGAGATCTCTAACTGAGGTGCAACTCAGAGGTCAAAAATCAAATGTGTGGCGTGCATGTATGACGGCTAAGCATCTAAACAGATTGCATCTGTAATTTTGTGTCTGCAATTCAAAACAAGGAGCTTTCCATCCTAATTTCAATATTTGGTTCATAACACTCATTTAATAGAACCTTCTCTTTTGAGCTGCACATAATGACTCCAAAATACTAAGGCTGGACTTTCATGACCAGTTGATGACACCAGAATAGTACATCGAAGAAAGTGTCTTGTAGATGACTGGTCAATAAATCTGCTTGACAATTTAATTGGTATAATTGATAAAATCCATATAACTACTAGGGAGGAAATTAAATTACTTTATACAAATCAGATTGGGATTTAGATTAAAATTTTCTGGGTCAATTCGCTCTCTGCAAATTATGTTATGGAAGACCCCCTGTTTTGAAACACACTTATTAAGCTTTCTCCTAAAAAGTGTCTTAATTCATATAGAATGGCATAGCCTAATATATCTGTACACAATGTATCCATTTTTCCCATGTAGTCTTCAATTCTCCACATGGAGAAAACATGCACACACAAAATATGCCACCATAATCCCAGACTGTATTGTTCTTTTATTCTTGCATGCAAAGATAGTGTCTCAGGAGGCACAAAAGGTTGTTGCAATGCTTAGACCTCACTGGTGTTTTTTATAAAGGTCTTTTACTGATGCAGTGGTGAGATTGAGGGCTTCTCCAAGTTCTCAGCTAAAGGGGAAGACAGCTGCAATTGCTTAATGGAGATCCACAGCTTGCATTATATTGTGGTAAATAATTACAATACCTTCTTTCGCCCTTAAAACCCATGAAAAGAAATACATTTAGTTTTTTGCTTTTCTAGCTTGATGGAGAGCAAAGGAAGAGCTTTTGCTTTCTGTTAAGTAGTAGAAAAATGACAGGATTTTTTTCAATCCTGTTGTTTCTGTGATGATGCATCTGGACCTTCTCAGTTTCTGACAGAGAGGCACAATTGCTTCTGCCAAGCCTCAGAAATCTCTACCTATTTCAGATACAGAAGAGTTTAATCAAGAGTTTAATCATGATCTTGACATGTGGCC
Source organism: Taeniopygia guttata (assembly GCF_048771995.1). NCBI lineage: Eukaryota > Metazoa > Chordata > Aves > Passeriformes > Estrildidae > Taeniopygia > Taeniopygia guttata. Next base: position 33,222,422 of record NC_133026.1, on the reverse strand, counting down.
TTGGGAGTGCTTGTACACACATTTGTAGGAAAGCAGAGACACACAGGAAAATGGTGCTCTTAGATGGGATGGATAGACAAAGCCTGGGGGGAACTCCAGTCCCACAGGCTGCTCCCAGGAGATGGTACTGCAGCCTCTGAGGGGAGAAGATGCTTTTCATGGGAACATAACAACATCTACCAGTGGTTGAGGAAAAGAAATGGTCATAAGCCTGGTACTTGTGTTTACATGACTGCATACCAGCTGTACAGTAATATTGTAATAAAAGCTGTTGGGGCAATCATTGTTATGCTGCTGCTGTTTAGCAGCTTGCTTCCAATATTGCATTACAAAAATTACATATTTCATGTAATCAGGTCTGTCTCTTACTTAATCATCCCACTGTGTGTATAAATCTTTAAAGTGGACAGGTCTATAAATCACATGCATTTTTCATTTACCGTTTATTCTAAGCCAGGCAGTTTCTTATTTAAATTGCCGTATGAATAAATCTAATAATCTTTATTCACTTACATCATCTCAAACTTTAAATCTAGTTCTGACTGAGGTCATAAGTGAAATCAGTATTAAGGGCAAAACTAGCAGCTGTAACAACTGTAATAGCTCACCAAATTATGTTAACGGGCTGAAATAACATTAAAAATGAGGAAAAATTGAATTATATTATTAAAGCATACTATGCTGAATCAGGAAAACATTTAGCCCTACCAGAGACCCTGAATGTGCATGTACTGGGTTTATCATCACACTAGTCCATATGCCCTCGACAAATGAGGAGTAAAGACATTCACCCAAACATGTCTATTTATAAACTGTATTTGTAAATGGTATTATGCAGATTTCTGTAATGCAATAGAAAAATTCTAAACTACTGTCCTCACAACTAGAGCCAGAAATGAATTTCTTGGCTTAGAATGGCTAGTTTTGCTGGTCTTTTATTGTGTGATTCTGAACCTTTAAATCAGCAACACAGAAGATCTTATGGAGGATAAGATGGATGGATTTTCCCTCTTCCTGAAAAACCCAACAAATCCCATTTTCCTGTCAAACAAAATGGAAGGACTGACTCAAGCATCCCATCTGTCTGCGAAACAACTTACAATTCCTATGAAAATTCACACACAAAAGGAAAAGGAGGAGTTCCTTGGTGGTAAGGGAAGCATATGTCACAGAGGAGGGTTGGAAAATCTTCAGCTTCACTCCCAAGATCATTGGATTTCAGAGGCTTTGCTTTGTAGCTGTCACCAGAGTGTCACAATGCTTGCCTTTACATGAAACTTCCTGCAGCAGCAGCTCCAAGGAAGTTTCACTTCTTGAGAGAAGAAAGACATGGTTCACATTTTCACTGCTATTTTTAATAGTAAGTGGACTTGTTATTTGTGTGGAATTTATATTTAGTGTTTGGATTGCTGCAGCCTATAAAGATCACTCATTACATCTACTTGTTCCCAGCACTGATGAAAAGAATGTGAGGATCAGGGTAGGATCATTCCTGTGCTGAGCTCTTCCAACTTCTGGCAATACACAGTGCAGGGTCTTCCTAAGCCACCGGTTGCCTTTGGAACATAATACTTCTCAGCTGTCCCTGGCCCTATTTAAATTCATGTAATCACCTTTTGAAATCATTTGCACTTTAGGTTTCCACAATATCTTATATATCAATAGAAGCACATGGAGGCTTCTACAATATCCTCATATGCTGCTTGGGGTAACCTGTTATCTGGTCATTTTATTAATTGTGCATTATATCATATGATCTGTCTTATAAGAAAGAGTAACAAAGCAAAATGACTTTTTGTTGTAGGAATGTTACAGACCTTTCTCAGTCAAAACCTTCAGCTGAGCTAGTCCATACTTCTGATCCACCTTCTTGCCTGTTTCCACACCTTTATTGGTGTTTTATGCAGTGGCATAAAGATTCTCTGTTTCCCATTTGATTTCCAAGTCAGCAGAACGTTTCATGCACTAATGCAGTGGTTAGGAGATCCCTGGGCTTAGCAGGTTCTGGGACAAGGAGACAAGAAGCAAATCCCCATCTCCCCAGCCTCTCCTGCACCAGCCACATCAGCACCGCTGAGCCGGAGCATCCTGAGGCAACCATTGCTTCGATTCCTTCAATTCTGTGCACTCTGTTAGGGTAAAGCCAGATTGCCTTTATGAATCCTTTGTTTATTATCACGGATTTTCTAGAAACAGACTAATTGGCACAAGTAGCCAAAAATTACTGCAATTTTTTTTTTTTGATTGCTCTAATTCAGAAAATTCAGCAAGCAAACACACAGACACAGACACATAAGGTAATGCATTGGAAAACACTCCAAGCTCATTTATTTTGCCAGCTATAATTATTTATTGTTTATAAAACCCAATAGAACAATAAAATTTCATATCTGACATGCAGTAATTGCCAGGGCACTATGGAGGCTGGGTGCTCCCTGGGGTCCAGGAGCATGGGAGCATCCTCGGGGCAGCAAACCAGGATCTCACAGGTAGGACCTGTCTCACCACCCTGGCTTGGGAGCAGGAAAGCCCTGGGCAGCGCCAGCTCTTGGCATAGGCACCCCCTGAGGACAGCTGGCAGACTCCAGGGCCATGGCAGAGCTCAGCAGTGGCACAACAATGTGGGGAATCCTGAAATGTGGCAGAACTCAAACCGTGTTCAAACCAAGAGGACACTTCTGTGCTGACCACTGTGAGTTGTGATACCTTGTAATATATTTTGTAAAATAATTAATTTTTAGCAATATGGGCCCTTACACTATTAACTAATGTAATATTTTTACTGGGAGACAAGTCACCTCCCATCTTTTAGTGACAGTGATTGGAGTTATGATAATTGGAGAATAGATTGGTGAGACCTGGTATTTACCAACAACATGACACCTTCTAGTAGGCAGAAAAGAGCAACTTTTCTGTTAGGCAAATAACAATATTTGCTAAGCCTATACTTTAATTCAGCTTTAAATAGTTGATTTTTTCTTTTTAGCCATATCACTGTAACTATATTCTCATATATTTTGAATATATGTCTTCAAATTAGCAATGAAGGACTTGCAAATATTCCATACTAAGTCACTGTGGAGAATGCCAGGTCCTTGTAGATTTTAAGTGTACCTGATAAGCAGAACCACATCTGTGAGTACCAACAAGATACACTGAACATCTGCTGCTCTCTAGCAAATGGGACAGTGCTGACTTCATAAGCAACCTCAAAGGAAATCATATTAGGTCTTTGTGCCTTCATTTCCTCTTCTGTGACTTTAACATTTTCTGTGACTTTGCTACTGCTAACAGCTGTCAAGAATAAATAAGGCATGTTTGAGTTGCTAGTTTTCACTGCCAGAGATCTCCAAGTGATTAACTAAAAAATGTCTTCGTGGTTCCCTCACGTCATCTACATATTGCTTCAGTACATTCATTACTTACACATTGAAAGATGCTACTCTAGGGATGTCAGATCTCATTTCTCTCAGCAGACAAGACTTAAATAAAAATCCACCACATTGTCCCTGTTCTGGGCTGGTCCTGCCTGCCTTTTAAGGAAATGTACTGGGTTTGGCTGGGATGGAGTTAATTTTCTCCATAGTACCTAGTATGGGGCTGGGGTTAAACCATGACAGAATGGAGGGAACTTTTGTGGACAAATATTCTTTGTTTCAGTAATAACTTCTTTTTAATGATGGAGTCAGAGGGAAAAATGGTGGTTTTGGGGGGTAGGCATGGGGGAAGTTGCAGCAGGGAGAGGAAATTCCTGTTTTGCATTTAGATATCCTGGTAAGGATCGGTGGTGGCAGCTCCTCGAGCAGAGTGCTTTAACCTCTCCTTTTCCTCCAGCTGCCAGAGGGGAAAAAGTAAATCAGAGACTGCTGGGAATTGCAGTCCTAGATTCTGCCAGCCTTTAGCACAGGAATCTGGCAAAAGTCCCTGCTGGAAAGAGCACAGTGTTTATATAGAACCTTCTCTGCACATGGGAGGAAATCCAAAATGCAAACCCATGTCCCAAAATGCTGAGGAGCTTCCTCTCTTCTTCTCAAGCAGGTTCTAAACCCTAGAGTTGCTCTTGTCCCCAAGCCCCAGGGATGAAACTCTCTTTTTTAATTCCTTTCTTGCTCACTTAAACCATAATCTTTGGAGTAAGGTCTATTCCAGGTTAGGAGTGTTGCCTATTCTCCCCTCCTCCAAGGAATCCTGCTGAACATGAGGATGTCACTCCTTAAGTCACTTCTCAGAGCTATGTCATGCACTGCCACCCACTTGACACTCTGAGCCTGATATCTTCTCCATAGATTATATACTTATAATTAATGCTTTTTAGGGAAACTGTAAGGATTGCATTTTTCTTTTCCTTTTGCTTTTTTCCCCCCTTCTCTTTTAATAAAAGCACAGTGAAGGTGTTTATCTTTTGTTTAAGGGAACAAAACATTCCCTCTGAACAGCCATGAATTTTGGGCCTTTTTCCACATAAGAAAGAGGTTTCATCTCCTTTCTCTCAGAGGGCAACTTCACGACCACCACAAGAGCAGAGACAAACTACAGGTATATGGAGATGTCACCTGTTGGAAGGGTGCTCAACAGGAAAGGAGGATTTTTGTGTTTGGGCTGTATTTGTGCTGGTCATATTCATATTTTAATTCAATGGAAAATCCATAAACACTGTGAGAGCTGTCTCTGTTGTGCTGCCTGGTGGCACAGCTTCATTCAAAGAAAGGCTGAACAAACCCCTCAGCCCAGCCAGAAGCCTGATACCAAAAGATGGGAATTTGAACCCCTGTGGGCCAAGAAAGGAAATCTCCAGCTTATTTAGGCTGCATGCAAAAGAGGGATGAGAGTTACACCTCTAGCTCAGCTTTGTTGTTATGTATCTGTGTACATAGACAAGATAGGTCAGGCTTGGGGGATTTTGGCTGCCTGTGAGCCTGCAAGCTGATCTGGAGTTTCAGCTTGTGCTGCCTGGGCACCTCTGGAAGCAGAACCAAGGGTGGATGTAGGCAGGTCAGGCATCCCCACAGCTCAGTAGCAGCTGCACGGCTTTTTGGAACAGAGTTTAAGCCTCTGCTGTCCACAGTTTTCCTAAGCCATCTCTAGAATCTGGATGTTGAGGCTTAAGTAAAGACACTAAGGTGAAGACATGTGATGTTGGAAGGGAGTTGGAAATCTCATCCCTGTTAAGACTGTGCCATGAGTATGAGCACTTCCACAGGGACCTACCAGGAGGGGGTTCAGGGTCTTGAGGAAAAATCTACACTTGCCTCCACACTCTGGCAAGTCCCATCCAGCATCCCTGCCCATCTGGCTTTTCTGTCTTTGGAGCTTGTAAAATGTGAATGGGTCAAATTCATACAAATGACAACACATACAAATTATTTCATGCATTATAGCTCAGCTCAAACTGATGTACACCTGTGCTTGAAGGTATGAGGGATCTCGGGCATTATTCAAGTTTCTCCTAGCACAATTATTCACATTCAGCACAAATAGGGAAATGATGCACTGCACTGTGTAACATCTGTGTCTTAGAGTCAGTGATTAACATTCTCTAAGCTCTGACATGCTTCTACATTAATAGGAACAAATGGAATCATAGAGCAGTTGAGCCAAATTAATTATAGAACCATGTGATACAATTTCAAAATGAAGTCTATCTGTTGCTCCATTTTTATTTACAAATAGGTAAATACATTCATGTCAAGGTAATGCCTCAATAGTCTGCCAGTGAAAAAAAAGGCTTTGGTAGACAGGTTTAGAGGACAAGATCTATGAACATAATTTCTCAGCTTTTTTCTTTCATTAAAGAGAATGCTGTGGAGTTGAACATCTCTCAAATAAAACACTTTGGAAGAAGTTGTTAATATGTTTGAATAGAGATGACATATCATGCTTTGTGCCTTTAAAACAGTATCAAGCAGTACCTCCCAATCTTCATCGCAAAGAGATAAGACACAGTGTTCTGTGCTGTAAGAAATGCACAAAACCCCCATAAGAAACACGCACACAAAAAGAAAAATTAACAGTTCATGTGCAAAGTCTTGATTCTATCAGACTAAAAAATATCTCTCTTCTGCATCCTGGCTGTTTCTGCCCTCAAATATTTAACATACTTTTAGGAGTTGTATAAATAAATAAAGCTCTTATTTTATGACAGTGTTCCAAAAAGAGTAATTTTTGCAGAGAAGGGGCTTCACGAAGGTGAGTCATAATCTCCCATTTCACAATCTCTGTCGTGGTGTAATCTATAGTACAAACTACTTGAGACAGGGATTAGCTCTTGAATTTAGGTCACTACACTGCCTAGTCCAAAACATTAGGTCTGATATCTAATTCTACAATACTCTTAATTCCTGAGCTGTTCTGACTGCTGCAGTTCTTGATCGGCACTGGTAGATAAAAGTGCAGTACAAACCTATGCTCCCCATTGTCCAACAAAATCATTGGCTGCAATATTATCCAGCATTATTAGTTAGTAACTGCTGAGGTTTTTGGTTCAAATAAATAGCATTATTCTAATTATCAGCAGAAGCTAAGTGAAGTAATTTATATTATTTTACTGTAAAGAAGGTGGTGGAGGAGGAGACCTGAAAAACATGAATTTTGTAAGGACAGGGGTAAGTATGAGTAATTAGGGCATACCAAAATATTAAGCAAAGCACCAGACTCAGTATGAAAGTTAGCACACTTGTCTTGTAAACACCGTGGGAAGAACTGATGGCTGTCTTTCAAGGTATAAGGTTTTTTTCCTTTTTTTGTTTTGTTTTGTTTTGTTTTGTTTTTTTTTAACCTGGAATTGTGCACTGTTCAGAATCAGACTACCTTTTCAGCATAAATCAAACAATCAGAACCCATATTCATCTCATGGCAGTTTGACCTTGGTATATATACAGGTTTGGATCACAGGCTTCATACCTTACTACCCTCCTTTCCTCTCTTGCCCCTCTGAGGGCCATGTACTTCACCACATCTGTGATTCCCTTTTTTTTTTTTTTTTTTTTAATATGTTGGATTCAAATAAATTCTCTTTTCAAAGCAGTATTATTCTTTGCCTACATTTCTGCATGGAAGGAAAGGTCTTTCAGGTACTGGGAGGTCCGACTGTCTCCTCACTGTCTCTGCTCCTCTCTACTGCCCTCTGGCATAATTTTGGCCAATTCTGCACAGGATCTTTAACTGCAGTAGGCTTACATGCTGTCTTCGTCATCTTCTTTCTTTGACAGAAATGTTCTGTAGATATGAGGGTGTCGATGTACATATGTATAAAACTGCTTGTTCATCACTTGATGAACGGATGTATTCATGAAGAAAAAAATATTTTTTCCATCACATGCTTTTCATTGGTATAAATTACACAAGCAGACCTCTGTTAACAGGCATGAGGCACAGCCCTCACATTATGCTTGCCTACTGCTCTCTGAGTGTTTCCTCCTCTCCTTGAGTCCTACATGCTCTCAGGCAACACTTGGCACTTGGATCAGCTGCTCCTTCATTAAGATAACTCCTTTTTCTCTTTCAAAACTCACTTCAAATGTCTTCCTTCCACTGAGACTTCACACAGTCTGCCCCCCAGCACTATGTGCCACCATCTCTTCACTTGATCTTTTTGTTCTTATCATCTATATTTGTATTAAATTGTCTTCTTCTTGGGCCTTGCTTTCCATGCTCTTACGAAGGGATATTTCAATCTCCAGGAATGCAGAACTAGGAGAATACAAGCCAAGAATTAAATATTTTCAAATTCTATTCTGAAATTTTTACTGTAGTTTTGTTATTGGGTAGGCAGACTGAAACCACCATTTAAAATATGCCAGTTTAATCTCCAGAAGCAAAAAAAAAACCAACAAAAACCAAAAACCCAGCCCCTGGAGCTCAGCAATTAGAAAATGAAAGAAGATTGCTTTCCATAGATATGTTATGATTCGCAATGATCTAGATACCGGAATGAATAGCTAATTCACACATATTATCATTTAAGAGCCAAATCTACTAAACACACCCCTGACTTGAAAGAAATCTAAGAATAGGAGGCATGTCAATTACTGTAATCCTTAAATTATGCATATCTTTCAAAATCTTCTATCAATGTCTTAGGGTTTTCTTCTTAGGAGGTTTCTGTACTTCCTCCACAAGGCAAAATGAAACAATGCTTTATTTCAATAAATGTTGTGCCTGAAGGACTGTTATTTGTTACTAGGAATTAAATAATTTGAGGGATCATGCCTTGTCATACTAACCTAAAAGGAGTTTTGGTCCATCAGATCTTCCGTCTTTCTTCAGAAGTGATCAGCAGGTAGAGGAAAATGCTCTGATTCTGTTACCCAGAAGGGAATAAATTATTCAAAAAATGTTAATGTAGAAGGCAAGCAGAGAATAACTTTCTCCATCAGTAACTTAAAAAAAAAAAAAAACCTTTCACATCTGTCTGTATCAGAAAAACACAGATACAAGATGATTTTGGATTTCTATTTAAGAACCCTAAAATAAGAGCATCTGTTAGCTGCAAAGGTAATCACTATACAAACATATGGGTATGCAATGAAAGAAAAAAAATATATATCTTCATCTTTTTGTGGCTTATACAGTAAAAGGCGGGGGTAGCTCACTTGCATAACAAAGGCAGCAGAGCCTTAGGATACAGATTTTGAGGATCATTCTCATTCTTGAGGAAAGGCAAGTATATAGATTATTCTTAATGCAAGGTCTGAACGCACACAATTGGATCTGAGTGAAAATGGAACTGTGGAGCTGCTCTCTCCTGCTTACATGGAGAATTTCTATTTCTTTAACTCTCCTCGTACCACTGCACAGCCTTCCCTCACTGGATTCAGCTCTGTAGGTGCAGAGATTCTCATGCCTGAAGTCTTTGTCCTTGGTAATCTTTGGTCAAACCATATTTTAATTTTATTTTTAAATTATCTAAATCCTGAAAACACAAGTCACAGGCTCAAAGTCCCTTTCCAAAGCTTCTCAAAGTGTCATGTCACACTTGCATGAGGCTTTCCATTGATATTTCCTTTACTAATGCCATAAATCCTTTCTTTTCACATGCAGCCTTATGGCTTGACATATGAAACTGGTCAAGTTCAAATGGTCTTTTGAGCTTATTAAGCCAGTTAAAGCACAAGAATAACATTGCCACAGCCAGGCCCAGCAATCTTTGGCTGTGTAGCTCCACCACCAAATACCTCGTTGTGAATGGGTGAGGTTCAAGTCTGGGTCTGGAGCAAGCACTTGCAATTAGGCTGTGACACATGCTGTGTTTTGGTCAAGCCATGATTATTCATGAGTACCCCCCATATCCATACTCCTGACCATGACACGAGCATAACAGATGTTTGAGTCTCATAATCCCATTTTTTGTCTAGAATCAATTTTTCATTGGTGTTTTTTTTCTACAAGAATTTCAGCCATGTTTTTGAGAGCAAGTAAGAGTCTGATTGCAACTACTCTGCTTGCCTATACTGATCAGGTAAATACTACTGCTTAGCACATCTTTTCGTAATATTTGTGCCTGTGGTTGTCCATATGCAGGAATAATGCTGAGAAATATCATATTCCTGGTCTCAAAGACAGACTAGGCATCAACACAATAGAGAGGACCAAATCTCATGGTAATTTTTTTACTCAATGTCTGTTTTAACTCTGTTATAACTCTGCTGCCACATAGAACTATCAGTTAATCTAGCAGTGGTTTTTCTGAACATGATCTTCAAATCGCTGGTCTTGAATGACAAATCGGTCTTATAGAGTCTATGGACAGATGGATTTTATGCACTGATACAGAATCAGTGCTATCTGAATGCATCTCAAAGCATCCATTTCTTCTGTCAGGCTCTGAAGAGTTGTGGTCTTTAAGTGTGATTTTAAATTATTTTTCTTTTTTAAGGTGTGCATCTAGAAAATTATTTTGATGTCATAATCAATCATCAAGAAATACACAGCTGCAATTAGCAATAACAATCTATGGGATGCCATATTCCTTTGTTAGGGAAACACTTCTCATTTGCACATTTTTTGACATATGGGGATACCCTCAAACTGTTTGTTGAGATAAACATCCTAAGAAAGTTCCAGTTTGAGACAGGTCTTGAGGCAATCCACTGCAGGTTTTAGGATGCAGATCAAAACTGCTTATATTAGCTAAAAAAGCTTCTTTCAACCCTTGCACACATATGTGGGTGTATTCTAATTAAAGCTTGATGGATAATGAATAATTTATTTAAAGTCTTTCACCTTCATTATTTGCAAATTTTCAATAACAAGATTATAGTTTTCTTGAATTTTTTACTGGAAATTACTCCTTGGGCCTCATTTATTACCCCTTTTTACCAGTTTCTACCTTTTTTTGTATCCTATTTTTCTTTTGTCTTTTTCTCTCTGGACTCTTACCACCCATGATCTGTATGTGTGACTAACTACCTTTATACATCCTACCTATCACTGCATTGCATTCAGACTCTGCTCTAGCTATTTTTTGCTCCTAAAACTGTGGAGTCATCCAGACCCTGGCAAAATGGATATAAAATGGTGCCAGCTCAGAAGGGGATTTTTTTTCTCCTTCTTTTATACTCAGATTATACACTCATAAATACATACGTAGGTGTGAGGATATAAGAAAATCTCTCCGTCTATTGTGGTTCATCTTACTCTTCCATGCTTAGCTACTAAGACACTGTAATGATTTTGCTACAGTTGCTGCATTTCACCTAATATTTTTTCTTGTCTTGTCATATCAGTCTTTTTTCCCAGTTCCCTAATTTTTCCTTTGTTTTTTGTAAAACTACCATTTCTCTACAGCCAGATATTTGCCTGAGAAGGAAGAGGAGTGACAGCTCAGCAATAGTAGTAACTCATTTGTATTTCTTTCAGATGCAGAAATGGTAGTCTGTATATTACTGAGCTCTGACATTCTGATAGTCAAACATTTTATAGTTTCCCACTCTATTCCACCTTTCTGAGACACATTCAGATGGTGTTGCCCCTGTGCATGAAGGATCTTTCACCTGTTTACAGAAATTCCAAGTCCAATGGTGATGCTGGATATTGAATTTGGATATAATTATTCTTATCACTTGGTACCAACAGACTCAGAAGATCCTCAGGTAGGCTGTATCCTTGGAAGATTTGTTGTTCTCTGCCAGCCTGGAATAAATCCCTTAAATGAAGTTCAGACTCCGCAGAATGCTGGATATGCCAACACAGTCGTGTACATGGAGGGGAAACAGGCATGCTGCCATCCCTAGCCAGAAATCACTGTGTCCCAAAATTACTTCTTAGGCTTTGGACATATCACATCTTAGTCTATCAAAGAGATCATATCAGAAATCTCTCTTGTGACCTTACATTTTCTTAACATCCGTGTGGCTTTGTGGAAAAAAATTTTCTCTTGGGTTTTATGGCTGGTATGGATCTTATTAGGATCCTGCAATCTTTTCTCTTTGAAGGAATACATGGGAAACCCCACTGAACAGGAGACAATGGATAGTAAAACATGGTTACATTCAGGAGTTGTTTCTTCAAATAAAATGTGACTAAAATCAAGAAACAAAGCTGGAAGGAAACAGCATGGCTAAACCAGTCTACAAAAAGAAGAAAGAGACAGATTTTAGGTTAATTTCAAAGTGTCGTTTATGGTTCAGAACAGAAAAGAGTAGTATTCAAACTGTGTAATTGCAGGGAGGCTTAGAGTGCCTGCAAGTGGCGTGCACAAAACAAGGGAAGCAGCCCAGTGCTGCTGCAAGCTCCTCACTGGACCCACCACTCTTGTTTCTAACGCAATAGAAAACCAAAAACAAACTTCAGGCAAAATTTAAAGTATTGTTACACTCTAGAAAGGCAAGAGCAAAACAAAGTGGCAAAATTCTGACACTGAACTGTCACTATAGGACACCTGAAAGCACAACGCGAGCCACAGCTATTTGCAAGGTAAAGAAGAAGGTTTATTTTCTGCCTCCAACTTTTATACTTTTCCAAAGGTGACAGTGGATTGGAGAGTGAATGGGCCACCTCTCCAAAGACATTGGACAAACTACTAGTACATCAAATTTCTCCACCCCTATGAAGGAATGCAAAACAATATGTTGTTTATAGAAAATTGTGTGAGAAAGTTTTCTAACAGAATGTAAACTCAGAAGGCTTTAGAAAATCTTAAGAATCAGGGTTACACTAAACCATAGTAATGATACTAACGCAACACTGAAGCCTCCTGTATCCACAACTGAAATGTTTTGGTTTTCCAGCTGGTGAATTTCTTTAGATGGTTTTGTAAGCAAAACTAAAACATATAAAGCAAACCCCTGAAAAGTCTGTCTGCTCCAAAAAGAAGTATATTAAATTCTGACAGCTTTTTTTTGCTGTATACCAGGTGGGGAAATGTAGGACAAATGAATTGCAAAAAATATGTATTTGTTCCATTTTATGTTCCTTTGTTATAATCTTCCTTGAAAAACTAAAAATTCTTAAAAATATGCTTCTCTGCTTTCTATATTAGCAACCATGTAATTTGTGACTTCTGCTACCTCACTTCCAGGTCCTGCCTTGAACACATTAAAAGCTGAGTGTGCTCTTCCCCACTCCCCTGCCCCCATCCTGACGATCAGGGCCATTTTAATGTTTTGAGAATTGTTGCATTATTTAGTAGCTGGTGTCACTAGAATGCTGGTAGTTTTTAATCAACCATTAAAATACACTTACATGCTTCAGAGCACGTCAGCTTCTTGTCTCAGGGGCTAACTCTGGAAGCAAAAATAACCCTGAAACACTTGGGTTAAGTATAGTTATGCAAAGCTTTGCTTCCTGTATGGCAGAGGCACCAAAAACATTGAAACCTCTTCTGGCTTCAGTGGCTGTGGGCTATGTAGCATACCTAGCTTCACTCAAAGCTGGTTTGTCTGCTTTTCTCAGGGAGGTGAGAACTGCCTAAAGGGCACTGGTTTGTTTCTTGGCAGAGCCAAAAGCTATTTTTTCCTGATAAGAAATGAGAGATGCAAGTTAATAACCAGTACCAAGGTGCGTTTATTTTTGTGGTTCTGACTTAAAGTACCTTACAGTGACCAAAGTTCCACCAGGTAAAATAGCGAAACAGTGGTTGTGTTGGTTTTTTACCCTCTTGTATCATGAGGTAATGCTCCTGGCTTTCCTGGAGTTTGCCCTCACAAAACCCGGTGTTTGCCTGGCAGCAGAAGAGTAGGTAAGCCAGCTGCCTGAGTAAAAAAACTGCACTGTAAAAGGCTGCCAGTGGGAAAACCCTGCCTAGATCTGCTATGACACCTCCTGGGTGGGGCAGAAGAATACCAGACAAAGTGTTCTACATCTCCATTCTGTCCCTGCAGTCTAGAGTCACCTCTGAGATTTGCCTGCTGCTGTGCAAATGTGTGTCACCTCACTGCAGCCACAGGCCAGCACCTTGATTTTGGATGAGCATAGCAGCCTTGCTTAAAATGATGAGACTTCCAAAAGATTTTGGCCACAGGTTTTCATTAGGAATGCCTTCTCTTGCTCTTCAGCTTGGGCACGGGAGCAGGAAACCAGGTGGGTATGTGTTCTAGCAGGGACACCCCTGCAGGTGGTTTGCCTGTCTTTGAAACAATGAAAGTGTGACATCCGCGTGGAGTGTGACATCCACGTCCCATTTTCAGTCATTGACGCTTCCCTTCTCACCACGCTGCTCCCTCTGGCACATTCAGGGGAGCCCTGCAGCACTGTGAGGCAAGAGGCACAACCCAGCTCCTGGAAAACTCTCCCTCAGCATGGCCATCACTGGCATGGGGTTGCTGAGGCTGAGAGGGTCCCTTGGAAGGAGGGGATGTGAGAGGTGGGGTGAGGGAAGCAGCTGGCACAGCCCTGAGTCTGGCAGCAGGCACCATGCTCAGTGCTGGTGTTTTATTTTAGGTATGAGTTCTATGTTTGGCTGGGTACTGCAGGTACATGGTCAACTTTAGTAGTGCCTGGCATTCATGGAGATTCTGGCTTGCTTTTCTTCTTGGTGTAAGAGTGGTCAGACCAGGGCATCAGCTTTGTGATGACAATTAATGTCCTGGTGGAGAGGAGCATCATTAAGGCAGTGCTTAGATCACTCTTTTAGTCTAAAATCCACCTTGGCAGAAGCCAGCTTCCACTCTAATATTCAACTCTATCCACAGCCACTCTTGCTTTTGGACAGAACTGTTCAGAATGTGCATGTGTGGGTCTGTCCTCACTCAGAGTGGGCACTGATGTAAAAAGTCAAGTCACTGTTTAATTGATGGATTTAATTCTCCATCAAGATGACCAAGGGCAGGACCCTAGCTTAAATGTGTAATTTCACCTCCTGTCTCCACTGAACATCTCAGAAACCTTTACACTTGGTACTTATTTTAAGCACTTGAGGGAGGCAGCTCCATAGGTTTTCCTTGCTGTTCTGCATCAGAGACACTCACAACACTGTAACCTAGTGACAATAATCTAATGCTAGTAAGTGAACAGTAATCTGGGATTGCTTTAAAATGTGTATCAATGATAAACATCTGTTTTCTTACAGACAGCATTTGTGACAGCAGCTCTGTTTGTGTCGGAGTAGAGTGGTCTGTGAGGATGTAGTCACAGTACAGGATGACTCCCGTACTGCTTTAGACTGGCAGGCTTTTAAAGGTCTCTTGGGCCAAATTCTTTACTTCTTTGCATCTCATATCATTAATTCCAACAGAGAAAAATATCAATCCAATGACAGCAGACACTGTGCAATGTACCTGACTTAGCATAGTGAGAAGTGTCAGGAGTCTGAATTGCCTTTAGTCCTCCCTCAGCTTTATTCTTCACCAGCTTACATCTTTCTTCACTGTCTGTTCAAGAATCACTGGTTAAAAATATTGTTAGCAACTGACACACACTCTGTCTTCATTGTAAGTGAGTAATTGTGGCAGACTGGCAAAAAGGAAAGGTTTCATGCACCCCTGAAAGTAACATTATGCTTTTGAGTTTGATTACTACTCTTATTATGAGTTTATTCTGCATTGTCATTCTTCCATCACTTTCGCAATTTAGATGAGCACAGATATTTGAAAAGTAATACAGAACACTATTGAAAACAATGGTTTGAAACACTGTAATAAATGAGTGAGTAACAAAATGCATGCCCTTTCATCTGTGCATTATTTGTTTAAAGCCAACAGAAAGGTGAACTTGCTTAAAATAAGCATTTTTCAGGGATTCTAAGATTTCTGCACCAGTGAGTTGGTCGTGCCAATCCAAATGTCACTGTACTTGGTTGGACTCCATAAACATAAAGATGGACCCTAGTCACTGGGAGTTTGCCACCTACCATAGCTCTTCAAGAAGTTATTTGCTTACCATGACATAGCAAAGTACTTTAGTGCAAGCTTAAACAAAGGCTTCCCAAAGAAGTGAGTATTCCCAATGAAACAAACAGGTCTTTAGTATGTCACAAAGCACCTGCTGAGTGTGGAAAACATTGTTCCTAAAACTAAGAATTTTCATCACAGAATTCAAGCTTTAATCAATGTTTAATTATAAAGGCTTCTATTTCAGGCAGTTTATGGATAAAATGCCAGTATCTGTGTGACTGTTTCACAACAGACATTTAAGTGCGTGTGCAGAGGGAACACATCATACTGCATAAGGCAACCCACGTCTGTAATTAATAATGTGTTTGGTGGAGCCTGTACTTAACTGAAACATAAGAGAAAATTACTTCAGAAAACTAAAACACACAAAGATGCAGAGCAAGCACTTACGGTGGTCTCAGCCCTAGGAAAAATAATAAGAATATGCAATGCATCCATATGGTTCAAATAAAGGGAAGCGTGTGTTCCGAGTTAATGGCACTTACTGGAGATCCATTCCTCCTCCTGCAGGGGAGCTGGGAGGTATCGTCACCTGGAGCTCCAGACAAGCCAGGAAGGCCCCTCCTCTGAGATCACATACCAGTGTTTCCAGATGTGGAGCTGTGTAGTCAAGGCTACTGTGTTTGATTTTTAACTCAGCCCTTGGACACTGGGGAGGATTCCCTTGGCCTGGACTGCCATTCCCCAGAGGATTCTCATGCCTTAGTGAGGCGAGGTCAAGAAAAGGGGAGAAGGAGGAACTGGACATGATGAATTACAACTGTTATTGCTACCGTCACAGAGTGCAATGTTACTATGGCAATAATTATTTGCAAAAAAATCCCCAAATTTGTAGGTGAGGCTAATCCTGAGAGCAAGCCGTAAGCTCCGCACGGCTGTGCAGCTGAGGGATGGAGCCAGGCAGGCGGCTGGGGTTCCCAGCTCCTCACTGGTGCCCTGCCGGGCTGCTGCCACAGCCACAGCTGGAGACACTTTGGTAGGCTCTGCACTACCCTTGCCTTTTAAAGAACAAAAGCAACCAAATGCAAAGCAGCAGTTCTTTACGTTCTGCTTTCCACTAAACATATGGTAGAGTCTCCCATACACCCCGTGATAATGCAGTTGATAAAAAACCTTAATATTTGCAAATACATGTTAAAAATCCATGTGTTATTGATCTCAGCTTTTCCAGATCTTTTAAAGGTGCCCAAAGTATCACACTATGTATTCCATGAACAATCCTAGTTCTGCCTCTCTCTCAGTCCTTCATCTGAATGGAAAACTGCTTGGTGTGAGGTAGCAAAGAGGCTTTTGAAATTCATTGCCAATTCACTATTATCAAGGAGACCTTTAGGTGAATCAGATAAAGGCCTGACTGCATCCCTTAAAACCAAACCCTGCATGTGCATTCAGTTATTTTGTGTGAGTGTAATGAGTAAGAATTTAATTAAACTCCCCTCCTAGCCAATATATCTTACAATTTTCTGGTCTAAGAGGGATGGTTTGCAAAAAGTCTGTGGGGTGAAGAGAAAGAGGAAAACAATATAATATTTTATGAAATCTCTGATCATGTATTATTTGTTTCTACTTCACAAACTACTGGATTGATAGTATCTTCAGGCTATTCTCCTGATGGATGAGATAGAATCAGCCAAACAGGGAGCAGAGCCAGTGTTACAAGACCCTTAAAATCAATTTTGAAAGAATTGTGTGTGCAACACACACATGCACAACAAAAAACTGACCATTCTAATTGATTAAGAAACAAAGACTCAATTTGCTACCCTCATGAACAAAAAATGCTAACTATGTTTGGGTAATTAATATATCTGGTGAAATTTCAAACTAAGTGCAGCTGTTACGCAATCACGAAAAGCAGATCTGTGTCTAATTGTTTGCTCAGCTTTATTAATTGGCACTGAAAAACAAATACTGTTTACTGTGTTCATGGGAATGGAAACTTCTAAGATTAATTCAATTTCATCAACAAGAGTTTTCTGATGAACTTTACTTATCAAACTGCAGCTTAGCATTTTTTGGCACATCTTTTCATTTGAAGAAAATGGGGAGCTTGTGTACATAGCATAAAACAGAATCAGATTTAGGACATTACAATAGATTCTGATATACATTTGGTCACCTTAAGGGAAATCAGAATTATTTAAAATATGAGGTCCTGCATCAAACTGAGTTCTTAGTAGTCACAGCCAGAGGAATGCATTTTATTAGCATTAAGTGGTATTTATTTCTGAAACAGTTTATGCTTTAAAGGGCTATTTTTGATAGTCATTGTTCCTGCTACATGATAACTGGAGAAAACGTGCTTTTTTTAAATTTTATTTTTTTCTATAGCATGCAATATATACGCAAGTAAGCAAAGATGTTTCTATAGGGATAGAAAATGTATCTCAGCTCAGAACCACACAAAATCCTGTAAAAAAAATTTTGGCCTAATAAAAACTACATGGTGAATGTATGGAATTCAGAGAATGTGTTTATCTTGGAAGGTCTTGAGATCTTGTTCTTGTATTTCTCTGGAAAGTATATAGCATACCTTTTTTTTTTTTTCCTTGGTGTTACAGGATAGAACAGGTACTGGGAAGCGTTTATGAAAATAGAGGTGAGAGAGGACCTTGAGACACTGAGGATTGCAGTTCATTACAAGGACTACACAGATAAAAAAATATCATGGTACATTTGAACCTCAATAACTATTTCAGTACTAATTTTATGGCAAGTAAGTCAGAGTGCATTACATATCACAGGATGTATACTTTGTTGTAAGTTGAGATGTTTCCCTTAGGGAGTCAAGGGAAAGAAGTGAGGGCAGGGATAGCCACAATCACCCTGCTCTGCATTAAGTGCTGTCTCACCTTCATGATTTTTCAAAGCTTCACAAAGATGTTCCACATCCATCAGGCCTGAGGAGTCCCATGGAGATAAAGCAGTGAGCAGATCCTCCTCTGCAACTCTACATGGAAAAAAAACCCAAACACAGCGCGAACAGTTACTGGCAGCAATTTCACGGGGCCAAATTCATCACACTCCAGGGTCTAAGAAAAAAAAAAAAAGCGCAGCATTTAGTCCGTGCAATTTTATTGCTAGAAGTTTTATTGGCTGCCCTCTAGTGAGACCTCTTAGTGGCACAGTCCCTAACCTCGGTGTATGGGTTGTCTGGGCAGGAGTCAAGATGCTGTGTTTAACCTCTTTGTCTCGGTCTGCAGTATTTAGATCTGCAGCATTTCCTTCCTGAGCAGTAGTGAGTAGGCACTGGAAACATGTGGGGGCAGGAAAGAGAGAGGTTCTATCCTGGGAATTTCTTGGCATTGTCGGGATGACAATTAAAGGGTGATTTTCTCATTAAAAAGATGGGCAACAGCATGTAGTAGGTTTCCGCAGTTATTTTACATTCTAGAATTTAAGGATGGATGATTTTTAATTGTTATGGCTGAAAGATCATCTTATCCAAGTGTTTTAAAGTCTAGCTGTGTTACTCATTATAGGCCACCATTTCTTACAAAATCTCTCTTGAACATAAAGCTTTCTTAATTTCAGGTACCTCAAAACCCCTATGAAACTGTGATATTCTCTTTGTGGTCACACCTTGCAGCATGCTCTGAATTTCTAGGTAATCCTTACCTAGCAAAACTTGTGTTTAGCAGGAACTTTGGGGGTCCACTTGCTCAAACTTGGAGCTGGTCAGACTTATGCCAGCAGAGCAGCAAGTCTGTGAACTCAAGAGGGGCCAACTTTACTGCTTCCATGCCTGGACATGCTGCTGGCATGTTTGGTTTAGCTCACGTTTGACTCTGGAAATAAAGAGAAAAGGTCGGGCCACATGAAAGAGGCTTGGTAACTCTGGGAAATGAGACAAAGGCTCTTTCTTCTGAATTGCTTTCAGTTCCTATGATCCACATTTTCATAAAAGAGCGTAATTTCCTGATACACACCTGAGGCTGAGGCTTTTCCTGAACCCACACCTGTAAGGGTTGCATGCCCTTTTGTTTTGTTTCTCTCCAGTACAAGATTTTCCCTCTTCCTGACTCATTGCTCAAGCTTACATGGAATAATCTGAGCATCCATGGGAGTTATGCGTGAAGTGCACGTACTTTAAGAAGGATCTGCATCAGCACTGGCACATGTTCTATATTAGTCAGTGTTGGAAAGGATGGGTGAAAATGGTATGATCAGGAAGCTGGACAAAGACATTTGCTCACCACCTTTGGCAATGGGTGCAAAATAAAAAAATATTATTTAATAGCACTTCCAATTCTGTTTGCGGTAATCATAGTTTGGCACAAACCCTCTACCACAGCAGGCAAAATGCTATTAAATTGTGTCAGATTTAAGGGAAAAATAATGGAATTTTTCTTCCATAAATCATAAAACCCTGAGTATTTGCAATCTTGTAATGGTCTTGTAATCCAAGCCCCTGCTTACATTACTTTATCTTTATGAAGGTGATAAAGAAAACATAACATAGTGTGCTTGATTATAAATTATAATTTTATAAGCATCAAAAAATGCAAACTTGCAAAGCTTTTGTTCGTGCTTAGGTTTTCACATACTTAAGTGCCAGCAGATGTTCAATGATCAATAAAACTCAATTTATATACATTATTCTGAAGCATCCTTGATCATAAATACAGGCTGGGAATGTCTAACTTCACTCTGAGTAAGAAAGATGATAATAGACTACAAAGTTGCAGTATGGAATTCTATTGTGGTAAATTTTACTTCAGCTCTGGAAATAAAGCACTTCTTGATTTTCATTGAGACTGCTGAGACAGAGCCCATGATTTAGAACCTAAACTGTAGCTTTATGGAAACAGCAAGGGGCTAAAATTAACTTCAGCATTGGCAGGCAAAAATCTTACTTATTGTGGCAAACTAAACATCCCCAGAGGCTATAGGCTTTCTAACAAGGTGTCCCTGAATTTTAGTGTTTACATTTGCAATGACAAACAAACATACCTTTATTGGGGAGTGACCACTGATTCACGCAGATTTCAGGAAAGCAGGTCCGAAGACGTTCTTCATTTCAGAACTGACTCTCAAAGCAAACACTGGGAATGTGAGACTATGCATGTGAGCTCATACCCATCTCAAGAGTAGGACTGGAAGAACAAACTCTTCTGAAACCAGGTGCCTGTCAGATGAAATAGAAGATGATTCAAAGTAGAGCAAGAAGGACCAGTATAGTGCACTTCATGTGTTAAATAAGAAAAAATTAAGCAAACAACAGAAGAAAAAAAGGTAAAGTGATATATTGTCTTCCTCCTTCCTGTCCTTTCACTGTACTTTTTCCATAGAAGTAGCAAACCCAGCAGACTTAGGCAAGAGTGACAAGAGACCAGCCCATTTCCCCACATGTAGAGTTACTTCAGTGCTGAAACTACAATTTCTGGTTTTCCTGTACTCCCTATCTTGGATATGAAAGGGGCACTTGAGCAGTCAGGGGTTTTATCTTTGCTTACACAATTGCCAGACTCCTGTTCCTTCAGTGTGCAAAGCCAGCCCTGAGGCTGCTGCTGCCCATCCCCTTCCAGCACGGATGTTGTACAATGTGGTTCCACTGTGTCAGTGAAGAATTTGCATTCAGGAGAAACAGGTTAGGCCAGACACTTTCCAACTGTGAGGTCCTATAAGAACAATTGTGTATAGTTACAACCCCCAGGTCATTTTTCAAAGTTTCTTCTTTGTGTAAATTTCAAATTGTTTTTTCAAATATAATCTCACATTACTTTCTCTTTTGTTGAAACACTTTCCCTTCATTGGTAGCTGTCGTTTAATTTAAAAAGAAACCAGCCTGCAGGATTGGTCTATAAATTTTTGCAACTGCCTTACATGGTGGAGAAACTAGTCTGATAATTATTTTACTTTGCTACTTAAAGATGTTTTTTCAGATATAACACAGCTTATGTTACCCTTGGTTAAGCCTAAGCCTATGAGAGCACAACCATGAAATTTTCAGCTGTAAATTTTCTTAGTTTAAGACTCCTTTGAAACATGATAAATTGTGGAGCTCAGAGACATTCTTACTGATATGTTTATTTTTGTCATATAATCTGAAAGGGTGTATGTTGTAATTTTTGGTTAAATTGTTCATGTACAGGCAGTGTCTGTATCTGATTCTACATAATATCTGTCAACAAATTCATTACTGATGCTGAAAAGAATTTTCTATGAACATGGGTTTTATTCTGGCTTATCCAGCTACAATCCCTCTTTCATTCCAAAAGTCGTCCTGATTCAGAATTTACAAACTCAGTTGGCACTTTACTGCTAACAATAGTGGGCTTTTAATTGGGTTCCTACTAATTTCATGAGCTGAGACAGCACTGCTAGGGTTTTCTTAATCATTTAGTGATGTACTGTTCAGATATTTGTACCTAACCCACCTGTCACAGATTTTCCTTCTTGAGAGGCTGTGGTGTAAATTTTTCTATATAATTCTCCTGCCAAACAGTCTCCTGAACCTCCCCACATGCTAGCACATTGATAATGTGCTGAAATGAAAAACACATCCTTTCCCAAAAGCACCAGCATATGTTCCTGCTGGAGTGGTCTGAAGTACATACACACGAATGTCACAATGCCCTTGAGATGGTGACCTTGTTTCTGAGAAATGCACTGCAGAAAGTTAACACAAAGAGGAAAGTTCCCCAGTGAAACCCCAACTTTCTGTGCAGAGAAGGTCTTGCTGCTGGTTCAGCAGACACCCCACCTTCTGTTGCATTAGTACTGAACCAGCATCCCAAAATGTGAAGAGGCATTTTTTAAGATATGCCATCTTCAACTTGCTGCTGTTAAATGTCTCCTTATGTCACATTTACAGAACTCCTCCAAGCACTGCGTGTGTATGTGTGTGTGTTATTGGTATCCATTTAATAGACATGCACAAATAATAAAAAAATTAAGAGTGCCTTTTTGTAAGTCATTCTTTAAAGAAAATATATGTCTTTGAGACAACATTATTATTTAACAAGCCATATTAAAACAAACTTAGTTTTACATTTGAGAGGATATGGTCATGGTTAACTTCAAAAATTATGTATCTTTTCACATGCGTATCTTTCACTGGTTAAACTGAGCAGAAGTTATGAACATAATTCTTGGTGAGAACACAGCTGACAAAGACAGCACATGGAGCCAAGTGAAGATATATGATTTTCACCATAGTAATAATTTCTAGGTGTTCTGGTAAACATCTGGAAGCTGTAGTTTAGATGTAAAGATTTTGCCTGTATTTTTAAAAGGTATGCTTCTTTGAATATTTTGCCAGTTCTACACATTTTGCTATTGATCTAAATGGACCGGTGCACTTGAAAAAGACTTTTCCAGTGAGCTGCATTCCCAGAACAACACCAATACCATTAATGCAAGTTTGTGTCCAAAGACTGGGCTCCTCTCCTTGCCCTCAGCTCCAGGTGCACGCGGCCATGCGTCACAGCTGGCACCGTGTGCCTCCTTGGGCTCTGCAGGACCTTCTTGTGCAAATAATTGCAGATAGCTGATAAACGGGTACTTTGTATTGTGCCAGTGGAAGGGTTTTGTTAGCATTTCCTTTGATCGTTTCATAAGGAAATTTCTGTTATTTACCTAGGAGGCACTCTCAGTAATATGTTCATTTACTAAGGCGGCACATAAATGTTCGAGCTGCATTGCCTCCAAACTGCGGATGTGCTAAATGCTCCATGTGTCTGGAAAAAGTCACACTTGGGAGAGATGTGCCATCTGCAAATCATTTTCTAAAAAACTCCAAAGAGTAAGGGACTCTCATTTGAAAATGCTTTTATTTGAGAAATAAACGCGTCCTTCTTTTGATCCTGAATTGCCTTGGGCAGAAACATTTGAGCTTCCTCTTTGGAAAAATACTTCTTATTTCACACAGCTGTCTAATGTTTTGATGGTGAAATTCATTCTCTGCTCTGGTGAGACTTCTAGTGATAAGGGGAAGAAAGAGTGTAAACTTCAAAGGCAAAAAAGACAGAGATCTTCCTTTCCAGGCCTTTTAGTGTATAGTCTATAAATCCTCCCAATTTCTCCAGATAAAGGTGGTTGAGACCCCAAAATGTGCTGTTGTCACTCATATGGTCTTTGAACACAATCCCATGAGTTGTGCATGGAGGGAGGCAGAGATGACCTTGTCATCTCTGTGCCCTTCACTACTGAGATGCCTCTTCCCTCACCCTGAAGGTTGGGTAGTGGGGACTGCCCAGTCAGCAAACAAAACATTTGCTGCTTCCTTGGCCCTTAACTGGACCTCTTAATTGCTGAGTCAGGATTCTGGTATCTCCAAAAGTCCCGGCTTTGTGCTCTGCTTTGAACAAATTTATCTCTTTTGGTCTCTGTGCCAGTGCAAATCATACATGCAGAGCCCTTCTACAAACCATGGCTTGGGAATTCAGCATCTTTCCTTGGCATCTTTACCCTGAGCAATTGGCTCTTTAGCACAAAAATTTCCTATTGGATTCTGGGCAGCTGCACATGATGGGGAGGAACTACATCCTCCTACTTCAAATGGCCCAAATGCCTCCAAAATTTTCCAAGCTTCCTATGGCCTTATTGCTCTTATACATCTATATCATCTTGGTGTAATGTCCCAGGACTTACTCTGAAACTCACTGGGCTGGACCATCTCACCTCACAAAGCTGGCAGATACCTATGCCCAGTTTTCTGATGGCTTTAGTTCTCTCTTGGGCTCTTGAGTTGAGATCTATGGCTGATCCTGCTGGATGCCAGACCTGGCACAAAGGTAAGTGGACAAGGAAACTTGGAGCCAGCAGGAAAACTGAGAAGAGGGAAATGGATCTTCTTCCCATTTTGGCACCAGCAGCAATCATATTTGATCTAATCGTGTTTTGTGTCTTCACACTAAGATCTGGGGCCTTCTGTAGTCAGTGGGGGAATGGAAGTCCTTTGGACAGTGACTAGGAAGCACAAGTTATTTATGTCAGCAGATTCTGCACTCATCTTATGGAGATAACTCTTTTCAGAACATCATCAAAATAAAGAGAGGATTTTTACTCTTGGATTTCCCACATTGTCCAAAAGATCAGAGGACAGGCACCTATTGTGCTAATAACACAAATAAAATTTTAAAAGACTTCTTTAGCTGAAACTTTTAATTTGTTTGAGGTCAATGTCATTGCCAATAGAGCCAAACAAACAGTACATGCTTCTCTCAGTCTCCAGGATCTTTATTTGCAGTATTGCAATGCACAAGATTCAGAGGCAGAATAGCAAATTACAGCTTGCAAGTACAAAGTGTCACTCTCTCTCTTTCACATAGCATTCGGTTTTTTTGCAAACAGCATTTTTCAAACAGCTTACATATCTGTAAAATCTGTAAAATCATACCTATAAGTAGCAGATTATGCATTTGTCCCCTTCATAAGGCCTGGAAATAAAAATAAGGTAATACTGATTGTAGTAGAAAATAGACACTCCAAACCAATGAGGATTTATTTATAAAACAGATTTCAAGTTGTTCTGGACTCATACAGCCTCCTATAGCTTCACCTCAGGACATCAGATGGCTTCATTTCCTGGCATGGAGATTAGCTGGCTGACTCTCTCAGTAAGAACATTTGATCTGAACTCCCAAACATCCTGATTCAGAACAAAAAACACTCCACAGAACACATGTATTCTGCAAAATGGGGAGATTAGCAATATGGTTCCCACTGTGCTGATCACAGTGTCCTGATATGCTGGAGTGGCTTCTGGAGCAAAAGAAGTCAGGAACACAGCTGACCTTGCTAGAGGTTCATTCTGGCACTCTTGAGCAGTGACATTTTGAGACATGCTTAACCATAGGCTTCTGAGACCTGTCTGAAGCACACATTCTAAATCCTATTTAAATCTTCAGATGGCTTTTCCTTATGAGTACCTGGCACACAATTTAAACTTAAAATTTTACTTCAAAATTTGCAATCAATGAAAAAGGCATCTCTTTACTGCGTCCTTGCTAGCCACCTTTCAAGAAGGTGGGAAGCTTACAAAGTTTATTTTACAATACTGCCTCAGAACCACTTCCAAGAAGACAAATTTCCAATATGACCTCATTCAAATACCATTCTGATTTCCAATTTCTGTTGAGATCACATATTTCAGCGTTTGCTTATTGGAAGTTTGGGGATTTGCCTGAAGTTATGTTTGGTATCTCATTTTTCTGCAGTAGAAAGAAATGGGGTGGGGTAAAGGACATACTTGGCAGCAAGAACTTCTTTCCAAAACATAACATGAGGTAGGATGTGCCTGGCCCTGAATATACCTTGAGAAGCAGTCCCCTTGGGGTTATGCTATCTCACTTTATTTGACTCTGGTACTTCTGTAGCAGCATCTTTATTTTGTCTCACTTTGCAACACCAAATAACCTTAATGAAGAAGGAAATTTTTTTTTTTTGCAAGAATTACAGCAAGAGCTCTAGTTATGAGCTCAGAAACAAAAGGCTGCAGGTAGGGCACATGTGAAATATGATTCCAGTCAAAGTGTAAAAACTGGATATCTTGGCAACTGCTTATTCCAGTTTCCTGGGGTGATTTGAAGTATTTTTCTGTCAGAACTGGGGCTGCTATCTCCCAGCAGCACCCTGACTTCTGAGGGTTTGTGGAAGGCTGGTTTGGGAATGGTCACACATGTTGCCTCTGTGCCTTGGACTCTCCCCTCTGGGGCAGAAATTTCCCTGCTGCTGTACCAAACCTGGATGGCCTGACTTATATCTACCAACTCCCACACGTGCAGAAGCAGCAGATTTTTTCTTTCTGTCTCCCTCATTTACTTTGCATGCTACTTCCTGGTTCATATTTACTATTGGCACAGCCTCAAAATGTTCCACTTGCCACATGGGCTAGTTCACATGCCCTGCTCTGGACTACACAGGCACCTACTCATGGCAGCCTTGTTTCAGCCTGGAAACCTGCAGAGCAAACTCTCCTGTGCTCAGCTCATACCTAACCCACCTGTGGGGCTATTCTGTTTTCACCTCATCTAAACTGCTACCTTATACATTTAAACTTGAGTTGCAGCTTCTAACATGTGATATTTGATACTGCAGAGGATATCAGTTATACACACGCTCTGTAAAGTTCACAAAATTGTACTGTAAACTGGCATAGGACCAGCTCTTTATGAAGCCCGTATGTACAACATGAGCAAAGCAGCTGATAAAGCTGGTGACAAAAGTAGTTTGCCCAAATTCTTCATGGCCTTAAAGGTCCTGCCATCCACCTAAGCCACAACAGCAACACAAAACCTTGCACCATGGATATTGTCCAGGTGTCTTCATCATCCAGGCAGCACAAAGCCTTTCGGGCCTCGTTCTCCCTGGAGACCCTGGATAAGGACACACACTGTGCCTGCTCAAAAGCTCTCAGAAGGCTCTTAGTAGTTTCTCCCCACAATCAAACTCTCTCCTTCCCTCCTCTATCAAATTTTTTCCACTCTGCAAATATGCTGGCAAATCTTGGCACAACTATTTGTGCAGCTACATGGTGACCCGGATCAGGGAACTGATCCGAGTTAAAAATAACTCTGTAAAAGAAAAGGTTATTTTTAACCCAGCTGAGTTTCCCAGTCCAGTTTTAGGGACAGTTGTAGTGCCATGGGGAGGGTGCAGCACGAGACCCACAGAGAGTGGCAGTGGTGAAGGGAGAGGGAGAGGTAGGAGCTGGCACTGCTACTGGGCAACATCTACTGCTGTCACAGCAGAAAGGACCTGCAGCTCCTGGAGAAAGTGCATCAGGTAAGCTGGTAATAAAAGCAAGGATGTAAGATGATGTTCAGCCAGCCTGGCAAGGAAGGCAAGTCTGGGAGATGCACCTAAGGATTTCACCACCCCTTGCTCCCTTGAACTTAGCTCCCGTGGCAGTGATGGTGACCGTGTTAGGAGCTGTAATGGTCTAAAATGGCTCAGTACCTGTGTATACAGACACATAGAGGAAAAGGTCTCTTGTGCTGTTAGTGCTCCTTTTTTTCCACTGCAGACTGTGAAACATAAAACAAATTAACTACTTACACAACCCTACAGTCTCACATTTCCTAGTATCTCATAATACTAGACATAACTATAGACAATCACTAGGTCTGCAACACTTAGAAGAGAAGAATGTCCAGATTGTTCCTCTGCACAGATAGAAATCAGGACTGGCTTTGGACACTGATTTACACCTGTTTGAAACTGATGTGGGTAACAGGAAAGACCAGGAGTGCTGGCAGAGAGGATCCTCACTTCCACTTATGCTGGTGCATTTGTGTGTACTGCTTTTCAAGAGTTCAGAGATAGTTGGCTGCAAACATCCTTCCCCTTTAGCCTTTGAATACATACACTGTTAATGAAGTGATTTTCATCTGATATATCTAACAGGCAGGTATTTCCTTCCTGCCCTTCCTCTTGCTCTTTTGGAATGACTACACAGCTTCTTTTTGGCATATGTACTTTATATACTGTGTTCAAAGAACTGTATAAGAGCAACAGCATGACAGGCAAACCATAAAACATGAAAAGGCTGCTCACATCACCCTGTGTGTCGAGCTAATGTTACCCTCCAGCCATATGCAACCATTCATTATATGTAGCAATCTTTAAAAACTGCTATAAAATGCTTTGTAAAAGATAGGCTTGCCTTAGCAAGGGATGGCACAGACAATATAAAATAGAAGGGTCCTTCTCTTCACTGCCTGCTGCAGTATTATTACATATGTAAGTATACAATATTACTGTACATATGAAATGTATGTATTTATATATGTACAGTATTACAGTATATTTATCCTCAGAAAATGAGCCACTTCCTTCTTAAAGTAGCAGGTAATGATCTCTAGCTTTTTCTGTCATACTAAAACTAAATGGGTTTCAATGGGGTTTCTTCAAAACTGTTAGAAAAATGAAAGCATCTGCAGGTTTTAGAAAGTGAGCTCCTTTTAGAAGATACAGCCATAAATGAAGGCTTGGAAAATAATATTGAAAAAATGCTGCTTTGTATGGCAAAGGGAAATGTGCGTGATCACTTCACTAGTAGGTGAAATTTATTATGGCAGCTATTACAAAACCAGATGTTGGAACATACCATTTTAATCTGAATATGAAATATTTGAATTTTTTTACAAGGTATTTATAATATCTATTACTTCAATAGCTCAGGCATTTCCAAATGAACGCAGTCACAGACAATAAGGCTTGTAGGGACCTGTGAAAATCATCTACCTCTTATACCGCTGCCTCAGTGGTTTGCAAAAATGAGTTTTAAAAGCTTCCAGCTCAGTACTTTGCTACCCTTAGAGTTGGAAAAAGATTTTTTTCTAATGTTTAGTTCAATTCTTTCTTCATTTTAAGCCAATTATTCCTTGTCCCATCCTACATGGACATGGGAAACTGATAATCCCATTCCTTTTAGTAGTATTCTATAAAATACTTCATGACATAATTTTGTTCCTCAGGTTTGTTTTTTTTTTTTCTGTAGGTGAAACATCCCCAGATTTAATATCTCCAAACCCAGCTTTCTTGAAACGCATTTCCCAAAACTGAACACAGACCTCCAGCTGAGGTTTTTTTAATGCTGAGTAGAGTGGAATATATGTCCTCCAGACAATAATTCCCTTTATCCATCCCACTGTAATATTTCTCTTTTTCATAACAGTGGGTCCTTGTCGACTCCTATTCAACTTGTGATCTACAACAAACCCCAGATCCTTCTCTGCAGAATTCTTCCCTACCCAGTTAATATTTATCTTTTCTTTATGCAATTAATCACTATTGCCTTAATCATTTTGCAGTTGCAAAATCTTGCTATTTGATTCCATCTTATTTCTAGGTAATTTCTTTAGTTTGTTGAGATCCTTTACAGATCTTCTCCTTCCTTCCAGCCTTCCATCTATAATATGAATTAATGCACAGTTTTCCACCTCACAAATAAAAATGATGAAAAGCACTTTATACCCTCTGAAGAACCAGTGAATACTTCCTTAGTAGTTTTCTGGACAATTGTGTCTCCACTCTTTGGCAAGTTTTTTTTTGTTGTCTTTTTTTTTAGTTGGTAGTTTTTATTTCTCTGTTTTGTTTTGTTTGGTTGGTTGGTTTGGTTTTGTTTGTGATTTTGTTTACTTAACTGGCCCTTTTAGGGAGTTTTTACTAAAGCCATGAGATATTCATTCTCCCTATGCACATGGCTTACTCCCCACCAAAAATTTGGTTGCTTTGGTCCTATTTGTTTTTAACAAATCATTGTCAGCTGTTATTTATCTCACTTTTTTTATTGTAGCTGCTTGTAAATTACTCCAGTAGTTTTCTGGGAATTGAATTTTGGCTGACCCCATTATCCCTTTTAGCCTTCTTTTTAGACAGTCATGTCTCTCCCTTTGTGGTACCCAAGGGAAAAAGCACACATAGCTATTTAGTACCAGAGAATGTCTCTTACACAATGCAATTATGTCTTCCTGTGATGATGACACATCATATAAATTTTTTCATCCTTCTGTGATCAGATTACACTGCACAGTTAGTAAAGAACTTGGAAAATCTTTTTTTTTTCAGTGTTGGTTCCTCTTTTGACCACGGATTTGTAGACACTAGGCTTCTGGTGTCATTCAATTGAAGCAAAACTCGTATCAGACCCTGCTAAGGACTTTTGCCTTCTGAGTATAGAGATAATAGTGACAAATGTACCGTCACCCACTGCAGAGCTTGAAGTGGATATTACTTGGGCAACTTACCTTTGCTCTTTTTCTGCTGCATCTCCTGTTGAAACACAGCTGCATAGGCATTAACAATTCCTCCACATTCAGTAGGATTATTTCACTGCCACAAAACCGACTCTTCTTATGTCTAATTCGAAGTCATGTTTTCCTCCTGTTTTCATTCTCTTGCTACAGGTTGGAGTCTCTGACATCCCTATAAGAATATGTATTAAATGAATAAAGTCCTTTTATCTGGGTAGTTTGCACGAAACAACAGATTGTGAAATAATTCACTCTTGTGATAAGTCCCTGCAGGTGAAACTCTAATCCAAATAGAGCTTAGAGAAATCTCATCACTAGCATGACAAGAATCAGAATTTAACCCTCAGCAAAATTTATTTTTTTTTTTACTAATGGCAAAATAAAAATACTGGATTGAATCATTTTTCACCAGTTGTCCTTAGTGCAAAGACAGATGTGCACTCCACCTCTCAAAGATTGTCTATAAATTTCTTCCTTCGCAGAGAGTGGTGCTTGGAAAGTGTCCAGTTATTAATATTTTCCCTTTGAAAATTATTGATTATATGATTCTAACAATTGATAAATCTTCCAATGTTCAAGTCAAATTTTGTCTTTGTTTAGGGGCCAAAAGAAAGATTAGGAAATGTTCTTGTCTTGGGGTAAAGAACAACTATAATATTCAGGTGGAGGGAACCAGATAACAGTCATAGGAATATGTAAGACATCTGGCTTTCATATTCTACAATTTGTTATACCACATGATTATTTTCTGATGAAAAAAACCCTCAGGCAAAACAAAAGAGAAATAGTCAAGAGCCTTTACATATAACAAAGTTTAAAATAAATTAACTGAGCACAATAACCTGGAGAATCACCTCTATAAGAACAAGTAATTTTCTCTTGGTTTTTTATTTTCCAAATTGAGTACAAGGTTATTTGCTTATTTCTCTCTTTTTTTGTTGTTGTTGTTTTGTTTTGTTTTGGGTTTTTTTTGTGGTTTTTTTTTTTTTTTTGTGGGGGGTTGTTTGTTTGGTTTTGTTTGGTTTTGGTTTTTTGGTTTTCTTACACCATAGTAGAGGTACACTATTCTCAGGGACTCTATAAAAAATTTAATAGCTTCTGTTTTGCTTTGATTTCTTTACCCTGCTCACCTCATTGTGGATGGGAGCACAATGGCAGCTGTGTTGGGAGGTGTCAGCTCTGAGACTGGATGTTTGCAAGCATCATGTGTGCAATGCCAGCTGTGGAGTACATTAACAGGCAGCCCAGTTCACAGCACTGTCCTAGTTTTAGTGGTCTGCTCTGAAGTTTTGAGCATACAATCCCTTTTGTGATTTTGCACAGGTTTGTAAATGTCTGCAAAGCAGAAATGCAGCTTTTTGAGCAGGGAGTACCTTATCTTCTGTGTGCAATAGCCAAATAACTTCACAATGAGACTACTGACATTAATGGCATCTTTCTTCTGATGCTGCCATCATTCACCCTGACTGTGTTGCAGACAAATGAGTAATGATAACCCAGATGATTATATGGTTGCTCATAGTTGTGCTGAAGTGGCAAACAGAAATTTAGTTTCTAAGACCTGACGTGGGCAGGATATGACTATTTTTTCCTTGCAGCTTGTTTTTTCTTTGACATCTATCTGGACAGTTTCCATTCATTTCAAGTCTTTCCTTGATATCTTTCTTGCACTCAGACTTATTTGGCCCTGTATTATTAAAAATTGCATTTTATGTAGGGGTGATGGAAGTTCCAATGCTCAATCTCTATTAACATGCTGCCATGTGAAATCATAAAAAACTTTAAGGACTGCACAACACAGATGACTCTTGGAAAAGTCTGTAGAGTCTACTTTCAGCATCTCACTCAAGATACAGTGTCAAACAACAAATTTAAAATCTCTGAAATGTGGCAGGATTCATATCTGCAACTTGTGAGTTTCTTTTTCCATCAAATTTTGATCCCTCTGTTTTGACTTTATCCACAGAAAAGAGGAATTATCTTGATATTTTGGGCAACCATGTTTGTGACTAGACATTCATATAATACATTATAATTTACCCACATATTAGTAGTGTTGGTTCTCAACATATATTTTCAAACCATCTATAATAAAGGTATATTTAAAGAACTTCTGTAGGCAGAAATTAGCTCTCTCTATAACCTAGGAAACGTGTGCTTTTAAAGAAACAGCAGTCAGTGGTTCCTTGGCACATCCATCTGACACACTCACCCAGCAGCAGCTCTCACTCACGTGGGTTTCCAGGAATGGGTAACAGGGGAAGAAAATCTGATGTGGAAGCAATATAACCTTTCACAGGTAGTGATAAAGTAGGGTTGCTTAAGAAGCATAGAAACAAGCAGAACCTGCAGGTGAAGCTGAGGGCCCTCAGTCCACTAGTGATGACAAGAGAGGCATTCCACTCCTTTTTCAAGATGTTTACACTCAAGAACCAGATTGTGGGCATCACTGTTTAATTTCCTTAGCCATGCAGAAATGTTATGAATCAGATAAAAATGGGAGTATGGTGTGGCAGAGTGTTTTGGGGTGAAAAAAAACCATGACCACCCAAAAGGGAAAGTAAAAGCTAGAAAACACAGCAAAGCTAAGAGCTTGAGCAGTTCTGTTCATCATGCATCTTGATTTATTTGGTGGATTTTGGCCATCACCTCACATTGCTCTGATTCCTGCATTCCTGCAGATACCTTCAGCCAGGGAAAGATTCCAAACAACCTTAATCTCATGCAGACTATTAATAAAGGTACCAATCCCCACAAGGAAGTGATGATGGTAGCTGGTTTAATCATTGGCCTTCATCATAAAAGGACATGAGACAGTCCTAGAGAAAAGTTCCAAAGCCAAAAGTGCAGGCAGCAAATTTTTACCATAAAAACTGCTGTTTGGAGAGGATCTGGGGCACTGCAGAACTAGTGGTCCTCTTCCCCTAAGACAAAGGTGGATTTAGGGAGTCATGGACCTTGGATGTGGTGGCTTTTGTTATATAATGGTGTATGTGTGTGTGGGAAGAAATCACCATATTCTTCATTATCATTAGATAATTTTCTAATTAAGACTCAAATTTTTTGGCCTGACATAACTGCATTGTGTACCTGGGGAGGGAGCAAGATTGGTTTGGAGTGGAAGCAAAATTGAATTGAAGCAATCTTTCTTGTTCTCTGATTTCTATCTTCATTAGGAACATACTGTGAAGGCAACAGTTGTGGAGAAAGAAAGCTGGGGTGAAATGACTGCTCTGAACTGGAATAACAAGTTGTATGATCCAAGATCTCCTGAAGAGCATAACAAAAACTACCTGTCTTGGTAAAACATAGACTTTACACAGCATGAAAAGTCCTCAGTCTTTGCTTTGACAAATCATGCAATGTTAAAAATAACTAATATGAAAAAAAAAAAAAAAGAAAAAAGAAAAAAGTGTTACTAGGATACCAATAATTCAGTGGAGGGCAAATCAGAACTTAGTGAGTCTGTAGGTAATGATAATTATAGTGTTGAGTAAACATATGAGGAGGCTGCCAGTAATCCTTCCATTAGTTGGGGAAGTCAGGGTAGGATCCCTGGTTCCAAAAGAAAATTTGGTTTATATTGGATTGTTTTATTGTAGACTTCGTGCTGATATACATATTCAAAACACAATCCTTTTCCTGGGAGGGATAACTCCTCAGCCTTTTTAAATATGTTTGCCTAAATGGATTCACAACTAGGATTTTGTCCTCACTGCAAGACCAAAATTTGCTTTGCTGCCAACAAAACTCACTTCTTTTTGTCCTACCAACTTCCAGCGGACCACCACCCTTCCTGTGACAAGCTTATGCACTGGAAGTCTGATGTCATGCTCCTCATCATTCCCCTCAAGAAGGAGGCATCCCAGTCTCTCCCACCATTCATGGTATGTTCCCTTCACTTTTGTTGATTCTGTCTACTTCTCTCTAATTCACCTGTGTTTTTAAATATGCCTGGAGCTGTAAATGGGACTTCTGCTGAAACTTCCCAATCCCCATTTCTTACATACAGTCTAGCTCCTAATATATGTAACAATACTATGTTATTAGCTCTCTAAGTTTGAAATACATCATAATTTTGACTTTTTTTTTCCTTCGGTAGCTCTGAAAAGATTGCATTTATTTCCTATTATTTAAATATTAATTTATTTTCCCCTTCCCAAGAATAATGTTTAGATATATTTTTACTGAACTCCGTTTGTTTAATTTGGAGTGAAGACTATTTGGAATTCAGATCCTGGTCTCCCAAGTACCTGAAAACTCTCCTGTCCCTATTCCTCACTGTCATCTGCAAATTTCCTAAGTATTTTCTCTGTTCCAATACTCATATTATTTATAAGTAGAAAGCAGATATATAAGATCTTCTGGTGAGATCAGATTTAAACTATCACCCATATGTGTCACAAAACCCATGTGTATCTGCAATTTTTTGAGTACACTCCATTAGACAGTGATTTTACTTGCATGTAACCAGTTAAGATTTGGATGTCAGAAAGAGTCATGCCAGAACCCTTGCTAAAACAAAGATACAACATATTGAATGATATGAATATGAGTTATCCAGGAAATGAAGGAAACCAATTTGACTTGGTGTGACCTGGTTTTAATTTTTAACACCTTTTCCTCAAAGTGTTTCTAAGCATATTGTACAGGGAGTTGCTGGAGTCTCTTTATGGGTGTCAGAAGTAGGCTGACTATTCTATAATTCCTTTTCCCCTTCCAACAGACAGGTGTTGTACTATATTTGCAATTATAATTATACTTATATCTATTCTATTCCATCCTAGATTGCCCCCTTTTTCCTCAGGCCAACACACTCTGAGGCAAGTTCTAATGGCTCAGACATCACTGTGACTTGTTCCTCCAGTACTTCTTGGTGAATGTGGTCAGGCCTTGAGTATTGCTTTAGATAAGCATTTCTAACTGTTCCCTCTCTGCCCTGGCCTGACCCCGTATTCTTTTGTTTAAACTAATTTTATTAGGCATTGTGCACAGCAAGCTTCTTTAGTGAACACTGAAACAATGGGTGCTTTGGCCTCTGTTGTGCAGCCTGTTATTTGCTCTCTCTGCTATATTGCTGTACTTCGTTCCTCATCTTATGTTCTGGCAACATTTTCTGGTTGCCTTTTATGCCTCCTACTATTTGTAACTCTTTGTATGCCCCAGCGTTCTGCTTTGTCCTCACATGTTATATAGTCAGACATGGAGAGCTGTCCTGGTTTTCCAGGATTTCTATGAGACTTTCATTTCCAGGTGCCTAAAATATGCCTTAGAATACCATATCAACCTGCAATTATGCTTTCACTTCCCTTTGTATCTGAACAGCTTATTGAAGAACCTTTAATATTTTTTTCCAGTATCTGCCAGTGGTCTCCTACCCTTTTATCCTTTCAATTATCTTCTCAAGAGCCTCCACACCAGCCTGTGAATTTTTAGAAATCTGCTCCTATGTAGTTGATCCCTAAGAGTAAGGCTATTCCTAAAATAGTGGTCTGTCATTTCATATTTGCCTTCATTTCGCTCAGATTACCTTCCACCCCTTTAAGCAACCCCTCATAATTATCTGTATCACATTCAGTTTAGCTGTGTCCCCAAACATTATGTCTCTTCACACCACACCTTCTGAGGGAAAATCTGTCCGTGACAACAGTCTGTGTCCTTCTCTACTGCTTTTCAGAGGATGGGATGCAAAGTGCCTTGTAGAGACAAGGTTGACTATTAAACATGTCTATGAGTTACTCAAGCAAAAGACCCTCATGTATTCTTTCCTATGATGCAGTTTTCTTCAACACACATCGAACAAGACATACATATTTTTCTTTTCTCACCTCATTTTAACTCAAAGGCAGTCAAGAAGCCAGCTTCTTAGCTCTCACTGAAATGGTAAGCAAGTATTCATGTCTAAATGCTTTGTCCTGTCTTTTTTCTTGGGAAAAAAAAAAAATGCTGTATCTGTGTCCCTGCTCCAGTTCCTTGATTTGTTCCATCAGGACGTCGTGGCCCCTTTGATGTCATGGATTTGTACATATGAAGACTGTGAGTGTTCCTCTTTATTCAACATGTTCTTGATATTGCATATAGCTATTTTGGATGTTCAGCTGTTTGCCCCATCACTCACTCTCTGGCCTCTCTTGTGCTTTTTGCTCACCATTTCCCTATGGAGATTGTTAACAAAGTGCTAATTACTGCCAAGTGAAGGGTATAGTGGTGTCTTTGTGATGCAGATACTGGTCAGCCAGGAGCTGGACTGGGACTACAAAACCACTGTAATTCCCATCTATCTCTGGACAGACTCCAGATAGTAGTAGCTTTCAGTCTCTGCCAACCTGGTTTGGAGCAGTTTCCCTGTGTGTGATTTTGCATGTCTGTCAGCCAAATCAGAAAGCCAGTCCAAAAATCTAGTACTTAGAGGGTGTTTGATACCCGTGGGAGCTGTCTGGATCAGGAACCCAATGGCTGGTTTATAACAGATTGGGGAAAAAAAAAAAAAGAAAAGAAAAGAAAATGGTGGAAATGTCATGGCTAGCATTTTAGTTACAAATATACAAATACAACTGTAATTACATGAAAATTATAAATGTAAAACAGAAAGTTATTTGGTTTCTTGTTTTGCTTTGGTTTTTTTTTTTTTTTTTTTTTTTTTTTTTTTTTTGTAAGTGTTGCCTGACAGTCTTAATAAAGATAAAAGCTGAGCTGGAATTTTTCATACTAAATGTGAGGAGTTGCAGCCTTCCCTGGTGAGTGACATGGTTGTCAATGAAATGTCATGTTGTTGGTTTTACAATGCCCACAATGCACAGCCTAGGTGGAAATCACAACTGGAGAAGCTGCCACTGAGAGCTCCTTCACTCCCTTGATCACAGTGAGTCCTTACAAGTCTTTGACTAAATAATAACAACAAAAGCATTGAAAAAATGATGGCCCTTTACAGAACATTAAGGGCAGGTCTCTTAAACCCTGCCCTGCGCACATCTATATTTACACATAGTTTTCCTTTGTATACCCCAGACATACTTTTCTTTATTATTCAATTCAACATAATGAATAATTAATACACTATAATTAATTACATGTTAATATACTCCATACTCTATAAGGAGAATAATGCTGAAGTTCATTGGAACACTGTCAGGTGTTACAAATGACAAATAGGCAACAAAACTGAAAAGCCTATTTGTGACTTACTTTCTAACTGGGTTTGTATGTACACCAACCTCTCTATTCCTGATTAGTGGGAATGTTTGTACATTTTCAGATAGAGACAGGTTTGTGCTTATCTATTGCTTTATAGAAGTTGCAAGAAGACGAGAAGGAAGCCCATCCTGCACCAGACAGCTAGAATGTTCTGAATGACATTTTCAGAAGACGAGTGAGTGACAAATCCCATTTGTTTAAATTTAAAACAGCTGGTCAGTCAAAATCAGACATAAAATACCATTATGAACCATGACACATAATAATCTATATTTGCCAAGTATAAGAGGAAAACCAGTTTAAGCACTCCCTGTTCAACAAATCTCTCCTGCTAAATTCTACCTTCTCAAAAATCTCAAGTCTATAAAAATCCCTTGCACAAATGCTGAGGTTTAGTGCACCAAAGCAAAGCAATAGTCATGAGCGCTTTACTTGTCCTAAGCCTATAGCTAAGCATATCCAGAAAGCATTTGCTTCTGAATCCCAGTTTATCTCAGCTTCTGGGTAAAACCACAGGGACTAGTTTTTGAGATACTTGTGGCAAGGCCAGAATATAAAATAATTCACATTCAAGCCTTGGACTACACCTGGATACAAGTGGGAACTAGCACTGTTTACAGAGCTGTGTGTTCCTTGAACACACAAGTACAGAGTGCTAAAACTTGATAATCTAGGCTTTAAATGGACAGAGAGACTTTAACACCTGAGATGCCCTCCAAACCAGCTCATCTACCCCAGAGCCTGAGCAGCTCAGACCAGGATGCAAGATACATGTCTTTAGTGAATGCACAGAATAAGCCTTTTTTTTTTTTTTTTGTCCTCTCCAGTATTTTATTCAATCTAATGTCTAATTAGAACTGTGATTTTGGTGTGCTCTTTGCTGCTGCTATGACAATTCCTAAAAGCATTTTGTGAACACCAATTGCGTGTGATAGTTCTGCAATGAGCTCTGCAGCTACTGAAGGAGAAGAGAGGGACAACATGAGCTCTGTTTTATTATTGCACAGTACAGATAATGATACACTAACCATGTCAAAAGGAGCTTTGTAATTATTGGCTCAGGAGCTCTTGTGGTTATTTTACATTTCACCCACATACCAGTTTGGTGTCTGCTGGCACATGGTGGCCATATGGAGGGCAGAAAGCATTACTGCCTACCACAGGAGAACATAATCTGGAGAGTGGAGGCATTTCCATGTGCTGAACAAAGTTCCACCCACATCATAAATCGGTCATTCTGCCACATCATAAGCTGCAGGGGAAAAAAAAAAATCACATAAATCTTTACAGAGACTCTACAGGACTTCAGTCAGACTGTCTTCTGTGCAGCCCATGAATGCACAGCTGATGCTTTATAATAACAAGCAATAGTCATATATCTGCTACCAATGCATTTTGTCATGTAATACTGCTATATATTTTTGGAGCAGTGTTGAAAAGCACACAGACTACTTCCCTCTGATGAAAAATGTTAATTAGACCAATTATCACCTGATTAAGATGGGCAAAAAACCCCATGGAAATTTATGATGGAGATCCATAGCAACTATTTCTAATCACATCTTTTCACCTGTTGTCTTTGGGAATCAAAGTTTAAAAATGGCTGAAGATATTTTATATACATATATTTTATTTAATATGCAAATTTCTGTTGATTTTTATATATTATTGCACACAAAAATATTTCTCTGGACAAAACACACTTGCCTGTCCACCTCCATAAATATGTTTTTATTTATGTATGTTTGTATGCTCCTCTGCTGATGTTTTTGTTGGGAAGGGGTGTTGTAGAACTTTCATCCATGTCCTACATGTTTACTAACATTTGGGCAAGTTTTATTCCTTTTCTGAGGGGAGACTGAAAAGAAGACAAAAATAAATTAATTTGAAACTAAATTATAATCTGTGTTGCTGGTCCTGTACTACAGTATAGGATAAACAGCCAAGGGAATTTAAACACATGGAAGAGGGGATTTTGTTTGCATTGCCTAAACAAATATTTTTTAGTAGTATAAAAATAGGTGGAACAGGAAGATAGGCACGACCAATGTAGAAGAAAAGCATGTTTGTGCCCAATTCACCGGAGAGATTGTCAAATAACATTTTATCATAATGAAAATATTACCCTTGGAATGCCAGCATGAGCAATGTCAATTCAAGTTGCCTGCTCTTTTTGCTTCTAGTCACTAAAGTTAGACTTGTCCTAGAGTTATTGTGACTAGATGAATTTTTTTTATTTATTTCAGAAAATGTTCTCTTTCATTCACGAATCAATAGCTCTTTGCTAGTCCTGGCTTTGCTGCTTGTACTTCTCTGTCAGTCCTTGCTAAGGGCTGTTGCTAAGGGCCAGAGGAAGTGTCTTGTTGAATTCTGCTGAGAAATTGGGGAGGAAAAGCACGTTTCTGTGAGGTGCAAATGAAGCACTTAGCCCACTGCTGTCCTGCAACATAGGAAATATGATTCTAGCTGGAGCAAGCTGCTCATGATTAGGATCCTCCTGTGTTTCAGAATTTTGACAGGCTATTCCTAGTCTCACAAAATTAGGAGTGTGTCATGGTGGGATCTAAAGAGAAATATTTTTCTTACAGTAAAGGACTCTAAGAAACCTGTTTCAAAAGGGAACTTTTATAAAGATTGCCTCCTTCACTTGATGAAATTAACATAAATTTTTCTGTGGATTTCAATGAGAAAAAAAAAATCCCTTTAGTCAAACAGCTTCTAGTGCCTTTATTTGAAAGTAGCTGAGTAGAGCATATATATATTTCCTTAAAGTTTCATAGATAACCAACTAATAAGCCTAGTGAAATTCTTCATTTAATGATTTGGAATTTAGCTAGAGGGAACAGAAGCATCCAGGCCCATGAAATATGCCTAATTTACTTTTCGATGTATTTAATTTTAAATACACTGTTCAGCTATTCAGAATACTTATTTTAATACATTTTATGGTGTCTTGTACAGCAAGCTTTGATAAAATCACATAGTTTTCAAAAGGTGATCTACTTATATCATGACTTACTGTGCCTAGCAAGTCCTGCACAGCAATTACACCACTCTTTCAAGCGATTCTATTAATATCTGAGGACTGCATCAATTAGTAGTTTTACTGCAGAGTCACCCTCCAGCATGGAACAAATACAGTTCTTTGGGAAATTGCATGCAGGGGAATCTGCACTATCCAGGTTTCTCAGGCACTGAGCTTGGGATCTAAGAGCCTGCTCAATCAAGATCACGTGTGCATTGATAAAGAGCTACAGTCAGGGTATATGATCAACATGAACATGAATACATAATCCAGTTGCATCAGGCAAGCCCATGTGGTTGCATCTGTTCTGCCCTATCCAAAGGCTGAAGGTTTTTTGTGTCTGCCCACTGCCTGCAGGTTACAGTGCTAATGAGCCTGTCTTGTGTCCTCTGAACAATCTGTGCTGGAGCTGGAATATATTTCCCATCGTTCATCAGAAGAACTGGCAAGCAAGCAAGGCTGACAGATGTAGTTCAGACTTGTGAGGATTTCCTGGTAAGATTGTTTTTTCCCTGCTCAACTAATTATGAAAGTAATGGTAGAGATGAATGTCCATTTCCCTTTGTTTGCAGTTGTAAAAGTTTGGCATTCACTGACATTTCCTGGGGGTGTAGAAAAGCCAGAAGTGTAATGGGTTGTTGTAATGGTTTGGCCTGGAGATTTTTCCTGTGGACCTAAGTGGATGATGATTTGAATTATATGTCCTGCAAGGTGAGAGCCATAAATCAGGTCTGAGCAGAAGAGAAAGTCTAAGTGATTGCTAATGTTTTGAAGTTAAGGTGCCAAACTTCATTTCACCTCTTTAAGATCTGGACAGGGCAAAGATACTTTCCCTGCTTTAGAATAAGGAAGTAGTGAAAGAGGGGAACTTCTGAACTCTATTCTTCAGAAATTCCCAGGAGGTGTGATGAGTGCACTTCTTCCAAGACTGCTAATGAAAAGCCACAGCGTTCTGGAGGAGGTACAGATGGCTTCTGAAGTATGGTTGTATGATGCTTCATTCAGTGGGATTCCGACTCATCATACCCAGCCTGCTACCTCAGAGACAGAAGCTGATGTTTCAAATATGATTGTGGAGCTGAGTACCTTCTGGAGCAGTCACGCTGCATCTTGGATGAATACCAAAGCTGCTGAGCGTTCAGCACTGCGACAGTCTCCAAGGGAGCTGGAAATGTATGACCCAAGAAGACCCACAGCTCCAGAATTCACCAGGAAGCATAGCATCTCTTTCATCCCAAGCTAGCTAAAATCTTTCCATTAGAG
The DNA here is from genome assembly GCF_048771995.1 of Taeniopygia guttata. Taxonomy (NCBI): domain Eukaryota; kingdom Metazoa; phylum Chordata; class Aves; order Passeriformes; family Estrildidae; genus Taeniopygia; species Taeniopygia guttata. Next base: position 33,180,909 of record NC_133026.1, on the reverse strand, counting down.
ACGGTTTTTCCTAATCAAATACCTCTGTGTCAAAGGGTTGTTTGAGAATTTGTGATTTATGTGTTTAAGAGACTGAGGAAAAGGCCCTTCTGCTAAACGCTTTGTTTCTTTACCCTGCATAACCATATGTTCCCCAAATTCATGCTTTGTTGTAGATAACAGAAATGAAATAAAAGTGGTAGAGATATTACAATTTTTAATGTTCACTGGATATTATTTTTTATGTTTGTTCCTGTGCTCAAGACCCTAAAAATTAAGGAAAAACTAAAAAAAAGAAAGAGGGGATTTGCCAGGCAAATGGTTTGGAGGAGGATAAGAAAAACTGTCGCACAACACAACTGTCACATATGCTTTTTCCACCACCCTCTATCTTCTTTGGTTGTTCAGTATGTAAGAATAGTTTTCATTTCACAAATGCTTACAGAACTTCCCTACAAGACTAGGATCTGCAAACGACATTACTTTTACCGAGAGAAAATGTGTGTGCAGGCTGGACAAGGTTACATTTTTTAATGTTCTTTGCACTCTCAACTAGTCTGCAGTTGCAAGTTGCATTACTGGCATTTATTAATAAAATTTTGCCACATGAATTCTTTTTCTCAGCCTTGCTCACCAGTTGAGATTTGCTAAGCTTGAGGAGCTTGAGGTTGGATATTAGGACAAGGTTTTTCAGAGGGTGGTAGGGTGCTGGAACAGGCTCCTCAGAGAAATGGTCACCAGCCAGTCAACCCAGCCTGACAAAATTCAAGCATTAGGGCAATGCTCTCAGGCCCATGGTGTGACTCCTGTCCAGGACCTGGAGTTGGACTTTTGCAGGTCCCTTCCAACTCAGGATGTTCTATGATTCTGTGACAAAACGTAGCACTCCAACACTGAGGCCACAGACAGGAGAAATGGCAGTGATGGTGCATGCCTTTACAGCTTTCACCACAGGAATATCATATGCAAGTGTTTTTCCATCACTGTGAAAGCAAATGGTTTATATTGAACTTCCAATGCAATGTAGGGCAGATGGAAGAAGTAGGTAACTTCATGATCATCCAAGCCATTTCTGCAGGAAACATTTGACTACAACCTGCCTGCGTAGCACTTATTCCAGTTATTTACCTTCTTTCCACACTGTTGCAGCCAGTAGATTGTTAAGTGCCTTTTTAGGGCAGGTTTGAATTCAGTGAGACTACTTACATAAGTAGCTGTCGGCCAGTTTGAGCTGTATGACCCTTGGTTCCCATTTCTAGGACACACTGCTCAAGACACTTGGGCCTGTTACGTCAATAACCTCTTGGTTGCTCCTTCTCAGTCCTGGTCCTGCAGACTCTGCTGACAAACTTCAGCACAGTCCCCACTGAAGTTTTTATAAACTGAATAAATGGTGGCCTGTGAATGGATGGTACAGAATTCGGTTGTTTATTTATCTCTCTGGCTGATTTTCTTGTATCAGAGATTTCTACTGCTCTAAAAATGAAAGGTTAAATGCCTTCAAGTCTTTGTCCTAGATATTGCCATGTCACTGTGCTTGAACTCAAGAGAGAACCATATGTGTATGCCTCTGTAAATGCCATTCCTATGATTCTCCCTTGCAGGTTTGTTTTCTGAAAGACTGCAAAGTAAAGCTTGGTGAGAATTTTCCCACAGTCTATTTGTTTGTATGCAAAAATGCTGACTTGATGAAATTGAACCTTTTTGTGGAAAATATTTGTTCCAGCAAGAAGGCTTCTCAGATTCAGAAGTGAATTTCTGGAAGGAAAAAAAAAAAAAAAAAAGAGAGAGAGGGAGAAAAAAAAAAACCCCTCCAATTCTTTTCCTCAAAGTAGATGGTTGCTTAGTGCTCAGACATTCCCTTGAGGAAATGGGCAAGAGAGGTTTAAACCCCAACAATTCAATTTGTTAATCTCTTTCTGGGCCAGATATGCAAGCTGAGTATCATCAAACAGGGTAAAAGGGCTTACTGGCTTCTACCTTATTTTTATGCCTGTTTGGCATTTTTTTTCACCCAGGAAGGTTCTAATTTCATTTTAATGCTCAACAAAAGCATATTTTGGAATGACCATTGTTTTCCAAAATACTAATGTATTGCAGATAGTGTTACACTAACCCTGCAGTGATCGCCTTGCAGATCCATTTATAAATTCTTTAAAATGTGGATGACAGAGTCACTCCATGTGAGATCTATAATGTAAATGGAGCCCTTCTGACTCTCTGCAGGTTTTTCAGGAGTCATCCAGGGTTTGATTCTGCACATTTCTAACATATAAGCTGTTATGAGCTTTAGCTGCTTAACTAATGGAGTTATTCATACACTTGATGCTAGCACATTATGAATTGATAACACTTTTATTAAAGTCAATAGAAAGATTTCTACTGGCCTCAAATGAAAGTTCATTACATTATGTCCTTGTATCTTCAAGTTTTGATTTGACACTTGATCTTGTCTTATTTTAGTAATGTTCAGGTTCTACTAAAATTGTATTTGTATCAGTCATGCATCTCTACAATTTCAGAAAGAAGTATCCACTTCATCTATTCTTTAGGGAGAGAATAGGAATTCAGGAAACCTGGATTCTTCTCTGATTTACTGCTGACTTAGACTATCTATCATTATTTATTAAATTTAACAATTAATTTTATGATTCCAATATGCAAGAAAATTTAAGCACTAGGAAATAAAACATTCAGTAAATTATTGCATTATAATACTCATAACCTTAATTTACTCAATGGCAATTTCACAATTAGGAGATTATAATGGGGTTTTAATGCACATTTATTATAGTAATAAAGACCAGAATTACACAGATATAACACAAATCATATTTAATCAAGAGCAATCTCAGATAATAACCAACTAAGAATTAGAATTATATGGCACTGAGTTTCCATGTATCTTTTTTCTTCTATCAATAAGTAATGCTACAAATTGTCATAATATAAATTGTTTATTTTTTTTTTAAATATTCTATAATATTGATTGATACTTTAGGCTGAGTACTTATTGTACAAATACCATAAAAGTTCTCCAAATAATGAGGAAATTAATTTTCCATTCAGCATAACTCTAGTTTTCAATTAGATTTAAATAATAATTCTTATGATGTACTAATTTCTTAAAAAAAAAAAAAAATCAACCGACCAAATGGACTAAACCAAAACAAAACCCACAAAAACCTACACCTAATTTAATATTTCAGAAAGCTGGCAGACGAAAACACTTGAAAAGCAGAGTCTTCAGTTCATAAATGTAAATTATATCATAAAACTCTCCCACCTTTTAAACTAACATTCTGTGAAATACTGTTCAGTTTTACTTTACACAACATTACAGATTAGTCCCCTATATCACGTATTTTTGTCTGTCTCACATAGTAACTACCTCCTTGAATCTTCTTAGCTGAAATCATGCTGCCAAAACAGATGGATCTTAAAGTAAAGTGCAAGACTAATTATTATTTCTTAATCTTCAGTTATGAGATTTATCTTCTAATTTAAATTGGAATAATACTTCCATTGCAGTTTGCATTTGTACTGTGAAAAGTATTATTTTTTAAACTATAGCAAAATTATTTTAGGACATATTGAATGTCTTGAGGTATGTTTTTAAGAGAGGTGAGTGCATAGGTTTCCAGCAGCTGTTAATACTAAAACAAACACTTTTTTCAGAACAGTGAAACATATATGAGAAATCTCTGTTCTGTGACTGAAGAATATCAGCCAACTTCTGTGAAATCCCACTGTCTTGTGCATTTGTAGGTAGCAGTATTTTACATTTGGAAGCTTTCTCCACGAGTCATGTCCTAAACCAGAGCTGTAACTGAAAGATGTTACAGCTCCAGCCCTGCGTGCCTTCCCGGCCACGACTGCCAAATCCGCCTCCAATTAAGAACGTGAATGACGGAAGAATAAATAGCTTTGCATTTTTGACTGAACACGAGGGCCCCCGTAGCATCTTGAAATGTGTGCTAAATTCAGCACAAAGCATTGTAACATGCACAAACATAAAACTCTGCTGCCTGTTGTATAGATCTGTGCTCACTGCTGCAGTGAGAGATTTTGGTGGATAAGAAATAGCCTCTGACAAAACCAGCAGATAAAATTATTAAGTAAAGATAAAACCGTATCAAGTGTCCCCAGAGCTGTGAAATAATAGTTAGTTTACACTAATCTTGACTCTGAGCCTGAGAATGTAGTGGTTTCTCATGTCATTTCAGGAATTACTTTTGCTACATTTTAAGGCATGATGCAATGGTTTAAAAAGTGGAAAATGTATCATGGAGAACATTCTAGCTAAAATCCCAGGTCCACTAAAATCAATGGGAGTTTTTACTCTGGTTTTGTGTCATACATTGGTTATTTCTCCTCCCTCCTTCTTTTCATTTATGCCCGTTTTATGATACTCTTCAATACATGTCACTATACTGGAGTTTGTTAAAGTACTGCACATTTCATTACATAATCAGAAGCCAAGTTTGCAACAAACAATAGAACATTATTTTTATTTGCAGAAACAAAAAGGATGCATTTCCCCTCACAACTATTTGATAGGTATATGATTGATAAAGGTAAGAGGGGTCTTACTGAGCTTTAAAAAAATTGATTGTGTATCTGTGGCATGCTTTTTTGTGTATGTCACCTGCAATATGTGACCTTATGTTGCATATGACTTAAAAGTAGCTGTGTGCTGTAAGTTAAACACTAGAACATAAACGCCTACATTATACCTGAAGCACACAATAAAATAAGAAAACACATTTCCATTTTCTGACTGACCTCAATCTCTGAATGAGGACCCCTGCACATTACATTAGCAGGCTAGGCTCCATTACACTGCCGCACACTCTGCTCAATCTACTGAAATATTGATTTTGTTCACAGAGCATACACACTGTCAAATCAATATTCCCGTACACACAGCTGAGTAGCAGAGGATAGCTGGGGCCTGCTCCGTGGCCTAGCAGAGAAGGTGTATGTGGAGGGAGCAGGGACACAGGGGTAACAGGAAGATGGGAAACTACTACCCATGACAAGCTGCAGCAAGACAGAATAGGGCTGATGACTGAACAGCACAGTGAAGGTGCAGACAAGGAGGGAGGAACATGTTTCTTAAACACAACAGAAAGGCTCAGGAAAGGTTTGCTCTTTCTGCAGACGAAGGAGGTAAAAACTAATTTCAAAGCATTTTTCAGCGTATTTCTCTTTGAGATACTGAAATGACAGCCATAGGTTTGGGTTAACAAGTATTGCTGCATCCCACAATGATAAGGATCACATACACACTGGAGTTCATGGCGAAGTGACACTGCTGGACAGGGCAGCACGTCTCCTCCCATGAACACCTGCATGCACACACAGCTCATATTGGTGAATGGTTCCCTTGGAACTACTCCAGTGCCTCAAGCACAGGAAGAGCATTTTTACTCTATGGCTGGAGGAGCCCTGGATCAGTGTTTCGAACTGTTACTGGTGTTAGCAGTTCCATCTGAGCCTAGGGAACAAGCTGGATTGTAAACCCAGTTTATGACTTTAATTCAATCTAAGAGATAAAAACAATTGCAGGAATTATTTTCAAAGCTTTGTTTAGGTAATTTTGTACTATTAGTGAATGATGAGTTCCACAGAGCACTAACCAAGTACTGACAACCTTCGAGAGAGAGCAAAAACATTGTTTTCAGACAAGAGATGCCCTCAGCGATTCCTTCGGGGAGAGGGAACATACTCTTCAGTAAAAGTTGTTACATCCTTTCTAAAGTCCTTCAAAAGCCAAGCGGGAACTGGAGACAGCCGGGGACTTCTCCTGCTCTCATCCACCACCGCACACCCCCGGCGGCTCTCTCGGGGAAAACCAGGACACCTGACGTGCCCGCGGAGCCCAGGCACGGCGGCGCTCAGCGCCCGGGGGCAGCACCTCCGCCGAGGCGACACCGGGGCTGGGGCAGGCGGGACGGGGCCGGGCACCCCCGGGGCGGACGGGACCGCACGGGCAGTAACCCGGCTGCGGGGCCGCAGGCGGCGGAGGGGGGGCCGCACCGAGAACCGGCCCCGCGTCCCCGCCCCCAGCGGGCCCGCGGCAGCCCCTGGAGCCCGCCCTGGAGCCCGCCCCGCACCCTCTGCCCCGTTCCGCGGCTGCCCGAGGCGAGTCGGGGCGAGCACCCTCCGGGCACCGCCGCCCGCTCCCCTCCGCGCCGCGCCCCGCTCCGACACGGCCGCGGCGGCCACCGGGGCCCCGCGGGCGGCGCCGCCCCCGGGCGGGCGGGGCGGGCGGCGGGGCGGGGCCGCTGCGAGGCGGCTTTGGCGCGGAGCGGCGACAGCAGCCGTGACCTCCGACCCCGCCCGCCGCCGGCCAATAAGAGCGCGGCTCGTCCCCGAACCCAAAATTTCCACGTCGGCAAAAGTCAAGATGGAGCGGCGGGCGCGCGGCGCGGGCGGGCGAGCGGCACCGGCCGCCACCGCCGCCCGGCGGAACGCGGCCGGACCGGACGGGGCCGCCGCCGCCGCGGGGACTGCGGGCGGCACCGGGCGGGCCGGACCTGTTGCGCTCGTCGGCGGGGGAAGGGCTGGCGGGCGGGGGGCGCCGCTCGGGTCCCTCCCGCGGGGGCTGCGGGGCGCGGGGGGATGCTCGGCGCCGCCCGGGGTCCCGCAGGGCCGCGGCGCCGGGGCTGTCAGCGGCGAGCGGCAGCCCCCGCCGGCTGCAGCGGCAGCGCTCCGGGCAGCTGCTCGGCCGCGGCTTTCGCAGAGCGGCCCGTTAGCTCCGGGTCGGGGGAGGTGTGTGTGGGGGGGATGCGTTTTGGGTATTTATTAAAAAAAATTAGAAAAAAAGATGTCTTCGCCTCCTTCTCCCTCTTCCTCGGGCAGCGGGTGTCCCGCCGAGCCGCGGAGGAGGAGGGGGCTCCCTTCCCCACCTTTAACCGTGTGCGCCTTCCCTTCCCAGGCGGGGAAATGTGTGCTGGCGGGCGGCCCCGGCGCCGGTACCGGCGGAGGACTGGAGCCTCCGGAAGCAAAGTTCTGTGACACTCCGACTCTGGGTACGATAGCAGTCAGTGCACTACAGAACTTTGTCTCCGGCGGCGGCGGCGGCCCCGGAGCCTCAGGTGGACACGTCACTGCGGGGATGGCGAGCCCGGACGCTGCCGAGCGCCGAAACCTGCGCTGCAGCCTCGGAATAAAGTCTGTGCTGTCGTGGCCTCCCGCTCTGAAGTTTTCTTGGGTGTCCTTTCTTTCTTTTCCAGGGTAAAAATAGCGCAACATCTGGGTACCGAGGGTTATTTCAGTGCAGGCAGGCCGGCCTGGCTGCCGGCATAAATGTGAAACTAACTGGTGCTCGGTGCAGCTGAGCTGCTGGTGGGTATGTGAACGTGCTCGATGCTGTGCCTCTTTGTGCTTTCTTCTAAGTCTGCAACAGAATCTGCTAGCTTAACCGGGGGCTTGAGTTTGATAAAAGTCTCCACGCTTCTAGCAAAAATCTATGCCACCAAGCCCTGCTGTAGCACAATGCAGTAAGTGTGCTAATTCAGGGTTTAGGCCTTGCCTCTGGTGCCGGGCTGTTTTCCTCTTTAGGAACCTCAGACTTCCAGCTGCAGTTGGGAAATAGCTACAACTTCAGGCCTCTGCATATTCAAAGGTCACAAAGTTTGTCGTGAGTGAGTACTGCAAGGCTTCATCCTCACTGATAGTGGGGGGAAGGCTTTGGAAGGAAAAGTGACAGTTGTATTTATTAGTGCAGTTGCAAGGTTTTATAATGTAAACTTACTTGACACCTGCACAATACTTAACTTGGGCAGTGGCTTTAAGGGCTGACAAAAGAAGGGCCAAGCTCAACTTTCTTCGGTTCAAGTTGACACCTGGCAATGCTACAGTAGCTGGCCTGCCTTTCTTCAGAAATTTTGCAGTGTTTCTTAGTGTGTAAACTAAGCTGTGGAGTTCTTGTGAGGTGGATGTAATCAGCTGGTCTGCTTTCATCATAATAGTAATATGAAAAAACATTGCTAGAGGCCAGATGGAGTAAGGTGTGACTATTTAAAGATCAGTATGTGCCGTAGAGTATGTTCATAATGAAGTATTTTGCAGTAGCTGCATTGTATGGCAGATATGTTGCTTTTATTTTTATATTTTTATATATATATACGCACATATAAATATGTGTGTATACCCATATATGTTAGAGGTCTCATATTCTGTTAGCTTCTAGCTAATCATCCCTCTTGGGCTCACTAGAAACCTGAATCAACCTTTCCTTTCTGCCAGTCTGAATGTGGAAGGTACAGCAAGATTATACGGTTCATGGAATTGGGCTGGAAACTGAAATGCTGTTCTAAGTACATGCTTTTTAGCTCAAAACGTTTAATCAAAGGGTAGGTAAAGTGAGGAGCACTTACTGTATGGCAGCCCATGTGACCAGCTAGGGCTATATTTGGATGCTGGAGGTTTAAGGAATCCTTTTTGCTAACCATTTTTGGCCAATTGCCTGCTGCTTTATGTTGTGCAGTGTGACGTCTGCTAAAAAGGACTTGGAGGTCTGGTGCCTGCAAACTGTTTAATCAGTGTGGTTATAGGGAAACACCTGGTACTGTCAGGGCTGAAGTCCCACTGTATTTAATTTAGGGGTGGTTCCTGCCTAGCAGGATATGTAGTGCAAATTGCAGTTTCCAATTTTTGTACTAAATAGCCTTTTGGAGTGTCGGTGGGGGGGTGGGGGAGGGGGGGAGGAGGGGTTGGTAGTGTCCCAGTAGCTTTTATAAAGGCTTCTTAGATACTCAGATTTGGTGGTTAAAACTCCATATACTGGAAACCCACAGACTGGAGCATAGGCTTACTCTTCTGGGATAAGTGTAACGTGTTTGAATCTCAGCTTATTGCAGTATAAATTCAGCCCAGAACAGGGGCGGTGGCGGGGGGAGCAGGCTCCTTAAACCTTTTGTAGTGGACTGGGTGTGATGGCAGATAGCAAAGCTGCAGAGGGAATGAAGAATTGTTGGCCTTCTCTTTGAAACATTACAGCTGGAGCCATTTTTTTTCCTGCTTTGCTTTCCTGGTGGTCAAGCTGACCAGTTCTGAAGGTAAGGTATTTCTTGGCCTCTTGGTAGCCCTCACTTGTCCTTGCCACATGTCTGCAGTATGTTGTAGCTCCTGTCCTACAAGTAATACTTGAATAGTGACCTTTTGGTGACACTTCCGCTTTGATACAGGAAATCATGTGGCCTTCAGATAGGACTAGAAAAGAGCTTAGCACTTCTGATTTTGTGCTTTATTCTTGCACTGAAATGTATGTGATCTGACAGTACCCTGGCATTTGAACTTTCTCACTTCTTTGCAGTGTAAGGCTTTAGAGGCAAGCTTGAGGTGTGTAGCAGTGCTTGGGGCCTTGAATGGGAGATGAAGCTTTGGCTAACCTATTGCCAGTAGTGTTTGATGAAGATGATGCAGGAAATGGAAACAGAAAAATAACTGGTGATGCTATTTAATATAGAGTCTGAATGCCAAACTGTGTAAATGGATTCATACATGTCATTTTCCAATGACTGCTTGGCATTGTCTGCTTCTCTTCCAGTGCATCACTGGAGACGTACTCTAAACTGCTGCATTATATTTTAGTGTTTTTTGACTCTTCAGAGTGTCTATTCCAATTACAGTCCTTCCCTCATTGGAAAAGTGGCAAATGAGCATGCTGAGTAAATTACACAAATTTCCAAAATAGTACAAGTCTGTTATTTGAAGGGGCAGAGGCAAAGGAAATGATACCAGCCTAATTATTGTTCTGCAAAGTGGAGAACAGGAAAGGAGTTTGCTGTCAAGTACTCTGAAGGTTGAAGCTGAATGGATCAGAGCATGGACCAGACTCCCTGTATATATTGATTCAGCTGTATGTACGTGCTTGAAATCTGTACAGAGGTGCTGAAGTTTGAATTCAGAATTTTAAAAGAGACGTCTTAGAATTTTAGAATATAAAAGGTGCTGTCTCATGCCTTCTTTTCTCTTCCAGGTAGGGATTTCTTTAAATGCTGTGATTTTGGCATGTCTTGCACTGCTGGGAGTGGTGATGAGCCAGTGTGCAAGTTCAAGTGTTGGGGGTTGTTTGTGATGGGGGAATAATTAAGAGCATCGAGAATATAGAGTAAAGGCAAGCTGCACAGCCTGTAGCTGGTTAGTCTCAGGATGCCATGGGACCTGATAGGGTTGAGGAATGTCCTTACTCGAGTAGCTTCCAGAGACTGGATTTTGAGCTGAAGTTTTAAGCAAAAATCTAACTTGTACCAAAAAATGCTGTTAGTAGAGCTAAAAAGAACAGGCCTTTCAAGTGTATTTTCATGGAACTAAGTTGTTCTGTTTTATTAGAAACAGAAGTAGATTTACTGACCTCTAGCAACTGTATGATAAACAATTTATAAATAGACCATAGATTTCAATGAAATATAAATAAAGTATTGGAAGTTATGAGCTGACTACCAAAACCCCTGGTATATTTTATATTTTTACTTATCTGCTGCCTGGGCACTATATTCAGGAAACTTCTCCAGATCCACATAAAGTGAAGTGTCCTGAAAGCCCACCTAGAGCAGCAGCTCTTGGAATCTAGTTTATTTTGTTTCTGGTGGTAGCAATGTCTTTACCCAAAATCTTGGGACAGCAGGATAGAAATGTTTTGCAGAATACCTACGTTACCAACACAAGGCCACCTGTGTCTGTCAGGTCTAGAATGAGAAGCTGAGTTGCAGTATTTGAGGTGAGTTAATGGCACTATGAGGTCAAGGATTTGCCTTGCAGCTGGAGCCAGAGAAGGTGAACCAGGTCCTGGTAGAAACAGGACATTGAGCTATAAATAAGTGGATTCTTTGAAGTAGAAACTGGAACTGCAGAGCAATCCAAGGTGTATTTTTAATTTTATTTTGTGAGGAAAATAAAAGTTAAGATTTGACAAATGCCGTTCAAATAAGGCTATTTTCTTACATTGTGTAACTCACAAAGTAGAAATGAGCCAGGTGCCCATTGTGCTGACTGTACTCTGCAAATAATCTTTACTATGAACAGGATTTATTTTTTAGAATCCTGGTACTAATACTATTGAAGATAGCTTGGAGTATTTAATAGCTGTATTTAAAATATTAGAGGTGGTGTGCTTAAACCTCATCCTAATTAGCTGCAGAGTGAGGGAGCTCAAACTTGGCTTCATATAGCTGACTGAAAGTTGCTGAAATGAGCACACAATCCTGGGCCTTGTGAAAAAAACAGCATGGGGCTATTGGTGAATCATTGCCACTTTATTTTGACTCCAGTTGGGCTGTGAGGCAATACTGCCTATTTGTGCAATGACAGTTCTTATCCTGTCTGATGGCTATTACCTTTCAAGTTTTGGAAACTGCATTCTTGCACCAATACTTGATCAGTTGCAGAGCTCTTATGAATGTTCTCCAGCTGTAGTCAAAGGATGAATTTGTCTTTTTAATGAAAGCAAGTCTCAATGCTGAATATTGACCCACTTGGACAGTAAAATCCAGCAGCACTAGTTTTGGAGACATCATTAACAGTACGGGATACTCAAAATAATGGCACTACCATATATAAGTTGTGCAGGTAGTGCCATTTAGGCAAACAGAAGCTGTTTAATACTCTGCATTTTGGCAGCTGGGTGACTTGGAGCTGTCTAAATTCATAAAGGCAAGTAAGTTCAATTGCAGTGAGTGCTGTCACTTTGCTGTAGTGACTTCCAGCTCCCAATAGGACATCCCAAAATTGTGACTATCTGTAGCAGTTCCTTCAGGTGCTGCTTCCTTGGAAGAGGCAGAGAAAATACGGTGATAGTTTGTATCCTTGGAAGAGGCAGAGAAAATACGGTGATAGTTTGTAAAATGTACAGAGGTACAGCAATCAGCTGTCATCCTTTAATGTCTTCTTTCAGAAACTGAAACACAGGAGGCCTGTCTGAACATCAGGAAGTGCCTTTTCATTGTGATGGTGACCAGGCACTTTTACAGCTTAACCAGGGAGGTTGTGAAGTCTCCATACTTGAAAATATCCAAAAGCTGTCTGGCTACAGTTCTGGGCAGCCTGCTGTTGGTGGCTATTCTTGAGCATGGGGTTGGACCAGATAACCTCTGGAGTTCCTTTCCAACCTGAACCATTCTGTGGCTCTGTAATCCTTTTCCTCACTTTATATGCAGAAAACTGCTTTACCTTTCCTTCCGTGTTCTCCCTGTTCTCAGTTTCTTCTTGCTACTTACTGTCACATGAATTATCCTTTCATTAATAAAGCAGAGGGGGAGAAGGGTTACAGAAGATCAATATTAATCTGAATAAATGTAATATAAAGCACATAGTGATCACCTTTGACTGTAGTGTTACTTAGCTTGAGTGTTAAAAAAGAATGAATCCTATCAGAAGCATGTTCTTGGCTTTAACTTACATAAGTAGTCAATTACAGTATAAATATATGTTTAATGCAGAGGGATTCTCATTTTCCTAGTGACTCTTACTCTCCTAAAAATGTGGTTTTTCTCTTAAGTTATGGTTGGGCCCGAGGAAGCAACTGAAGCTCAGAGATTTCTTTTGCATAAGGCCTTCCCAGTGCGGTGGTGTTAACAGACTGACAAAATATTCCTAGTGTGATAGCAGCTCTCAACCAAATGGCACCAATGCCAGTGAGATGTGCTCCTTGCCCCTTCACTAAGGAAAAGGCACTGTGCTGAGGTGAGGGGAAGTGTGGCAAACGACAATTCCATTCAGAGGGAAGGACCTTGCCAGGGCAGAAATGTGGGTGAGGTGAGAACTTCTTGCAGTGGAAGATGTTGGGTAGATATGAAGGCTTCAAATAGTAAAGAATATCTGCTTGGCTGCCCCGACTCCTTTTCAAGGTCGCTCATGTTTAGTCTTCAGGGAGTTGCAGCAGTATAACCCCCCCACACAGCAATCAAAGCAAGCAGCTGATAGTGTAGAGCAAAGCTTGGAGAAAAGGTGCATTTCACACTAGTTGTGAAACTCTTGTAGTCCTTGCCTTGAAGAGCAAGTATGCTGGGGAGTATTTGCTTTGCTGCTGCTGTGTAACATACTGCATTCTCCTGTAGGTATGGCTTGAGGGATTGGGAGGAGGAAGGACATGTAGATACATCTGGGAAGAGAAGAAAAATCAAGGAGAGGACAAGGCAGAGGGTGGTGGATGGAAGAGGCTGTGGAAATTGCCAAAAGAGCAAGATTTAGGCTCTGCTGTAAAGTTTAATGTCCATGTGACCATGACTTGTTAAGTACTTTTCTAGGTGTTAAACTGCTGAACTCTACATTGACCAAACTAATTTGGGAGCCTTATGTACACTCACGCTGTGTGAGAGGAGCTCGTGCCTTTTGAGATATTTTAATAAGTACCTGAAACATAATGTTCATAAAGTACTATAATTATCTAATATGGGACTTAAATTTATGTTGTGCATTAATTTGAAAATAAAAGTGGACTTCAAATTCTGGATTCTTATGGCTTATATCATACAAATTCATTAGTTCAAATATGTTAGCTAACCCAATGAGGACCTGTAGTATTCATAAACAATTGCTGGGAAACTGTAATTAACTATCTCTAGAGAGAAACAAGACTTGCTGCCAAGAAAGAGGAACTGTGCTTAACCATTGCACTGTAAGGAATCAATACTAGTGGAGTCCTAAACAAGGAGGGAAGGCTCACAAGTCCTCCACAGTAAAGGTTTCAGGCAACAGCATTGTAAGGAAATAAAGGGGTGACAACATCTTTGATTTCCAACCTCAGGTATTCTGAGCCAGTCAAATCCAAACCAGAATTGAAAAGCAGGGAATAAGTCATGGAGACAAAGCTCAGTGTTCAAGGAGAGATCACTTCTGAAAGAGAAGAGAAAGCAGGCCCAAACCTGCAGGGGGATGCTTCTATCATAAAAGGCTTTTTCAAAATTATTTTAAAATAACCTCTTCAACTTATGCTCAGCTGTGGGCTGGTTTGTTGAAATATTAATCTTGTAGTTTCATTAAATGCAATGCATTCCATGTGGATTTGATTAAGAAGCAAGAATAAAAATACAATGAAAATTGAATTCTGTCTTTTAAACACTCCATTACTCATTGTATATTCTTGGTTTAATGTTAAATATCCAGTTCTGGATTGGTTCACTAGTGTGAACCATATTGTTTAAATTTTGGTGTTAAATATAATCATAATTGGGATGAAGCAAACAAAATGGGAAGATGTAAAGGCAACTTTTATTGGTTGGATATAAATGAAGAAAGGGGATGGGCAGCATAGCTGCCTGTGCTCACAGCACTGAGTGCTGAGATATTTTATTCAGCATTATATGGACCACTTGCCATGGTACAGTAGGCAGCACCAAGTCTCCAGACTGGAATTATTTCCCTGCACTAACATTTGTGAGAGAACTTGTTGTTGGATTGTGCTTTGCCAAATTGATGCTATTTATTCTGCTTCATAAACTGTTATTTTGGGGTGGAAAAAGGTTGAATGATATATGATTATCTAAATATATGTATATAAACACATATATATGGATGTAAAATATAAGGGTTTCAATTTTGATGTTTATGAAGTTTTTCAAGTGCATGGTATATAGAAGGGATCTTTTGAACCCTAGATCTTTTGAACTATAAATTTTGCATAGTCTAGAGGTACTTCACTGCAGACATTAATATGTCTCCTTTTTTGGGATAAGATTTTATTACACCACAGATAACAAGAGTGCATGCAGCAGAGGAGGGGTATGTTTGTAGCACTGGGCAAAGGATTGGCAGTGCTGCCAGCTTGGGGACTTTTTTGAGCAATGAGCACTTGCAGTAAAATAACCATTGAGTCCAAGGCACTTATTCCCTTGAGAACAAGGGGGGAAAATGGGAAAATATTAAAGGATTTGTTCACAAGAATAAGGAAACTTTCATGACTTACGCTGTACAGAATTTGGGAGGTAAGTGAGGTTAATGCTGTGAACCACTGCAAGAATGGGAAAACCCAGGTGTGGATTTGCCATCTAGTTGATGGAGGATTTTTTAAAATTGCACAAAAATTTTCATCAAAAAGGGAATAAAAGTTAAATACAGAAAAACAAACACATAAAGGACATTTTCGGATAAAGGCATGCAGCTAATTTTTTCAGTGCTCGGAGTATCAGAGTTTGGGAGATACAGTCTGGCTGCGATGTCTCCAACAGAACTGGTTTTGGAGAGAGTATTTGTATTTCCATTCGGCCCAATCTAGTAGCTTTTTTTGCAGGGAAGGGCTGTACCACCGTTGCATGAATGTCCTAAATGATAGAACTGGGGACAACAGGAGATGAACAGAGGCTCTGAGCAGGTTTGGATATAACAGCTATTTATAAATTAAAGGATGATAGGGTCTTGTTCAACCAAAACAAGTGGTTTAGAAGCTGGGCGGCATGGAGGCATCAAGTGTGATGGCTGGAGATCTGGCACTCAGGGAGGTGTTACAAAGCCACTGAGAACAGAAGAGTATGTAAGGAGGTTCATGTCTGGTGTGGCTGTTTGAATCATCAATTGCCAAGCAAAGCTGTGAAGATGCCAAGTATTTGTGGGAGCCAGATCTTAATAAAATGAGTGAAGAGCTGAAGGCATTTGTTAATAAAGACACAGTTACGGTACATGATGGTGAAAAGCACAAAACACATCCCAGCCAGTGGGACTAGGGAGTTCTTTGTGATAAAACTGTCAAAATTGGAGCCTGGTGGTTTAGGTGGTAACAGGAACAAACTGCTGATACATTCTAACAGAAAAGCAACTTTGGCTTTAATCCATAAGTGTGAAAATTTAATGCCTATTCATGAACCAACGTTGTCTGTAGTTCGGTGTAACTCATTCTTCGTGCTCACTTAAATGAACTGGAAAATACTACTTCTTAAATTGGCGAGTACATGATGTGCAGGTGGAATATAACTGGAGAGGTATTTACTGTTGCAAATGTACTCTCTAGAAGATTTAACACAAGTTCTGTGCAACAAAATCTGGACCTAAGTTACATGCTTACTATCCTCTCCCAGACCACATACTCTGTATTTTAGGGGGCACACAGCATAGGCAGCAATCTGGGCTACAGCTCTGGAGCAGGTCTTTCAGGTGACAAATAAGGCTGCCACCAGTAGGATGTGTTGGTGGCATATTGCCCACATCACTTCAAAAGGAGGTGTCTTTGGACTTGTTGGGATTTCTTTCAAAGCCACTACAATGGCCATCCCCATAGTATTTTAGAGGAATGCTTGAAGAGTGAGGAAAGTTATTTAGGGGCTGACAAACCTAAGAAAGGCTGGAGGCAGTTTATATTGACTTAAAATGAAGAAATAACTGATTGCACAA
The DNA here is from genome assembly GCF_048771995.1 of Taeniopygia guttata. NCBI lineage: Eukaryota > Metazoa > Chordata > Aves > Passeriformes > Estrildidae > Taeniopygia > Taeniopygia guttata. Next base: position 33,164,598 of record NC_133026.1, on the reverse strand, counting down.
GCTGAAAACACGAATGAGTTTCTATGCTTGATCTGTGTCCAAGCCTTCTGCTGAAGATGTGGACAGTCCATTGTGTATTTACAGTCATGCATAGTCTTAAGTGTTTGTGTAGGCTCACAATTAACATCATCCAGCCTTCTCCTGATAGAATAAGTGTTTGTGTCGACTCATAATTAACATCATCCAGCCTTCTCCTGATAGAACTTGTTGGATAGAACTTGGTTTTGTTCCTGCTTTGTACTGAATTGCCACACCTACTGCTGCAGTAGCCCTCTCTTTTAAAGGCACTGCTCCGCTCACTTTGCTGAAGCACTGATGTGCAACACACCACAGGGTGTTGGGAGCACACTAGTGGGTTTTGGAGCTGGTGACTGGGCAAAGCTGGTGCCTAGGAAAAAGGCACCTTTGAAGGCATTTGAATGAGGAACTTCGAAATGAGTGATATGCATCTTGTTAAATCTACATATTGATAGCAGCCTATTTAAAGTCGTTACAATTTTTGCTTTTCAACAGTCATGATCCCCATTCAAGAGTGCAGGAAGTTAAACACGATTTATTTTAATGTGAACACCAGAGGAAAAAGTAGAGAAGGCACCACAGGGGTTAAGCTGCTCACTCACTGGAAAAGAAAGGAATGGTAACAGGTAACAGCCAAATGCAAAATGACTGGTTTTGGCCTGCAGTGTTTTAGCAGGGAAAAATTTAAAAGGCGGGTGAGAAAGGCTCCCTGATAAATAATTGCTGTAACAAGACAGTCCTGCACATGGCCATGGGCAAGATTGCCACCAATAATCTTATCAGTCTTGAATTTGTGTGCCATACTGTCCCTAATGAATAAGTCCCTTGATATGTCAGAGATATTTATTGCTGATACATCTCATAATTTTCTTAGTATTGCTTCTCAAAATGTTTTATGGGAAAACAAAACAAAAAGCTATCTTTTTATTTTAGCACTTTCAAAACAAAGCAGTATTTGCATTGTAGTGCAAGTGTTCAGTTACTCAAAACCAATCCTCCCTGTGTTTACTTAATTTCTTATTCTTGTGTTTAAATCAATACAGCTCTGCCAATAAGAGAGGAATTGAGGAGTTATTTTGTGAAAGAAAGGGTCAAAAGACAGAACTTGTCTGTCTTTTTCAAGGAGATAGATACTAGACTACAAATGGGTTATGAAACATTGCTTAAACCTCTACTAACCACAGCCTAGCAAAAGGGGAACAATAAAATCTCAGATTCCCTGTCTGGATTTGGACTGTGCAATCAGAAAAGTTACTTAATGGTGGACTTGTACAGAAGACAAAAGAAACCCCAGCACTGATGAGTTTGCTGGAAAACAGAATAATCTATTTGAAGGGTTTTGCTGGCAAAATTCGGTTGCCCCTTTTTTTTAATGAACATTATCTTAAAGTGGATAGAAATCCATACCTGAGTCTTGAGGTTTGAAATTAAAACCACAACCCCACAATCTTCATTCCTTCATAGAAGGTTTTGTTCATATTTGAAAGCTGCTAAACAAAACAAAAGAAAAAAACACACTTTACATTCAAAAAGAAATGTTTCTTCACCTTTAAATATAAAGATTCTTGGCTTTAGTTATTTGTAGTATGAGCATTATTCATCTGAGCTCATGCACCAGAATATTTATAACTCAGAACAGGAGAAGTGAAAGACATCAGATGTAGAAAAATATTTCCTTCTTCAGTGTTAGGAGGAATTTGGCTGCCTCTGTTCATTAGTGAAGGCTGTGCAGCAATGCTCTGCAGTAGGTGATGTCGTGGCAGCTTGATGGTTGATTTTGTGTGATGTAATAAGGGCCACCCTGCAAAACCAGCCTTTGTTTAAATGCCAGTCAAAGAGGAGAGGAAACTGATCCCAGCACGGAAGCACACTGCTTTTTGAATCACTTTTGCTTCTGATGCAGCTCAAATCAGAAAAAATATACATTGTGAGTGAATGACATGACTGTATCAGGGCCCTTGCTCACATGTCCAAACACAGTGCACACCTTTGAAAATTCATCCAGATCTGTCAATGTGCAGCACCCCCTTTGGAGCTTGCAGTCACGCTAATGGGAGCAGGGTAGGAACAACAGTAAACAGTGGACAATGTATTTTCAAGACTGAGCCAGAAAACAAGATAAATGTGCTCATCCTCAAGAGCTCTATATACATATGTAATAGTATGATACTACGTTTTGGGGGGGGGGGGGGGAATTGTTTAATTTTTATCTTTTAAAAAGTAAAAAAGTGATGAACACGATGAACTGTTTGAAACACAGTGGACAGCTGAAAATCAAAGCTCAAAAGGCATTTCCCAGGACTGGGTGTCCATTACCATTAATTTTGTTAACCTGCTCTGTTAATCTTGCTTAATTTGTCTTTCAGTCCTTTCATTGATGGATATCTGTTGAGCTGAGACAAATCCAGTCTGTGTTGGTAATAATAATAATAATAATAATAATAATAATAATAATAACAATTTTTTAAAATCTGCAAGACTTGTAAGTAGTACCCCAGTCCTTCAGCAGTGGTACTATCAGGCTAATAGGGTGTGACAAACACAGTGACAAACTGCTTGTGGCAATGGTCACAATTTTGTCGTGTACTTATGCAGAGGGAAGTAACAAAGGCTTCCTACTGCTGCTATAGAAATAACACCACCAAATCCTAACAGTAATAATGAACTCTGAAGATTAAAGTGGCCATCTTCAAACCCAGCTATCCTTGGCATTAAGCCACTAATCCTCATCAACCTGGCTTTATTTCGTGGTCAACCACCAATAAGAGTATTAAGTGAACATTAGATGTTTTTAAGCTCATTACACAAGTGATGAAATGCCACCTCTCCTCACATTAATTGGAAAGGGACTGATTTTTTTTGTTTCAGTGAATGAACTCAATTAGAAGTGTTACTTTATTACCAATGGCAAAATGCTGTAGGTGCTTTTCTTTCTCTGAGAAACCCCAGCGGAGTATCTTAGGGAAGAATGATGTGTAGCCAGGGTGGCCTTTGTCAGTTTTCATGCTGACGCCCTCACCAGCTCTTGCAGAAGCTGATCAAGAACCTTCAGCAAGTCATAAAGAAACTCATGCAGCCTGTGGGTTTGACATTAGTTCTGTGCACCCATTTATTCCCCAGAGCAGGAACTGGGATGTATGGACCAGGCAGGATCAGTGCCCTGATTCAACTGGGCTGGAGCATCAGTGCCTGACCTTCAGTCACGGACCTTCAAAGGCCATGATATCTGTTGCGGTGAGCTCCTGGACACCCTTTTGTCCTCCCTTTCCTAGGGCCTCTGTGGCTCTGATCATGATAACCCCTGGATCCTCCTCCCTGCCCCAACGGGGTTGGCAGGGAGCCAGGAGAGCCCACCCTGTCCAAAACCTATATAGACCCCTGAAACTTCCTGCTCTTTCTCTTTTGCCCCGCTCTCCATGGACACCACAGAATAAAGAGAGCTGTTCCAACACCCTGGGTAAGAGCCTCTTTTGAATACTTTTCCCTCTCCTGGTATTTCCTCCCCTCACAGCCCCTTATCTTTGAGCTGGTCGGATCCTAGAGGGGGCTGCGTGGAGGGGGGGAAACCATAGAAATTACAGATATCCATCAGGATCCATAGCAAATGGGGCTACTGAGCTCCAGCTGCTCAGCCATGCCCACTTTACGGAGCTAAAGAATGCCATCACACCTCTCCTTCCCACTCAGACACTAGAACAGCCCCCTCTTTGTATAACCTGACTGGCAAGACATTCTTGAATTAATTTTCTTCTTTCAACAGCCTCTTGAGAGTTTCAGATCCCTGAGGGGGCTTTACCCCATTAAATACTACTTGTAACACTCGCTATTCCTCACCTCAAGGCCTATAAAAGTTACACTTTTTCAATTCTTCTACTGAACTGCTTCTGTCTCATAAAACCACATTTTCTTCCCTACAGTGTAGAAATCCTCCCAGTAATTCTAGCCACTTGGCACTGAAAACAAAAGCTAGTGTAAATTTGCAGTGATATTGGTTAGCAGAGGGCTAAGAACCAGCCTGCTGAAGCTGCAGAGAAAGACAATATAGGAGTTAATGTTCTCCTTATCTGGAAATGTCAGCACTTGATAGGAATCATTTGAGGCGCTTGAAACTGGTTCCATTTTGCAGAAACTCAAATTAGCAACCCACAGAGCACAACACTGAAGCAAATGGCTGCTTTCCTTCCAAGCTCTCCAACATAATTTGAGGAGAAGATGCTTTGCTCCCTCAGGAGGTCAGACAGCATATTTTCCAGTGAAACTCTAGAAATAAGGAAAAAAAAATCTGAGAATTCCTTTGCTAGTGCCAGCATTTTAACTGCATTCTTGTATATACAGGCTACTGGTTTTTCTTCGTGGAGGAAAGCATCTAATTTAAAGATCAGCCCTTATATTTTTCTATGGTATAGGAGAACTGAATTTGAATGAACTTCAAAATTAGTTACAAGTAATCTACTTTGAATGTACTGCTAAGTTAGGAATTGCCTAGATATGATTAATAAATGGAAAGGAAGAATTTATTGGGAGAAATACTAATTAACTATATTCCTTTCTTTTCCTTACAATTTCTTGGCTTGAAACTCTTAGTAGTGTCTTTATTACCTATGTCACTTAGTATTTAAGATTTTAATATTCTTCTAAAGAAGAGCTAATACAATTCATTAACTTTTGACCATTAACTGCTAACCCTCAGTTTGGAGGGAAGAAAAAAAATTAAACAACCTTTTGCATACTGTAAATTATATAATTCATCATCCCACTCATACAAGGTTTATGTGATTGCTATCATGAGTGCTGATTTAGGACACTGATCCATCATTTCCTGTGTTCCATATTGGCAAGTAGCTCTTTGTTAACTCGTTCCTCATACGTCCTGGGAGTGCACCCATCAGGAAAAATTCCCTGACACTCACTTAAAAGCTCAGAAGGCATCTGTTCTTGAGCAAAGAACATGCCTTAAATGTGAACAAAGATTGCATGAAAGCATGAAAAGCAACTCTATCTTTAATAATGCAAAAAATGAAGTTTAAAAATTATGAATTCTGTAAAGAGTGAAAAAAATATGCCCAGAATATCCAGAGACTTCAGCCAGTGATCAGTTAACTGGAAATAATGGCTAAATTTCAGGAAATGTGAAATGTTATTAAATTTGTTTATGCCTCAGGTGTGGCACTTACATATTTTAATCATTACCTGGAAGCTTTGTAAATATTTTAAGACTCAGCCTGTCCTTTCTGCATGCAAAGCACCAGATCCTCAGCTGCCACAAGATTTGTAACTGAAGAATGTCTGCAACCAACATACAATATATAGCTTTATTTTCATGTCCGCTTTTTGGTGCCACATTTGTTATTTGGAGATATTCACTGGCCTTAAAGCTTACCCAGGGACCAGCCATCTCCAGCTGCTGGCAGAGCAGTTTCAATGCTTGGCCACAAGCTGGGGACATGGACAGCTTGGGCCATAGGTGCCTGGAGGCTGGGGCAGCACCTGACAGAGTTATTTATGTGTACGTCCCTCTCCAGATACTCAACCCTTTGGCCACCCCATAGATGGCACACAATGTTTATGCACGTAGCCAAGGTCAACCTCAGAGAGTTATCACTGCTATCAGATTCCTTGAGGCTGTCACTGCTTCCTTTCCCCATTAGGGACCTTTCTCCCACCAAGATGAGGCTAATTGCTTTCCACATCTCCAAAAAAGTTATGGCAGTGAAGACCCTGCCTTGAGCTCACACCACCATCTTTGTCTGCAGAGCTCCCAGTGCTCCTTCCCACTAGAATTCCAACTTGCTGCTTCTTTTTGGGATTAACTGTGGAAAATCAGTTTTCTCACAGCTTTGGTAGGATGTCCCTGTCCCCTATCTCCTCAGAGGGAGAAGTGAAGAAGCTGTAATGATATCACACCCTGGCGTGGCCCAGCATAGCAGGTGCCATTCCCCAGCCCACAGAGCCAGGACTGTCGAGGATATGGCAGGGTTTGGAACTGGAGTTGGGTAAAATGTATAACCACATATATAACCAGATAGAGTTTATGTAATATATAAACTTTACATATAACCATAAAAGGTTGTATGAGAAAGAAAAATTATTTTGGGAGAGGGTATCCCCAGCTGGGTTATCAGTCTGCACAGAGATGAGAGCTCCCACCAGAGATCATGTGTGCCTGGAGCCAGTCTGGATCACTTTAACTAAAAAATACAGATATTCTGTAAAAGATATTCTGTAAAATTTTTTCCCCAAAATTCAACTCAGGGAAACTCCATGGCTATTGAGAGTAGTTACTGCCTTCATATGAAGAGCTTTGCTTTTTTATGTGTCTGATAGCAGCTAGGTTTTAGAGATAAGTCCAACTTGATTGATTTCTTTCATCTGTGGGAAATGTAATTTCTAAGTCACCCTTATTTTGGTCATTTATCAGATCTCTGCGTCCTTACTATCTCGTAGTGTTGCTTTTATGGAAGTACTGCCTAGAAAATGTTAGGCAGAATTAGTTAATCTCATCTAAATGCATTTGGCATAGAGCTTTGGTTTGAAGTCATTCTTAAAAAAACTACAGTTTTATAATGTAAGAGGCCAATTTTTCATCTAGCTCTGCTAACTGGCTTGGTTATAAAATGAAGAGGTTGTCACGACCCCCTAAAACAAATCAGTAATGCAAAGTAATGAGTGCTAACATAAAGCAGAATGGTTTTCTGTTGGGGAAGAGAACTTCATGGGGAGCATCAGTCTGAGGCATTCATAGGGCTCCAGTGGAGCTCCATGGGAGCAGGGGCTGGAACGGACTGTGGGTGTCACTGCAGCAGTGCTGGGACCAGCAGATGTGATTCATGGCCCTCAGGCACCACCGTGCTCGGGGGTGAAGGCTTGGTGTCCTGGCTTCCTGCCAGACTGAAGAATGCTGAACCCCCTCAATACTGCCCCGAGTGTTTAAAGAGCAGGGGAAGAACCATCAAAGTGGAATTCTACAGACTTACCAGGATTAAAATATTATTGTCTCTTGGTCTTGGTCTATCTGTCAGAATATTTTGTAATCAATGCTCTTTTACCTCTCTTTCCTGTTGTATTGATAGGAAATGTCTTGGGGCATGTGAAAATGGAAGAAAAGCACTTCAGGAGATTTTGAATGAGACATCCCTGTAAACACTTAGCAAGTCAGTTTGCTAGGGAAGAGAACTCCAGTGCTGGGAGTTAGCTTTCCTTGACCCTCCTCTTTGCATTTGGAAAGAAGCTGATGAAGGCAGACAACCATTCTTGCTGCAGGAATAAAAATGGGTGTGTGAGAACATAGCTGTGCTAGTGATGCATCCCAGTGAGGCATCCTTCACACCATCTGCACTGTGCATGGGAAAAAGTTGCCTGGTTCTAGTGCTGGCTTTTTCAGTGATGTGTTGAGTGTAACCATCATAGGTGCTTGTTACCTTTTAGTAAAATTGATATCCTGAAGGCTTCTCTTTCCAAAATACAACACTGGCAATTACTCTCTAAACTTTGAGAGCTGATGTGTTATCACTACCTTTTCAGCAGTTTTGAGAAATTGTTATTCCACATCAGCAAGAATTGCCCATCTGGTTCTTTGGAAGGAATTTGTCATGGCTAACTATAAAGAGTGACATTTAACAAGACATTTAAGACAGAAAAGCTATTGCCTAGACCATTTACATTTGTCTCAGGGAAGTTACATGAGACACTGTGATGCTTCATCTGAAAAGCTTTGCATATTGTAGTTGGAACCATGTGGGTCAGAGGACAAGTGTTAGTCATTGCTAGCTAAGGAATAGTTTCATTTTACCAAACTCTCCACCTGGTGACCTTTCAACCCACACTTGTTAGCAAAGAGGAGAGCTACCTATTGGGACACTGTTTTATGCAAGCACAAAGCAAACTGTCAGATAACAGCTGTGCTCCTATTCTGCCCTGCCTTGCTATCAAGTGTATTTGGGGCATTTGGGCACATAGTTTAGTGGTGGACTTGGCAGTCCTGAGTTAATTGTTGGAGTCAATATTAAAGACATTTTCCAAACTGAATTACTTTATGGTTCTATGGCATAGAAATCCTGAATTACCCAGTATTGAGATCAGCAGGCTTACATAATGTTCTCCACTTATTCAACAATTAAATGTCCCATCAACCACTCAGAGAACAAAAACAACACACCTTGCTTAATGATGTATTATAAAATAATGAATTTGTGCCAAGAGCAGTTTGTTGGTGTCACAGGTGGGGTTGCTAGATGATGTGAATCTCAACAGGAGCCATCAATATGTATCTGCAGCCCAGAAAGCCACCTGTACCCTGGGATGCATCAAAAGCAGTGTGGCCAGCAGGTCAAGGAATGTGATTCTCCTCCTCTTCCTTGCTCTCATGAAGTATGCATGTACTCATGCAGTACTCTCTGGAGTACTGCATCCAGGTCTGGGGTCATTAACACAGAAAAGATATGGACTTGCTGGAGCAAGTCCAGAGGAGGGCCACCAACATGATCAGAGGGCTGGAGCACCTCTCCTGTGAAGAGAGGCTGACAGCTGGGACTGTATGGGAAAGTCTCTGGGGACACCTTATAGCACCTACCAGTGCCTAAAAGGTGGCCTACAAGAAAGCTGGAGGAGGACTTTCTATAAGAGCATGTGGTGAGAGGACAATGGGTAATGGCCTCAGACTGAAAGAGGGAGATTGGAACTAGGTGTTCTTAAGGTCTTTTCTAATCCAAATCCTTATGTGATTCTGTGATTCTGGATTCTTGATAAATATTTTATATCTTATGTAAATATATTATAATAGTACAGGTTACTTCATAGGCTTTAAGAGGATTGGCAAACGTGAGAGGCAGCTCTTGGTTCAAGAGAAACTTCCTTGACCTACTCTGAAGAACATGCTGAAAGGTGTGTGCTTTTGAGTCTTGGCTACATTAAATTTTTGGAGAAGCTACCTGTGGGTAAGTCAGAAGGGCTAAGTCCTAAGGTCTGGATACAATTTTCTTTGTGTGTGCTGGATTTTTTGTCTCAGCTCTTGGTGTCTTGCCATTGGTTTGGTACTCTGCACCTCTTCATCTTTAGCTGAATTCAAATCAACACATCTCTTGGGACAGCCTCAAACAGCTGTTCTAGAGTAGCACAGTTCTGTCCCAGTCAGAATATATATATGTACTAGTCAGAGATCAAAAACTCAGCATTTCTTTTCCACCTGAGCCACCTTGTGGGCCCTGTTCCTACAGCAAAAATGCTACTTTTAAGAGAAAGGTACTATTCATGGTGTACAGTTTCCATAGTAGTGGAAACTGATGGAGAAAATAGCAGTACTGTAGGACCTGACTCATCAACTCATCCCTGCTTGATCATCAGGCTCTTCAAGGACTTGTCTGAAGTGAATTAGCTTGTTTTGGTGTAGTTCCTAGAATACCAACAGCTCCACACCAAAAAACAACAACAACAAAAAAAAAAAAAAAAAAAAAAAAAAAAAAAGAGCACCTGGAGAGACATGGACATGGATATGGACATGAACCAAACAAAGGTAACAGAACTGATCCCTTGATTATTGTCCCTGATACTGTCAGGACTCTAAAAACATTCAGCCAAGTCCACCAACAGATTTTTTTGACACTGCTCTCACAGGGGAGAGACATCTGGGAATTCACTAAGGTTTAACATTACCTCCCAGCCCCTCACAGAGAATCCTTTCTATCCCTGGAGCTGGGAACCATCTGTTAGGGTGCTCTCCTCCTTATTATGCAAAGTACCTTGAATGGTGCCCCGGGGGCAGTAGTGCTGGGGAAATTTAAGGCAGTGAAAATGCAGTGGGTCCGTGTGAAATGGTTTCCCTAGACTCAGAGAAGGGACCTTTAATGACCACCTAGTCCAACTCCCGTGCAGTGGGCAGGGACATCTGTCACTGTAGCAGCTTGCTTAGAGACCTGTCCAACCTGGCCTCGAGCACTTCCATGGATGGTACTCCACAATTTCTTTTGCAACTGAAAGGAAGCGCTTAACAGAGAGATTTCTGCTCCTTCACAGCCAGCCAGCTGAGGCTTTGTTATATCTTTTTTTTTTTTCACAAGTAAGGATCATTCAGATGCTTCTAGGCTCTATCCTTGCTTTTTTTAATCACTTATGGCAAAAATTAGGACGAACAACAATGCCAACCTCCAGAAGCCAACACGATGTGCCCCTGTTTGGGTGGGGGGGGGCTCTGATCTGCTGCTACCACATCTCTGGCTCCTTTGAAAGAGAAAATGCAGCACCAAAGGTATTCTTGATGATGTTCTCCCACACGTAGTGGGACTGTTGTTCCCAGGGTTCCTTCTGAGGAACAAAGGTCTTGGCAGCAGCCATGCTGCTCCAGAGGTGAGGGAGATGCTCTGAACACACAAATATGAGCAGGGTGTGTTTGACTGCACAGTCAAAGGTGAGGCCTCATAAAAATACTCCTGCTGTGCTGCACCTGCCAAACCCAGCCAGCGAGGATGGGATCTCCAAAGGTTTATTTATTAAGCTTCTGGATGGGCTGTTGAGCAGGTGGGTGGGGAGGTCTGAGTGCTGCTGGCCATGCCAGTGACATGGCAGCACTTCTGATCAGTATTTTCAGTGATGAGGAGCAAAGTGCTCACTGTAACTATGTTATAGGAGGAGCACAGGGTTAACACTCAGCTTGCTGTGCTTTGGTGGTAAGTCCAGCAGTCGGCAGTTCCCAGCCTTTGCTTGAGGAATTTATCAGCACGAAAATGAACAGCTGTCATGTTTTATGTTTCTTTTGCAGGGTCGCTGAGCATATTTCTCAATTCCTCCAGCTCTGCGGCAGAGCTAACTGTTCAGTGGGATTGTCCTTTCCCTCCTTTCCTTCCTACCATTCATTTTTCCTCTCCAGAGCAGAACACCTGGAGGCAGCATCTTCCTGATGGCCACAGAGAAAGCTGCCAGCCTCAAAACCTACTTACATGAACATCCACCACCACATGGAAGTTTCTTTATCTATCAGAATGATAAATTGTTTTTTTTCCCCCAGCCCCAGATTAAAGGTAACATATGAAGTGTTTTATCTGCTCTAGGCTGTGCCTTGAGTTTCTAGGTTGTTCCATCAGCATTTGCTGATAGTGCTAAACCCTGAAATGTGAAAACAGCTACTTTAGCTGTCCCATTACCAATGTGACTACTAAAATGACTACTTTTGTGATGCCTGCACAACACACACAGCAAACACATACCTCATTTTAAAAGGCTTCTTTATGGGGCCAAAGCTTTGGTCTGCATTGAAGCAATTCTGAAATAACATCTTTGTCTGTCTGGCACTGGTTGCCTGCCCATAGCTAAGAACAGGCTTTGCTCCATACCCTGAAAAAAATTTGATTTCAAATTAATTTGTGTCTTTTAAAAAACACAAAGGCCTACAAATAGTCCAGGCAAAAATTCAGATTATTGCTCAGTGAGAGAATAAGCCGTAAGTGCTCTGACCTCACAGTATCACTAAATTATTATGTTCCTGAACAATACTGTATTGTGGAAACAAAAAGCACTAGCTGCAGCCTTCTGTTATCAATCAGCCAGCAGCACAGCAATAAAGTTATTTAACTCTCTCTCAAAAGCACACAAATCAGTACCAGTGTGTGTGGAGCAGAAATGGACACTCAGACCTTGATGTTTAATTACTTCAAAATTACTCTTAGTTCATAGATGGCTGACTTTAGCAACGTGCGTGACAGCACATGACAATTGTATCTGTACTTCCCAAAACCTGAAAGAGGCATCTTAAATCACAGCAAGTCAGGGAAAGCACAACAGCTTGGCAATTGCAACTGCTTGGTATTTTTTAAAGTAGTTTTCAATTGCTAGCTGATGTCACTTGCTAAAATGAATAGGCTCCATGCAATTGTGGCACACAGTCTGTGTTCCTAAGGCTTGGGCCTCAGCCTTTTAAATTAATTCAATTATGTCTTAAAGTCCTACTGTATCAAGCTGGGGTTGGTTTTTAGATATGCTTATTTAATTTGTACTTCTCTTTTTATTTTTGCGCAGCTGCTCCTTGACATGCAATCCTCCCTACCTGCTTTAGGAAAGGACATTTATGGCTGGTATGGCATTTGGCATTTTTTCTGGTGGTTCCTTGGGGTGGGCGTTTTGGGGGTTTTTTTGTTTGGGTGTTTTTTGGTTGTTTTTTTTTTTAATTTGGTTTAGTTGTGTTGCTTTGTTTGGCTGGCTTTGTTTGGGTTTTTGATGCTGTTTGCATCATTGGGCTTTGTACTTTTAATTCTGTCATGGGAAGGAATGGGAATAATGTGTCTGCGGAGATACCTGTATGCAGAGGGATGTGCGGGCACACCTGTGGTGTGGGCACTCACACGTACAGACTCTCTCGCTTATAGGTGCTTGCAGGAACAGGCACAGCGCACGTTTGTTCCCAGCCATTAGGAGGATTCACTGGAGGATTCCCAGGCATTGGGAGGATGGAGAACTCGCCGGGAAACCGGGAGCGGCGCCGGCGCTGCGCCAGCGGCTGCGCGGTCCTGGAGCGACCCCTGCTGCCTGTCCGCCGCCATGACGGCTGCTGGGGGACAGCTGGGGTCCTTGGGACACCAACACCTGGGATCCTTGGGACATGGATCAATGGGATCCTTGGGACATGGGTACCTGGGATCCTTGGGACACAAACACCTGTGATCCTTGGGACACAAACACCTGGGATCCTTGGGACACAAACACCTGGGATCCTTGGGACACGGACACCTGGGATCCTTGGGACACAAACACCTGGGATCCTTAGGACATGGGTATCTGGGATCCTTGGGACATGAGTACCTGGGATCCTTGGGACACCAACACCTGGGATCCTTGGGACACCGACACCTGGGATCCTTGGGACACCGACACATGGGATCCATGGGACACAAACACCTGGGATCCTTGGGACACGGGTACCTGGGATCCTTGGGACATGGGTACCTGGGATCCTTGGGACACAAACACCTGGGATCCTTGGGACATCAACACCTGGGATCCTTGGGACATGTGTACCTGGGATCCTTGGGACACCGACACCTGGAATCCTTGGGACACCGACACCTGGAATCCTTGGGACACAAACAACTGGGGTCCTCAGGACACAAACACCTGCGATCCTCGGGACACGGACACCTGGGATCCTTGGGACATGGATCAATGGGATCCTTGGGACATGGACACCTGGGATCCTTTTGACACAAACACATGGGATCCTTGGGACATGGGTACCTGGGATCCTTGGAACACAAACACCTGGGATCCTTGGGACACGGACACCTGGGATCCTTGGGACATGGCTACCTGGGATCCTTGGGACACCGACACCTGGGATCCTTGAGACACAAACACCTGGGACCCTTGGGACATGGATCAATGGGATCCTTGGGACATGGGTACCTGGGATCCTTGGGACACGGACACCTGGGATCCTTGGGACACCGACACCTGGGATCCTTGGGACATAGACACCTGAGATCCTTGGGACACAAACACCTGGGATCCTCGGGACACAAACACCTGGGATCCTTGGGACATGGATCGATGGGATCCTTGGGACACAGACACCTGGGATCCTTGGGACACGGACATCTGGGATCCTTGGGACACAAACACCTGGGATCCTTGGGACACAAACACCTGGGATCCTTGGGACACAAACACCTGGGATCCTTGGGACACAAACACCTGGGATCCTTGGGACACAAACACCTGGGATCCTTGGGACATGGATCGATGGGATCCTTGGGACACAGACACCTGGGATCCTTGGGACACAAACACCTGGGATCCTTGGGACACGGACACCTGGGATCCTTGGGACATGGGTACCTGGGATCCTTGGGACACCGACACCTGGGATCCTTGAGACACAAACACCTGGGACCCTTGGGACATGGATCAATGGGATCCTTGGGACATGGGTACCTGGGATCCTTGGGACATGGGTCCCTGGGATCCTTGGGACATGGGTACCTGGGATCCTTGGGACACAAACACCTGGGATCCTTGGGACACGGGTCCCTGGGATCCTTGGGACATGGGTACCTGGGATCCTTGGGACATGTGTACCTGGGATCCTTGGGACACCGACACCTGGAATCCTTGGGACACAAACACCTGGGGTCCTCGGGACACAAACGCCTGGGATCCTTGGGACACAAACACCTGGGATCCTTGGGACATGGACACCTGGGATCCTTGGGACACAGACACCTGGAATCCTTGGGACACAGACACCTGGGATCCTTGGGACATGGGTACCTGGCATCCTTGGGACACAAACACCTGGGATCCTTGGGATACCGACACCTGGAATCCTTGGGACAAGGATCGATGGGATCCTTGGGACATGGGTACCTGGGATCCTCAGGACATGGACACCTGAGATCCTCGGGACACAGACACCTGGGATCCTTGGGACATGGATCGATGGGATCCTTTGGACACAAACACCTGGGATCCTCGGGACACAGACACCTGGGATCCCTAAGAACAGGTACCTAGGATCTTGGGACATGGACACCTGGGATCCTTGGGACACAAACAAACACCTGGGATCCTTGGGACACAAACACCTGGGATCCTTAGAACACAGGTACCCAGGGTCCTTGGGACATGGATCGATGGGATCCTTGGGACATGGGTACCTAGGATCCTCAGGATAGGTCTCACACCTGCCTCTGAGGGAAGCAGGTCCCAGGTACCCTCCTGACCAGCTGGAATTTTCCTGAAAGCACACCGCACATGGCTGGTAACAACTACTGTCTGAAATGAGTACAAGGGACCTCTCCCCTAGCGCCAGTGGAGAACTGGCCTGATGTCCTTCCTGTAGGCAGGGAAGAGCCATGGGCCTCCCAGCCAGGGAACTCCTCTGACCCCCTGAAGCATCTTTCAGTTTGGGCTGAAAACCAGATGAGCTAAAGCCCAGTGTTTTCACTGAACAATAATCAAATAATGCATTCCTCTCTGCACCTATCTGCAGTCTGACCCTTATGGCCCAGTTTTCTCAGCAGAGCATGTTCCTTTCTACTGTATGAAGGGACTGTGTGACACTGAATACAGCAATGGATAGCAGCATTGCCTATTATACATAATGATATAAAAGAAGTTTCCTCAGATGTTTGCAGGTTTTCTTGTCATTTCTCTGTCACAGCAAGTGAAAGGGATTTGTAATTGTGCATATTTTGAAAAGATGAGAGGAAACCATTCCTGCAGCTGAACTTACACCTATGCAGAGCCGACTGCGGGAGCTGAGACCCAATATCCCTACCCTGAGAGTTTGGGCATGAGCCCATTGCAGCAATCTGGAGCCAAGGCCAGTGGAGGTGGCTAAACTGTCAACATTATCCAGATTAGTAAGGGACAAACACCAAATTCTCTCACCTACCCTTAAATAAAACAACTGGTCAGTGGGCAGGGTGGAAAGCTTGTGCCATGATGTGGAGTGAGATTGAACCTCCTTCAAACCTGCTTTTCACCTTGACAGGGCAGGGTGGGGACTGGGGATTATGTTGCCTTTGAACCCAAGGTTGATTTTTGGGCCTTCTGGCCTAGACAGAAATTCTCTGCTACATGTTCAAGGCACGCTGTGACCTGGCCTCATGCTAGGACTGACACATACTCTGGGTTATATAGGATACCTTATGTTATATTTGCATTTAAAAGTCCTGCATTAAAAGTTTATGAATAATGGACTTCCTTGGGTGTTCACTGCATCCACCACTTGTCTGTAAAGCCTGCAAGTCCAGAGACACAGCTGTTGCACACAAGCAAATAAATAATGTAATTACTATAAAATTACCCCCCATGCACAATGAGGTGCAACTCGCTGCGCAAATACAACTCATCAGAGAATATCTGAGATTTTCATGAGCAAAATGTACCAGCCCTGACTAATGTGCAGCCCTGTTTCTGCAAAAGTAAATATCTTACCATGGGCTGCTGGCTTATAAATCATGGGTTTTATTTTTCCATTGCAGGAGTGTACTGCAGATTTATAAAACATTTAAGACCCTGTGGTTAATGTTTCCTCTGTTCATGAATATCCTGAGGGACTAGACCATTGTTTAATCTTCTACAAAAATAACCATGATTTATGCAAAAGATGTTTGAAACATATTTCTTTTATTAGCAATACCATTGAATGTCAAAACCAGAACCTAGATTTATCTACCATTCATGCTACCCATATAATATATAATGCTGTGTGCATTCAGTAAGGAAAAAAGTAAATATTGCTCCAGTTGAGTGAAGGTCTACAGGTAGATAGCTTAATTTTTAAGGTCATTTGGATCTAGATGAGCATCCAGCAGCCATATGAGTTAACAGAGCCCTCAGTGTGCTACAGGTCTGAAGTACTCCTTGTCTGTAAAGTGACTTTGTAAGTCAAAATCAAAAACCAAGAAAAAAACCCCAGCCAATGAAACAAACAAAAAAATGAGCTTTGCTTGCCTTGTTTGGCTGCCGGAGTGCTGCTTAGATTTCTTCCTCATGTGGTTCAGGTTGGACACCAGGGACATTAAAATCACCAGCTTTTTAAAAACTGATATAGAAAAGTAAGATTTAAACTGGGAATCCAAATTAGAACCTGCTGCAATTGTAGAAGTTCTGAAAAGGTCTGTAAAATTGGGGTGACCAAGGGGCATTTTTGTTATCAGGTCTCACAGACTCCATTGTCCAGAAGTTACTGGAGGAAAGATTCTTGCTTTCCGACCTGCAGATGCTGAAGGCAATGTGTGGTTTTGCATCATGCTGCGTGTCCAGTTATTTACAGGCTTAGCAGTGATCTTGAGGCCACCCTCCCCCTGGAGCCAGCCAATTCCTACCAGCAGGACTGGTCCCAGGTCCCAGCCTGAGCTAAATCAGCTCTGCACAGCCCTCAGGAACAAGAAATAACAGGGGTAAAATGTGGGTTCAACATCAACATCTGGGACAATGCATACAAGCAGAGAAGGCACCAATAAATATTTGTATTTAGTCACTTCTCAAGGGGCACATTAAAGGAGGAAGTGTGTTTGTTATTCCCAGTCAAAAACAACAGCAGGGCTTGGGGACTGAGGTTGAAAGTGCATACCAGTAATTCAGTGTAGAATATATTATTATAGGGATTTGGTGTAATTATCAAAAGCAAAACAAAGAAATGAAGAAAAAGTTATTCCAGCTCTCAAATTACATTTGGTCAGAAAGGTGGGTTTTTTTTGTTGTTGTTATTTTTTCCCCCTTTCTATTTGAGAAGTAGAAGTGAAGTCTTTGGTTTGTACCTCTGCACTTTCAGTTTTCAAAAAACTCTAAGAACCTCAGACTTCTCTGCACAGAGAAAGCAAGATGTGAGAAAAGTTAATAAGCTGAAAACTGTTTAAGAATACCAGCTTAGTTTAGGAAACTCAGAATTAAAATTACATTTTAACAAGTTCTCAGATACCATAGATATGGTAAAACTTCAGAATGTTGCAAATTTGCTTAAGAAACCAGAACTTGCCTCGTGGAGATAATGTAACAAGTATAGGAATGTAAACATAGGATATTGATGTTTCTGATCATGTTGAACTGAAAAATTCTCTTGCTTTCCAGTTCTATGTTTTATCAGGGAAGAACAAGAACACAAAACTCATGTGCTTGAGTATTAAGTACGTATTATTTCGCTCACCACTCAAGAGCAATACTAATTTGTAGTGTCAGTGAGTGCAATTCAAAATGCAATATTCAAAATCAGGGTGTGCAATTCTCATTTCAGCAAGAAGGATAAAGGTGGGCCTTTGGTCTCAAACCTCCTTTCACACACTATGGCTGTGCCCTCTGGATAGTGGCCAGAGAGAAGGGAGGATCGAATCCATGAAGTGAGGAGAAAGATAAAAGAGAGATTTCACTGACATTACCTGATGCAGCTTCCCTGGGCCAGCTGGTATTGGCAGAGAAATGGGCTTTGTTTAGTGAAAGATGCCCTCCTGTTCTGATGCTCTTCCTCATCAGGAAAGACAGATTGATAGCACCAAGCCCTCATTTACTCTGTGAGTTTACCTGCTGTGACAGAGTCTCTGAAAAGGAGACCCAAGAGCCAGGATGGATCTCAAAAGCAAATAAACAAACCACAATAACAAAACCCAACAAAAAACTCCCACAACAACCCCAGACAAACAAACAAACAAACCTACAAACAGACAAATTCTATTACTCTAATCTTGCCCTTCCTTTAGTTGTCCCAGCAAGGATTGTCTTTCCTCTTTCTTATCTTTTTTTTTTTTTTCCTTAACTTTTAGACTATCCTTAACCATTGAGATAATTTGCTGGCAGAATTAATTATTTCGTTTTTATGTTACTGTAATTCTTGGCAGCTGTCCTTACTGAAACTCTCAGCTGCCAAATGAGGTAAAAACAGAACTAAAAATGTTTGTTCAATATCTATGCATTAAAAAAAAGATAATAATTCTAGCAATAAATCATTGTCTTAGTTATGTTTTCCTTTGCTATCTAAATGGCTCTTATGGGCGAATCACAAATCTTAGCAGCAGAAGAGCAGTGGGGAAAGAGCTACATTCTCTCTAATTTTAATGCAGGTATGTAGGATCCTTGTGCTATCAGAAATGCCAGAGTTGTTCAGCTGAAGATCTTAGGATCTTCTTCCCCAAAGGTGAGGGTGGCCTTTCATTAGATAATTGCCACAGCATTAAGCATAGGGGATACAAAGTGTAAATGTCAAGACTATTGATATCACAAATTGGGTGATTTTTAGTCAGGATAGATGAAAATAGATATACATACACTCATGAGACGTAAAAAGGAAAAGACTGCTGAAGAGCGAGTATACATCACTCTCCCACTTAACTTTCCCCACATGGTCATCAGGTTTCTTCACCAGGTTTCTTCACCAAAAAAAAAAAAAAAAAAAAAAAAAAAAAGTGGATCCCTCTTATTTTATACTCTGTTTTGGAAATCAATGCAATAAGGTGTTAAACATTCTAGGTTTCAGGCTCCCACAGGAAATCTCATCAGAATGGAGTATGGTCCTAAGCAAGTCCCCTTCTCCCCAGTTTAATGGAACCAGATTTCCAGTTCCCTGCTCCTGACTCCAGGGGCAGCAACCAGCCTGTCAGAGCCCACTGGGCTGGGTAAGCCCCACCACCAGATTGCTGGCACAGCACAGCCTCCTACAAACTTATTTTCAAGAAAGCAATTAACAGCAATCCAAAATGGCCTAGAAATGGTCTATCATAATTGAATAGCTACAATGTCCAATTTAATTGGCTAAAAAGCTACAGTTAATGAAAATAAGATGTAATTCTACCCACATTTGTCTGGTATGATCTGTGGCAGAAAGTGTAGTAAAAAAAAGATCAAGAAGCAAATTGAGCCTTAGTTTTTATTTATCAATTAATTTCAATGGCTACAAAAGAGCTCTGGTTTTGTTCCTAATAAAAAGAATTACATTCCATAGATAATGCACTCAAAATTTATTATTATATCCCCTGTAGATAAAAGTGAAAAGAAGAATTTGGACCCAAATAAAAGGCACTGCAATGAGAAGAAATCTCATTTTGAGCAGAAATCTTTCTACTTGGTTACCACGCAATCTAATTCTGACAGTGCACTCGACTTGAAAAATGACATCCCCATCTCTAAGAATTGAAAGGTGGCAGAAAAAGCAGGCACTCGCTGCTTTCGTCTAAAGCAATTATGAGCTCCTCACAAGCTCGAAGACAAGAATTGATTTTCATTTCTAGATTATCAAGAGGTGGGGGCAAGCAGGTCAGGAAATCTGACCCTATCTTGACCCGCTGGATTGGATTGTTCTCAGACCTGTTCAATATTGAAAAGGATTGTTTGGGATGGGAGAGAGGGAGGAGGAGAAGAGAAATCCTTTGGCATATTTTGTACCCACTGGTATCTAACCATCTTTTTTTTTTTTTATGTTGCTTTATGGCCTTAGTAATTCAATATCTAATATTTAAAGGTGCTTATTTGAAAGACATTTCCCCGTCAGTGACCAAATCTGATAAAGACAGCAAAAACTGCGGACTTCTGAATCAAGGGAATGTAAAAGTGATATAGAAATAAGAACAGCCTGGTCTCAGAGGGGACCTGTAAATCTTTAGATCACTCCTGTGCTATGCATATGCCTATAAACCAATCAGTTGTCCTATATTTTTTGCTATGGTGGTGATCTAGCATTTGTGTAACACCATCTCTTTCAAAAGCCTCCAAATCCTTGCACCATTACTTGGCTTCCACAGAAATTTTGCCATTTACCAGGGTGAAACACTTACAGTTATGCTTTAAACTGAAATGTGATGAAACCTTGCTCATTCAATTAATAGTTCATCACTACTCAGACTACTGAAAACTGGAATTACTGTAACATTGCTTTATTTTTCTGTAGGTGCTTTAGATAAACTCATGTGCTTTTGATTTTTTTTCTCACATTACAAGGAGTATTTTGTCTACACGAAATAATATACAAGTTAAACCGTATCTTCAAGGAGTAGGTATGAAAAATATAAACTTTGTAGAGGAGCTCAAAGCAGCAGGGGGACAGGAATAGCTTAAACACTAAGTCACTGTTGTGTTTTAACCTGGCAGGCAGCTAAAAATCACACAGCCATTCACTCACTTCTCCCCTCTTCAGTGGGGTGGTGGAGAGAATTGGACAAAACTTTGTGGGTTGGGGGTATAGACAGTTTAATAGGACAGAAAAGGAATGGGAAATAGTAATAATGATAGTAACAATAAGAAGAACTCTAAAATAATTAGAATGTACAAAACAAATTATGCACACTGTTACTGCTCACCACTCACTGCTCAGACAATTCCTGAGCAGTGCCCTCTGGCCAGATGTCCCCCCAGTTTCTATAGTGGGGTATACATGGCATATGGTATGGAATAACTCTTTGTCCAGTTTGGGTCAGATGTCTCCTCCCAGCTTCTTGTGCCTCCAACCCAGTAGCTTGCAGGGCAATACGAGAATTTACAGAGTCCTTGACCACTGCTTAGCAACAACTAAAACATCAGTGTGTTATTAAGGCTATTCTCATCTTAAATCCAAAACACAGCACTGCACCAGCTACTGGGAAAGGAATTAACTCTATCCCAGCTGAAACCAGGACACTTTTTGTGTGGGTTACCATAAATCACCTCCAGCCCAGCTAATTCTTCAGGTGCAGGATATCTCTGACCACGTTGATTCACTTGCCTGGGTGATGTCTTCCTGGAAGGGATACCTTTCCTTCTCTCCTGACCTGGAGGCACCTCCAGAGGCTGAGGCCTCATGCCCCTTTTCCAATCACTTTGTCAGTGCCCATTTCCCTAGAAACAGATCCCAGCTTTTTGGCTTCTCTACTCTCTAATTCCCTCTAATTTTGGCTTCTCTACCCTCTAATTCGAATAACTGGCCCAGTTATCCCAGCATTGGAACAGACAGGTGACAATGTGCTCACCTGGAAGATGGCTGAAATCCCTTCACATACCCAGCCACAAACACAGGGATGAAGATCAGGTGGTTACTGCCTTGTTTGAGTTCTGTCTCTTCCTTCTGTTCTCCTGATGGCCTCTCTTTGGGCCAGTCAGCTTCACTCACTTCTTCCCTTAGGTAAAGAAAGGATTTCTTCCTTTACGAGGTGAGTCAACTTTTGCTTCCAGCATTTCTTCTCATGTATAGGAGTGACTGATACTGACGTGGGTTGGCTCTCTGGTCCAGCCGTGTCATGGGGGTTGCAGTAACTGAGCTATCTGTCACTTTGTTGTCAGATTAAGAGACCTTCTCTTGCCTTCGAGAGTGGTGGGTGGTGTTGGACAGGGGGTGTGGGCCAGGCCTCAGCATGTTGCAGTGATTTGTTTTTCCCAGGAATTGCCTGGGTGACAGCTCACTTTTTCAGGGTTCTGCTCTTGTTCAGGGATGAAGTCCAGAACACTGGAGGTTCCTGCTGTCCTGGGTACTTGCCAGTACTGTCCCATACAGCCTGACACTCACAGCTGTCCAGGTAGATCTCTGGATGATATTCTTAAATAGATGTTTACCTTTAAACAAGATCTGGAGTACATTTAGTAATATAAAACATATCAACAGAAACATGCTAGTCTGAACATCCCAGTAATATTCAAAATTCTCCAAAGCTATTGTAACTAGCCTGGAGAATAAGGAAAAGGGGAAGACAAAAATGAAGGAAGGAGGGTAAAGGAGTGAGGGACACCTTCCCCCACTTTGTCTCACCCACACCTTGGCTCTCTGAGGAGAAGTCATAAATTGTCACTAGTTTCTGAGAGATGGCTCCCAGAGTACAGAGATGAGGGCACTCTGAGTACAGATACCAGATAAGTCTCATGACCAGCAATTTTATCATATCAGAAGCCAGTGTTACAAAGGACAACAAAGTGATAAACCTTAACCCAGCCCCCAAAGGTGACCAACACCACAAAAGGGAACATATACAGCAAGTAAGGTGCTACACAGTGCACCTCTGAGAACAAGTGCAGCAACTCTGTGAGCAAGTAAATCAACATTGTGATGAGTGACTATTAAACAAATATAATGCATATTTATAAAAATTTGTTCTAAAACACTCTGGTCAGACCTGTCATTATCTCTTGGCACCATGTTGGGTGTCAGAGAAATGGCTGTTGTGGTTTAACCTGGCTGGCAACTAAATACTGCAGCTGCTCACTTGTTTTCCCTCTCCCTGCAGGATGTGGGAGAGATTCAGAATGAAAGATTGAATAATAATAATAATAGTAGTAGCAGTAGTAATAGCTATTGTTGTTATATATAAAATAACCACGCACAGGGCTATCATTCACCACTCACTGACCAACCAGCTGTCCCCCCAGTTTGCATACTGAGCCTATGGTATGGGATATTCTTTGTTCAGTTTGGGTCAGTTGTCCCAGCTGTGTCCCCTCTCAGCTTCTTGTGCCCCCAGCCTACTCCTTGATAGGGCAATATGAGATGCTGAAGAGTCCTTGACCACTGCTTAGCAACAACTAAAACATTGGTGTGTTACCAACATTATTCTCATTCTAAATCCAAAACACAGCACTGCACCAGCTACTGGAAAGTAAATTAACTGTCTCCCAGCTGAAACCAGAACGCTCAACTGTTCAGATTAATCAATTCCAGAATAGGGCTCCCACTCTAAAAACTGCATAGGGTGTGTACAGTCAGCCACCACCAAGATATTGCCATTTCTGCCAGAAATGCCCCAGCTGCTTTACAGCCCACATTGACAGGAGCCCTCAAAGGAGACAATGGGAAACAAATACTGAACTAAACATTGAGCCAACTGTAACTGCAGGACTGCTGCAGAGAAATGGAGCTGGTCACTGGGAATTGTGTTACTGCAACCATCTGGTTTCCCAAACCTTCAGGAAAAGTGATGGTTTTATGAAAGTGTGAAGGAAAGGAACCAAGTCAAGCCATGCATGCATTGCAGCTAAGCGTAGGCATTCAGGGCAGTGGGGCAGCCACTAACACACACAGAAATTATGTTTTCTATAAGAATATGTTTGGCTAATCCATTATAGTGCCCAGCTTTTTCATTCCAATTTTAGACTGATGTGTACCTTTAAAATAAGAATAAACAGTCCACTTTGCCTTTCCCCTGATGTATTACTACCCAAAATCAAGTAAAAATTGTAAAGAAAATGTCTAAAATATCCCAAAGTAGATCTCTGCTGCTGCCAAACCTCTTCAGTAAGCCTTACAACTTGGTCTGTGCAAGCAGACCATATTCAAAATAACAAATGAACATGTAAGTGTGATTTTAATGTCTTGCTTCTTGATTCTCAAGCAGGAATGTGAGGCACAATGGCTCTGCATACATAAATGCTATAAAATTAGTGCAGACAGCTGGCAAATCATTAATTAACAGCAGTAATGATTTCAAACCAGAGCTCTGGGGACTCCACAGGAAATAGGAAGTACACTGGTCCTGCTTTCATTTATGCCTCTGACCTTGTTTCTTCACCATAAATAAGAAGAAAAAAACAATCCATGTCTGAGCTAGGATATCACACAAGCTACAACCAGTAGTCCTTGAGATAATGCACTATCTGAAGGAGTCCCAGCACAGAAAGCTTTCTTCAAGTATGCTCCAGCATCAGACAGATGCAAAAATGGCTCTGGAATACTATGCATACAGTGCTAGATAATTAATCACAAAGACTATTCTAAATAATTCAAAATTTTAAAAAAATAGCTAGATTTTCTCCCCTTCTATTGTAGCCTAATTTTAACATATTAGATGATTCATATTGTTCCCTGGATTGTCCCCAGGAGTATCACACAAATGGAACTGCACATAAATGCTAAGCTAATATGTAAATGAGAAATAATCTTAAGATTTATCTATGAACTCCAGCTTCTTTTAGCAAATTAATTCATTGACAGCAGAAGGGTTACTGTCTCTCTGTGAAACATAAGAGGGAAAATGTTGGTTCACAGAAGATTTATTTCCATAATAGACCTAACAGGTCCAATAATTATTATAGCTCACCATGTTGTTCCTGAGTTTGTGCTGAAGATTGCATTCCCTGTTAGCATAAAATATATCTGCAGGGAAAAGACAAGGAGAACAATTTAAAATGCGTGATATTTTCTCCTGAGGATGAACTCTACTAGAGTAGCATCTCCATATGCACAAGATGGAAGTGATAATCTGGAAATTATGTACTAGTAAAGCTCTGGGGAACAGGCAAAGAACTGTTATGTTATGGCAATGCAGAAAATGGCTGCCCTCAATGTGCAATTTGTGCCATCCTTTCTATAATTACAAAAAAAAAAAAAAAAAAAAAAAAAAAAAAAAAAGTGGTTCTTTCTGTTTTGACCTGGCAACACTGTGGGTCCTACCATGCCAGAGCAAGCCCAAGCCTTTCTGGCACCCTTGGGAAGGTGGGGGTGTGAGGGCAGGGGTTTGGGTGGAGAAAACCACACACACAGACTGCCCAGGGCTGGGAGGAGAGAGTGTGTGGGCACCCCCAGATCACCCAGGCTCCACGGGGCTGCAGTTCTGCCACTCTGTGCTGTGAGCACAGCAATCCCAGAGCTGTATGGGAACGGGGGTGAAGGTGAAGGATGCATGGGAATGCCCACTGAAGTGGCAAAACCTGCACCTTTTCTGCCTCCATAGGAAAAGGCTGAACCTTACACTTGCCCCTGACTTTCTGCATTGGAAACACACCAGTTTCTCTGTGCCTCCACAGTTGCTGTGTGTGTTTGGGCTGGCAGAGGGCAAGAAGGTTTTGCTCTTTGCTATTTTCTTTTTTCTATTGATATGGAACAAGATTTCTGATGGTTAGAAAACCGTGGAATGGGTATTTTGACTTACTGGTGAGGAAAGGGGCTGAGTGGCCAAAAAGGGTCCTACAAAACGGTTTAGCATAGGAAAAAAACT
The DNA here is from genome assembly GCF_048771995.1 of Taeniopygia guttata. NCBI lineage: Eukaryota > Metazoa > Chordata > Aves > Passeriformes > Estrildidae > Taeniopygia > Taeniopygia guttata. The sequence goes on along the minus strand of NC_133026.1, from coordinate 33,139,219 downwards.
ACAAAGAAACCTGAAGTATTTGTATAACTGTATATTTAAAATATAGACCTGGCCAGGAGATGCAAATTCACCTTGTGTTCAGAGGAAGTGCTAACCTGAGCTAACACAGCTGGTGTCTCTCTAGGATGTCATTCACTCCTGTCGCTTCCCTTACTCTGTTTCCCTTTTATCCGTTCTGGTTTGCTGCCAGGTGATTCAAACCAAGGGCTGAGGCAGCACTTGGGGGCTGCGGTTCAGCGTTCCTGCAGCCCGCAACCCTCCTGCGGCAGATCAGAGAATTACTTCGGAGCCTGCTGCTCTGCACGGGCGAAAACACTAACGGAGGTTTGGGTGTCTTGATCATTTTAGCACAAGACATTTCTGGGGTGGTTTTTTTTTTTTTTTTTTTGTTTGTTTTTAATTTTTATTTTTATTACTCTATGGTCCAGCAATGTCCAGGATGGCATTCACAATCATAAAGACCCAGTGTTTGTAAAGCCATGAGAACATAGGTATTTTATTTTTTTGAAGAAGGCAAGATGAGGTTTATAGAAGCCCTGTGACATGGGGCTTACTGTGAACAGTCAAGACATGTGTGATAGACTCCACCAGGAGTGAATAATTCAAACAGAATTAGAGAGGCAGGTCTGGAACTCACAATTATAATTGTCTGAAATGAAACTAATTCCTTACCTGACTTTCACTTACAGCACCAAAGTGTAATGTAATTCTGGTCCAGCAGAGAATATGATCAGAAGATCTCTATTACTGCATTTCAGAAACTCATAGCTTGGAAAAAAACACAAACAAATAACAAAAGCTAAAGCAAACCACAAACCACAAATTAAAAAAAAATTGTATCAAGTGTTCAGCTTGTCCCAACAGTGGTGTTTATGCCACTAGAAACACCTAAGAGAAGAAAAAAAAAATCACTTAACTGTTACTGCAGTTACTTAACTGTTACAAACATTTAAAGTGTGCTTTAAATTACCTCTTTTTCCCCCCCTTTTTTGTTTGTTTGTTTGTGTTTTTGGTTTAAAGTAGAGTTTGTTCTTGGTACAGGGAAAACCAATCTTCTGATGTAGCCATGAATTATTATTTTTTACTTCCATCTACAGGCTGAATATTTCTGGCATGCAAGAGCTCTGCTATTTCTACCTGTGTTCTGTTACTGTTTCCACACAATGCTTTGTGTTTCTAAAAGTCTTTCTGCAGTGACTCCTGGAGCATTGTAGACAAGATTCTTAACTGCTTCAGTGAGGCAAACTCTGAGTTACTATCTACAGACCTGAAATTGAGAGAGGGTCACACACCTGGTGGGTCCCCAGGGTCAGAAACAGAAATAATGAATTACACTCTGCTATCCTCATCACTCCTCATCACCAGGGAGTACAGCCTCAGGTGTAAAACACTCTTGAATCAATGTTGCAAAAGATTTCACTTACAGACTCCGCACACAGTTAAATACTTCACTCTTTCCTTCTGTGAGCAGCTACCTATTTAACATACTGGGGTGAAATAAATAATTGTAGAAGAAAACATCTGTTTCTCTAACATGCGTAAAATGGAAATCATCTGCAAAATATGCTAGGAAGTAGTTGTGCAAACCACAATAACTGTAATATGAGAAAAATAGATCTAATCAGATTTCATGCTTATTCATTCTTTGGCATTGCATGAAATACAGTGTATGACTCCTTTAGGGCATAATCCAATGCCTGTCAGTCATTGGGAAAACACTCACTTATTTTACGGTGGAACAGATCTTGAATGGAGCAGGGAATATGATTCAAGATATTAAAAAAGGAAAATACCTATAAGCCTTGGCAAAATTAAAAGTGATTTATTCAGACAGATATCAGTCCCAGATGACGTGAAGTAAGGGACAACAAGTAACTCCATGATAAAAAATTATGAAAAAGCCTACACCAGGACACATCATTTCCAACAATGTAAATTGAGTCCTTGTTTTATACTCTGATGTATAAGTATTTCTATTCCTTTTACATTCCTGTATTAACAATTCTTTGTATATTTTTATAACCCATACAGCTACATAATCCTTTTAACAGTCCAACTAAGATATACTGTAGAATTTTCTGCCATTTAGTTTCAGACATCTTGATGAACTGTATATCCAAAATAATTTAGAAAGTTAAACTAAACCAGGATTAGACACACGATAAAATAAGCTGACACCAATTGTTCAGCAATTGATTTTTTTTTTCCCTTGCATTGACCCGATCTTGTAAATTTATTCATCAAAACTTCTTTTGCAGCTCAGGTGAATTAAATTCCAGGACCTCAATAGCATATACATCTACCAATGCCACAGATCCCCCAGCTAGTGGGAAATGTTCCTGCCTACATCAATTTAGGTCAGGTAAAGAACCAAGCTGATGCATTTGTGTCACCTTCTCCTGCTGTACAGCAGGAATCTGTTATAATCTTTATGAATAGCCAGCAATTTATTTGCATGTTTTTAAGTATATTTAAATGACAAGAAGACACAGTGTCTAGAAAAATACAATTTAGCTAGAAATGAACTTTATTGTATGGGTCTAGTACAAAAATTCAGCTAGATTTCACCTCTGTTTTCAGTGATATACCATGTCATTTATGACAGCAATAATACAGCAAACATGCACAATTCCCCTATTAAATTATGTGAGCAGCAGGAACACCAGAATACAGTATACAAAAAAAAAAAAAAAAAAAAACAATGTAGGAAAAAACCATGAAACAAATAAACCCAAACCCTCCAAACAAAGGCATTTTGCACATTTTGAAGTAAAATAATCACATATTTTTAATATAAAAACAACTGGCCCGAAGGCATGCTGTCAAGCACAGAAAAATATGCATTGCAAACTTGCAGATATCCCTCTCTGGCACTGCGGGAAATTCATACATGAATTATACTAACACAGAGAACTTCAGAATGATCAGGTTTTCAATACCACATCCTACAACTGCTTTCTGGGTGTACCCCTAATTTTCTACCCAAGTCTGCTCCCTGAAAATGAGCTGCACCCAGCGTCTCGTGTAGCTTCCTTTACTGTTCATGATGAGTTTTATCTTTCTCTAGACGGATTTTTTAGTTTTCGTTTGCTGGATCCTTAAGCAGGGATTTTGCCCCTAGCTTTGCAGAAGTTATGAACAATTTATCCTGGAAGTCCTGATAAATAGCAAGCACTATCCCATTAGCAATTCCAGGATCAGAGCGCAAAGTTGCCTCCCTGCTTGACGCCACGGCTCTCAGGCTCTCAGTTAACGAAACACACGGTACCATTTTACAGCGTGTGTTTAGAACAAATATTGCACACAGCTTTCACGGAGAGACAGAGATACATTACAAACCACCCTCATGTACAAGCTGCAGTGTGCTGTGTTGAAAACTGTTTGCTGCCGTTCTGAGAGACTCCGGTATCATGTGCACATTTGCTGAGCCAGCTGAAGTGAGTTCTGAAGGCAGAGTTACACCCTTAATTTATGCTATATTATTGCCGCGAAGTGTTCACGCAGCTGTCAATTCGTGTGTATTCAAGAAATACAGAGAAAAACAGCTTTGTGAAGTACCGCGTCAATGGTGAGGAACACTCTGTTAAGAAAAAGAAAAAAAAAAAAAAAGCAAGCAAATAACGGGGTGAAGAATGATTATTCACGAATAATATAAGTAAGCTTTCGAATGTTCTTTAGTCTTAAGTTGTTAGCTAAAAATAAGCCCTTTAATGCGGTGCCTTTAAGACCTCACTGACTACCAGGACATTTTTGTTCTGAAAGCGACTTTAACGAAAAGGCTGAAACGATCGCTCGAGGCAAAACGATCACTTAAATCACTTCAGATGATCACCTAAATCATGGGGAGGTGAAGCTGGGGCGCTTAAAAAAACACGAAGCTGCCTGGAGCGAATAGTTCCAATGCTATTTGCTTCTTTTAAAAACCGCTTTGGGGAGGCTGGGGGAAGGTTTAAATTTGCCCTCGGACGCGCGGTGTCTAGGAGGAGTCTTTCCATTATGGAATTTTTCCTATTAACCGCGTAGGCGGCATTCAGAGTTCTTCGCGGCACACGAAGTGATGGATACCGAGCGGGGCTGAACCCGCACACCCGGGCTGCGGTGCCCGTGTGTCAAACTCAGCCCCGCCTGGCTCCGCCTGAGCGCTGCTCTCGGCGCCCTCCATCACAGCGCCTTCCCCCGCGGACACCGCGAATTGCCCCGAGCTCGAGGCTGCTCGTTAGCCGGGGATAGCTCGATAGCGGGGACCGTCCCCCGCTCTTCGGAGGGCGCGGCTCCAGAGGGGCGGTCCCCGCCCCCGGGCGGGCTCACGGCGGAGGGGCGGTCCCCGCTCCCGGGCGGGCAGAAAGGCTGTCTCCGCCCCCGGGCGGGCTCACGGCGGAGGGGCGGTCCCCGCCCCCGGGCGGGCAGAAAGGCGGTCCCCGCCCCCGGGCGGGCTCACGGCGGAGGGGCGGTCCCCGCCCCGGGGCGGGCAGGGCCGGGGCGGTGAGAGGAGCGCGGGCCCCGCCCCGCCCCGGTTTCCGCCCACCCTACGTCACGCGCCCCGCCCACACCGCCGGCCAATCGCGGGACGCGCCCGCCCCTCCGAGGGGGCCGCCCACCGCCGGCGCTGCGTGTCCAATCCGCAGCCTCGGCGCGCGCACCGCCCCTGTGTATTTGCATCCAGCGCTGCTATTGGCTGCACGGCACGAGAGGAGGGCGTGCCTTGGGGAGGCGGGGACGGCGGGGCGCACGCCCCAGCGCAACCCGAGACGGCGGCCACTCTCATTGGAGGAGGGCCCGGGTACGTCACGCTCCGGGCGGTGCTATTTAAATCAGGCTCGTCTCCGCCTCCCGCCCACCCTGCGCACCGCCCAGGGCGGCCCCGGGGCGTTGATTTGCATAGAGGCGCCGCGGTTTGCATATGCATGAGGGGCGGGGCGCGGGGCCCGCCGGGTTTGTGGCGCGCCGCCCTCCGGCTCTCCGCGCCCTTCCGCCGCCGCCGCGCTAATTGGGGCGATGGGTGGTCCCGGCTCGCCGCTCCCTCCGCTTTCGCCTCGCCTCTGTAACCCAAGCCCGCTGCCGCGCCGTTTTTAATAACGCCGAAACCTGGCCCAGATGGGAACCATTAGCAGCCCCAGCCCCTCTTGCTGATCTTTATAATCTTATTAGTTTAATGGGTCACGCAGTGCAGGACCTATTTCCTACGGATCAAAGGGAAAGCAAACAGGGTAATATCCCATCGGGCTTCCTCCTGCTGCCCCCACGGGTGCTGCTGCCGCTGGAAGTGTCTCCCCTGATTAGCCCGCACCGGCCGCCGAGTTTAAAAGGCTCCCTCCGGAGCTGATCCCACCCCGGGCGGGGGCTCCATTCGCACCGCACCGCACCGCACCGCGGCCGGTCCAAGCCCGGGACTCCCGCTGGCTCCGCACCGGCGCTGGCACCGCCGCCACGCGGGGCTGAGGGGTTTTCCCGCTGCTCCCCGTTAAACCGGGCACGATTTCCTTCCCTTCGTTTCAACGGTCCACTTTATCAGATCCGCGGGAAACATATTGCCTGCCGCATTACCGGGGATCGCGTTGCAGTATCCGGTGCGGGTATTTTTGTTGTATTCTTTTTCCCCCAAAAAGCATGAAAGCGGCATCACACGGGATGGGTGATGGGGCCGAATCGGATACCCTGTGGCTTTGCCCGGCTGACCCAGGGGCGGTGTTTTCCGCTCAGTGGCAAAACGCTTATTTGTAGTCCGAGACCCCCTCCCGCAGCCTCTGCAATAACTTTTAGCACAATAAATTAGATGTACGCGCACTGTGGTCCATTACGGAGGAGTGTTTTGTGACGGCTCCTGTCAAAGGTTACCGGCCCTCATGCAGCCGCATAAAGTGTTTCTCTCGAGGGTAAATATTTGGTCTTATTAAAGGGTCTGGTAGATGTGAGCTGTGGTAGGGTAGGGAATAAAGCCCGGGCGATCCCCGCTCCGAGCAGGCGGGTCCGCCGCCCGTGCCGAGGTGCTTCCCTTCGCAACCCCTCCAGCACTTACTGCCTTCATCTCATCGCCCCTCTGGGATGTGGTACCTGGCGGGAGGCACAGCCATTGTCCCCGCAGAACGTCCCTGGGGGAGCCTGCCAGAGTCCCCCGGAGCCGAGGCTCAAATCAATTAATCTACATTTCTTCCTAAACGTACACATACACAATGTATAAAGACGTATAAAATATTTATCTATTAAATACAAATAAAGTATATGTAAATGCAATACCTAGGAAAAAAGTAAACCTGTGGATGGAAAGCTCCTAAACGGTATCATTTAATACTCACTGGTGTCCTTTCATGGGTTTGGTGGGAATCCTTACAAAAAGGGCAGCACGCGTGTGCGTGTGGAAGGGTGCTTGTGTGTGTGCACACACACGTGTGTGCAAAGAGGGAACTAAACAATTTAATATCCTCGCAAATCTCTGGGATTTTATTTCCCAATCTTTAAAAGTCTTTCCAAGGAGGAAAAAAAAAATATGATGGATTTTTCTTTAATATCTCATAGAAAATCCATTATTTCCGGTTGCGTAGTCTGGCTCGCAAAATATTTAAGACACACAAAAACCCCACTTGTTGAAATATGGGAGATGATATATTGTTCTCCCAGCTCGGAAATTAGATCTCGGTATGTGCGCAGGCAAACCCAGACGTTCACTGATTTATCACTATGTGTTAATGGGTATATGTATATACCCCCTTTAATAATTCCTGCACAGGTTATCCAGCACACCGAGAGCTGGACGGTGAGCGTAGCCATATGCACGCAAACCACACACACACAGAGTAAACTTTATTTTATTAGAGACTATTAATACACAAGCCCATAAAAATCTACCCCTATATAAATTTTATGGTAGTCTGTGCTTTACGTGCGCCTGCTTGTTCACGGAAAGGGAATTGATATGATTGTATACACACACTGATCTTGCTATTTTTTTATGCGTGTATTGCAAAATACAGTCAACACTAAATATAAAACGAGTGATTAAAACGCCTATTGCAAATGTAAATATCCACATAAGGGCCACTTAAGAAATGACAGATGGTACTTTTTCCTATCCATAAAGCCAGTGGCGACTAAGCCAGGTTTTGACTCTGTGTGTGTTTTATACCATATTTTCCCTGGAAACAGATGTGTATTTTATTATAGGAGAACTTTTAACTTTTTTTTCCCCCCTAACCTGCTAATTCCCCGAGTTTATTCGTGCCATAGACAATAAAGCCATAAAGCTGACTGCAGAAATTTGTTTGCCGTAACGACGTGTTATTTGAGTCCCGGCTTTCGGGGCTCTGACACTTCTCCAGATCAAAGAGCCCCCTTAAAAACACCGTGTGATTCAGAGCCGGTGTGTGCGTGTGCAGGGAACGGAGGAGCAGCCTCGAACGGAAACCAGCGAGGGAAGAGCCCGGAGGCGCCTCCGCGGCTCCCGGCACCGCGGCCGGTCCCCCCCCCACTTCCCTACCCCGCGCCCCGGGCGGGGCAACTCGGGCTGCTGTGCCCCTTCTCCTCTGTGCTGTTTCCAGCACACGCTCGTTTCCCCTTGCTCCCCGACTCGCGACGTGAGGGTTTAAGGATCGTTTTCCCACTCTCTAGCCACAGGTTCGCTTCCTGATTTTGGGTGTATGCCTCTTCGGGTTGCATCTACCCCGACGCGGTTTTAAAGCACCGCGTCTAATTGGCTGGTATTTCATTTTTACTACCAGATATCGGCTCCTGAAAAGTGGATTTCAATTACGTCTTAGAGAAGCAATACTAAAAAGCGGCAGAAACCAGAATCCTTCCTCAAACACGTTTATGGGCTCAGACTGCAAAGATCACAGGCTTCGGGTTTTGCCTTCGGTTTAAATGTCCCGGCACGGGAAGTCATTTGATAAACCTTTAAGCTGTACTTCATAATCTTTACTGCTTTATGGAGCTTTCCAAATCTTTAACACGCTGTAACCTTTTCAAGACAGATTGCCAGACAACATTTCGGTGTTAGGTTTACTTAATGCAATTCTTGCGAGGAAGTGAATTTTCACGGTACCCACATTACCGCTGGACACTCCCCTTCTCCCGCCCCCGCCCCGGCCTCGCGGAGCTGTCGCCTGCAAAGATTTATGAAACCTGTTGATTTATAATATCTCCCGCATGAAGTTTGATCTGTCAGATCACAGCCTACGCGGGCTCTGAGGCTGCCGATGGTGAAGGCTGCTTTTGGGACATATTCCTCCGATTAGCGCTTTCCTGGAGGGGAGGGAAGCTATGATTTATTGCCATGTTCAGCCGTTTAGGAAGCGAAATTAACCCCAGAAAAGCTCCATTCCTTTTGAAGTTCATGGCTTGTTTTCCTTACTGTACAGAGCCGGGATCAAAGGCTCGAAACGCCCTCTTGTGTTTACTTTATTTGCGAGGAAAAAGGGAGGGAAAAATAATAATAAAAAAAAAGAAGTAAAAAGAGGGGAGAAAATAGAGCTGCTTCGGTAATTAAAGCATTAATTTGCCTCCGCGGCGGAAATTCAACACCTGGCGGCAGCGGCGGTCGCGGTGCTGCCGCAGGGGGATCGCGGCTCCTGCCCTCCGTACCCGCCAGCCGTGACGACACGGCCCCTCCCAAGGACGTCACTCCGACCCTCTCGGGGGCTGCTTCGGCCTCTATTTCTAAATAAGGGCGGCGAGAGACTCAGGAAACACCTGGGGCTGTTTTTGTTTTGTTCTGGGGTGTTTTCTGTAAACAAGCCTAAGAAGCCGAAGCCGGCCGCACCGTACCCCATCGCCGGGGGGCGGTGAGCGGCGTGGCCGCGCCTCAGCGGCTGCCGCAGCCCTCCCGCTGTGCGGTCCTTGCGGAGCGCCCGCTCTGATTTCTGACCCCCACAGTTCCAGGGCTCGTTGGGACGGGCGGGCGAACCGGGCGGGGAGCACGGGGCTGGCTGCTCCCTTCCGTGTGTCCCCGTCGGCCCTGCGAGACCCGTGAATTCCCGGCCGAGCGCGCTGCCAGCCCGCTCCCCCTCCTGCCACCGGCGGGATGACGTGCAGCGCCCGTCGGTGACGCGTCGCCAGCGCCGGGGCTTTGGGGAGCGGAGCGGGCGGTGGTGAGCGGGACTCCCGCTCGCCCGAACTGCCCGTGTGCGCAGCGAGCGAGGGGCTGCCGCCCGTGTTCACCCCCGCGTCCTTTTCCCCGCTGCAGAAGCCGCGCTCGGCGCTGCCCCGCACGATGGGGAGCTGCACCCCCACGCGGCCTCTCCCTTGCGCGTGTCCCGGGACTCCCGGGCCCCCGACTCCCATCCCGCGGGGAGACGCTGCGGAACGTGCCGTGCGAGCGGACGGGCGGCCGGGGCGGTGGAGGGGGCGCCCACGGCGTTGCCTCTGCCGGAGTAGCCGGACGCACGGGTGTAGCCGGCACAACTACGGGCACAACACACGCGTGTCGCCGTGCTGGCTCACCGCTGGGAGCGGCGCGTGCGGCGGCTCCGCCCTCACGGGGCGCCGGTACCGCGGGGCGGCGCCAGCGCGTGCCGCCGCCGTGACGTGCGGCTCCGCGTGACCACCGCGCCCCCGCGCCCCGCCCGCCTCCGCTCCCACGGCGGGAGCGCGCCCGCATGCAAATTACTCCTGATTGACATCCCCGCAGGCAGCCAATGGTGGAGCTCCTGGAGAGCCATTGGACGTAGAGATCGGGCGTCAGAGATGACGCACTGGGAACGCTAACCAATCCACAGCGCGTATGCAAATCACGGGGGGGCAGAGGGGCGCTAGGCGGGGGGAGGGGGGGGCTGAGGCGGCGGGCGCCGCCCCGTGGCTGCGCGGGGCGCTGCAGCCGGGCCCGGGCAGCGCAGCGCCGCGGCACCGGGGCTGCTCGCCGTGCTGGGCATACCCACCGGGACACCGGGCGGGCAGCCGGCTGAGCCGCCTGACTTTATGCTTTATGAGTTTTAGCGCTTGTCCACGTCTGCCCAGGGGAAAAAAAAATTAAAATAAAATCGGAAACTAAATCCGCGGCCACTCGGGAGCTTCTCTGTCCTTCCCACCCCGAATTAAGTATAGGGCTAATTTCCTTTCTTCGGCCAGGGGAAGTGGCATTTATTATTAAAGTTAATTAGACAAAGCAGATCATCTATGATTCTCTTTTCCCCGGGAGGGGACGGGACGGAGGTGCTTTGCGGGCTGGCAGCTCCGGAGCGCTGCCGCTGGAGCCGCCGCTGCCGGAGCCGGCTTTAGCGGCGCTCGGGGTTTCCTCGGCCGGCGGCGGGTGCCGCGCCGGGGCTGCGGGATCGGAGCACCGCGGTCCCACGCCAGACGGGCAGACACGCACTCCGCAGGCAGGCCCGGGCCGGGCCATCCCCGCCAGCCCCGGTGCGGTGCAGGGAGCGGGGTCCGGCCCGAGCTGTCCCCCAGCCCGCCGCTGTGGAGAGCCCGGCGTGCCCGGCTCCTGTCCAGGCGTTTCGGGCGTGATCCCCGTGTCCCCCACGCCGGGACTGAAAATACACACATACACACACTGGCACGGGGGCGAGTTTCTATTTTATACGTGTGGTTTTAAGTGTAAAAATGGGAAGTTATCCTCTAAAGAACTTCCCCGAGCCGATGGGCTCACTGGAGCTGCTTGTATCTTCTCCTTGTCCGGGGCTGTCACAGCAAGCCCCTCGCCGAGGCAGGGCTGCCGCCGAGCTCCCGCGGCCGCGTACAGCCGCCTTCCCCCGCGTCCTGCCCCTCTGCTCATCCCGCTGTCGCCGTGTGTGCATTTTTGTCTCCAGGGCAGCCCCTTCGGTTTGGTTTAGCAGATGAGGCACTTTGAGGCCACTCCGTGTAGTGCGCAATTTAAACAAATTTCCTGGGCCAAGAAACATCACGCTATGCTTCTGCCCGGCGTAGCTGCAGCGCCGGGGTAAAAGGACATGTTGTGCCTGTGTGAGCCCCTTGGAGCTGGGCTGTGACAGCTCACAAGTGCTTGTGTACGTGGGAAAGCTCTTGAATTCAGAACTAGGCATTTAGGAATAATCCCATGAAAGAATTACGTGTGATATTTGTATGAAGCAACAAAAGGATTTTTTTTCTTTTATTTTCTCTTTTTTGGGGGGAGGGGGGGAGTGGGGTGTGAGACAGAAAGATATTCTTTCTGCTTTTGTGACTTAAAAAAAACAAAACCAACCAACTAAATCTGTGTGATGTTCCAGGACAGTTTATTCTGAAGTGACCTAACACAGGAAAAACATTTCCCTTTTCCAAGAGAAGGGTGAAAAGCCACCTTTTTTACAAAGCACTTTTACAAATGTCTCTGTATTGTGCGGCTGGAAGAGAGTGAGGCTGCATGTGTGCAGGAGAGGTTAGCAGAGGGATAAAGAGGCTGCAGGCATTGGGAAAGCAGTGATTCCTGAGAACCCATGTGGAGTTTTTCCCCCTCTCCCCCTCCTTGTTCCGCCCTTAAAACCCTAAACAGACATTCCAAAAAGGAGGAAACAATCCTGATTTGTTTTCATTCGAGGTTGTAAAGCAAAACCCAAACAGAGTTAGAAATATAAACCAACTGAAAGATCTCCCAGCTGTTTAGCTGCTGCTTCTAAACAAGCCTGATCTCTTTTTCTCTTTCTCCACTCCCAGATCTCCCTGGCTTGTGGTTTCTCTCTAAATAAGGAAGGTTCCTGAGGGAACAACTTGCTGTAATTCTCTCCCTCAAGAAATGACTGCGTAGTTTGGTGAGAAGTGAAAGGGGCCTTGAGTTGGGGAGAGCTCAGGGAAACAGAGATGGTTGCACAGCCATCCGAGGGGATATATCTGCTATGGTAACAAGGAGAAACAAATGCTACACTTCATTGCACAAGTCTGATTACCCACTGGGCTTGGAAAGAATCTTCTCTTCCATCTCCAAATAATCGGAAATAATTGACCCTGTGCAAAATTGGTCCCCCCTCCTCTCTTTTCCCAGTGCAGTGGTCATTCCCAGGAATCGCACTGGGAGTTAAGCATGCCCTGTGGTGAAATGGATGTGTTTGCTGATGAGCTCGTTATAGGGTCACTGCTGAACTGAAGCCCCCCACTCATTTTCTCCCCTCCTCTTACTAATCCTCTGTCCCTGAGCCTCTCCCAGTCTTTCTTCAGTATCCCACCGCCTTCCTGGCCTGCTCTTGGACAGCCATTTCTTTGGTTTTATTCAGGCCACTCTGCACCCTGAGGGTTTTGAATACAGAGCCTGTGGTTTTCTAGACTGTTTTGCTTTCGTACAGACTCAGAGAATTGTGACTTTAAAATGCTTTCACTGCATAGTTTGTTTGTTTCTATAGCATGGGCTGTCTGCCCTGGTGAAACCCTGAAACCTTCTCCCCCCCAAACCCTTGGCTTTCTACTTTCCATGAAGTTAAGGCACTGCAGAAGAATGCTGGCCGGAAAACAGCCAGATCCGTGCTGGGGGGCAACGAAGCAGGACAAAGTACAACTTGACATCTTTCCCACAGTGTCACGTCTGCAAACTCGACAAGGGAAAGTGATTCCCTGGGGAAGTATGGGGGCTGGGGTGTAAAACTAACAACAAAGCAACCAAGCCATCAACAAAAATAGAAAAAAAAAGAGGAAAAATAAGGGTTTCACCCCCCCCCCCCCCATTTTGATTTGCAGTTACTGCTGTGCCACAGATTATTTCCTTTCACACAGATGTGTTTGTTTGGCTTGGGAGTCTATGCTTGTGTCTGTCTGCTATGAGGTGTTACCTTTTTGCTCTCATTAAGGGGGTATTGCGCAGTGTCGTTAAATGGTGTCCCCAAATCTTATTTGGGAATTGCGTTTCCCAAGCCATAGGTGCATTGGGGTCGAGGGGGGAATTTCTGGTTAGGAGACACACGATGCTTTTTATGAATACATCTATACACACACACACACACATATGTATATACACACATACAAATACATGTACACACATATGTCCATACGTGTGCGTGTGCACATCTATACACCTATACGTGTGAGTATATACATGTGTAGGTGTTTATATGTACATATATCTGTAGAGAGGTGAAGAACGGGAGCGGTCTGAGCGCGCCGGCCGCAGCCACCGGAGGGCAGCAGACACCGGGCAGCGGCCCCGTTTCCAGCGGTTTTCCTTCCCCCTGCCAGCCTGACGGGTTTATTTAACACAATGGGAAAGCTGGTGAAAATTCCGCTTAGTAGAAGCCCGCGTTCCCGTAAAGAAAAACATGCAATGTTTTCCACGTCCGTGCCCCTTAAAACCCCCCCCCCCAAAAACCCCAACCAAAACAAACCCAAAAAAGCTCCCCCAAAACATTTCTACAGCTTGAAAAATACCAAGACAAATTTTTGAAATCGTTACAGCTGGTTTGGGAAGATTTGCACATTGCTTCCCTCACAGAAAACAGTAAGACAATGCTGGAAAAAGCTGAGAGATGTCTTACTGTTGTTTAAATGCAATTGTGAAGTTTTATGAAATTCTGGGAAAACATGTGCATTTAATTCAGGAGAGAGCTTTTAACATAAATCAGGCAATAGACACACAAATTGGAGCTGGATACACCGTGGAATGTATTTGCTGTGAATTTTCCTTTTAATTTTCTCACCAGTCCACTTTGTCCAGCTTGATGCTTCTTTGAGTTCTCAAGTACCGCTCATGTAATGGGGTTTTGAGGCCCCAAATGGCTTCAAAGGCAAATTTGCCCAGTTGCTTTCTGCTGGCAATTTCACCAGCAACCTGCTCATAAGCTTTGCTTGGGTATCGCCACTAGGTGACTTATCCTACCACAAGGGAGTGAGAAGAAGTCAACCCTAGAATAAAACAATTCTTGCATTAAAAGAAAAATCTGCATAATTTTAACTGTGATTTGTGTGCCAGAGCAGATAAAAGGGATCAATTTTTTTTGTCAGTGATTTCACAGTGCTTTTGCAAAACCGTAGCTTGCTAAAGACAAAACAAATTGGCTGAAATTTAAATTGTTTGCTCTAACAGTGTGCAAAAAAATGGTCAAAGGTTTAGATTTTGTGCGTCCTGTATAATGTAAATGGTGTGCTGGAGGGGGCAGACGCGTTCCAAAGGTTACATTGCCAGGTCCGAGTGATCATGGAGCTGAGGGGACTCTGTGATCATGTATTGAGTCCATAACCTGTGGCTGGAGGTCCTGATCCCTCTGAGCCCGCAATAGCTGCCGGTGACATGGTAACCACAGTTCCTGTCATGTCACTGCTCGGGGGATAAAAGGCCATTGAGTGGGGATGCTTGGAGCTGAATGGGAGCACTGCAGCGGTTTCAGAGCCAGAGTCTCTATACATGACATTCAAGACAGATTCTTTCTTCTCTTTTTCAAAACAAAGAAACAAATGAAACAGGAAACACTCAGCAAAGAAGCTCAGATGCTTTCTCATCCCACTCCTCTAGGCCTTGGTGAACTGGATGCAGAGGGAGTATGAGAAGCCTCACAGTGAGCTTGCAGAGAAGTGGCTGATAACAGAGATATGTGATGTGTGGGCACAGCAAGGCCACTGCTCCAGAGGTGCTCTGGCCTTACCCCAAGCCTGGCTGATAAACAGTTTTGAGCGTTTTGCCTATTGGCAGTAATGTGATCTTTCCAAAGGGTAACATGTTTTAGTTTGGACGTCGCAAGCCTTGTTGTCGACCAGCCAGAGAAAATGATTATCCTGACATTTTGCCTGTGCTGTTCTACATGCATAAAATATCATCCTGAAAAGCAGACATTCAGTGTTTCATTACACAGAAAAATAAGCCAGGCTCCCAGCAGAGATGTGCCCAGTGTACCCAAGTAGGTACGTGCATGACTCTATCCTGAAGGATCTTTTTCCTGACATCCCCAATAATTACTTGTACTTCAGGAAGCACCAAGATATGGCAGTTCTAGCAAAGATTCCTGTTACAGGAAATACTAATGGGAATTGTAGACTCTAATTTAACTCCTGGTCATGGTGCCTGTGTCTTAGATATCTCAGGCCAGACTTGTACTATGTGAATGGAGCCAAGGGAATGGTGCTGATTTAGCCCATTTGGGAAATCTATCCCACTGTGTTCCTTATCTCTTTGCCGACATAAAGCCTGCCACAGAACCTAATGTACAGTGTTTGGGTAGCTTCTGAATAACTCTGGAAAAAAGTTTTAATGTATTTTTTGATAATATGATTCTGTTGCTGTATTTTTCCTAGATATTAAGTGGAAAATACACACAAGAGGCAGATGCTGATTTTTTGAGTTTGGGAAACCCCTCTCATGACCAACTGTGAGACTGTAAACAGAAATTAATTTGGTGTGAAGATTATAAGTTGCAGCTCTTGGAGGTATGTGAGAATGAGTACTGCGGTTGATGCAAAAGCTTTGAATGGCAGGAAGGGGGAGCAGAAGGGTAAAAAACCCGCTGCGTTTGGGGTTTTGGGTTTGGAAAATAACTAAAACCATGCATTACAGGAGAAAACAAAAAGCTGTTTTTCTCAAGAGCCTGAACTTCAGAAACAGTGCTCTCTGAGGCTGTCAGAACCATCCAAACAGGCTTAGGCAGGACTTAGGTAGTTTGGGGAGACACTAAGTATGGAAAGCACCTTGAAATTGATGCTGAGAATAGGATAGTGCAACTGAGTAAGTATAGCCCCATGCTCTGTACCTTTATCTTGGCATGGAAAACTTGGTGGCCCAAAGGTGAGAATCCTGCAAGCTGGCGATATCAGATGCTGCAAGATATCGTCGTGCCCCCTTCTTCTTCTGTTCTTCCATGTGCCTATGATCAAGGAATAACTAGAATTTGCTTATTGTTATGCTCATGTTACAAAGTACACAGCAGCAGGAAGCTTCAGAGAAGAGCACCTTCAAATTGCTTTACACTGAGTGTAAGAAGCATAGTCCAAGGACTCTTACTGTGGCCAGGCCTAGGACACGTCACGTCCGTGGATGAAGTGGGGAGCTGTGCTTTCCTCCCTGGACCAGGAGTTGTGGGGAATGTGTCCTTGTTGTACACACACAAAGAGGCAGGTTCAGGTGCTCCAGACGAAAGGGGATTGAGAAAGTAGCTTTTCCATCCTGGAATCCGGCTTCAGGGATTCCTGAAAATGCATGGGGGGCCAGGACTGTACCATCTACATACAACCCCAATCTTCTCCTAAATATGTAATTGTGAAAACTGTGAGTGTGTGTGCACTTTTTTCTCCAGCTGTTTGTCATTTTTTGAAGGCTTCAAGGACATGAGTCCCCTGGAATGCCAGCTATGCTTCTCCCATGGGGAAATTGCAAGAGCTCCCTTTGGGCACCTTGCCCAGTGCAAGTCACAGAGCCCCAGGAGGGAGGAGGGATGGGAAAGGTGCTGGAGAGAAGTGTTGTGGAGAAGAAAGAATGATTTACAAAAAGGGTGATTTGAAGATTTCTCTGCCTCAGGAAGTTTAGTGCAAATGGAATTGGCTGATGATTACCAGATAAACAATAAGTCTAGTGGAATTTTACACAGACATGGGCAACATTTTCCATGTAATTCAGAGGAACTCCATTTCACTGTAAAGCAGAATTTCTTTATTTCTTTTTCTTGTCTTCCTTCTTTTTCTCTTTCCTTCCATGTGTCTGTGAAATTAGTTTTCTGCAAATTGCCTATATTTCTCCTTGCTTCCAGAGCTGATGCTTCTGGAGAAGGAGGTGGAAGAGCCCATTGCGGTGTGCAGACTTCAATGACACCCCAAGAACTGTGGGTGACTCCCATCCTGTGATGAGGGTTTCTGTGACCCTCTGCCCCCCCAGAAACTGCTTTCCCTGAAGTGGCAGTGCAAGAGCAGCAGACAGAGCCTGAAAGCATGAACAAAAATCTCTAACCCGTAACTCACCCCCTTCCCCTACCCGGCAGGTCTCTGCTTGAAGGATTTACTCTGTCCCTCAGTATTTTTTTTTTTTTTATTCAGGCTGATCATCAAGTGCAGTGATCCCTAGAAGGGTGTTTTGTTTCCTGAGCAGGCAATCTTCAGCATGGTCAGACTTCAACATCCCTCTGACATAAACTTTCAGACCCAGTACAGTGATATATTCACAGGTTTAAGGGCAGAGCAGGTCTCCAAATGAGGGGAGAGGTTAAAAAATAATAATAAAAAAAGGCTTTTCCTTTCACGTAAGAACTGGCTGATTTGTGGTTTGGACGCCCCCACTAGATACTGAACAGAGGGCATGGAAAAGGTTTGTTTGGCTTCAGCTCCTCTTGTAGCTTTTGGCAGGACTGTGGTCCCGGCTGGTCCCCCGCTGGCCCCGCTGGCTTGCTCTCTCCAAGGTGTTGACAGAGTTTTTCAGCTGCACCAGAGGCCGCAGATCTCACGTCAGGCTTTGAGATACACTTCTTGATAAACACATCTGCCTCCGGCGATTGGCAGCGCTCTTTCTGGAAAGGAAAACAAGAAATGGCTTTATGTAAACAGGCTCAGCGGTGTGCAGAGTGTAGCACAGCACGGCTTTGGAGCACGGCTGAGCTTTTGGCCCTCCAGCCACTGGGATAGGGAAGTGGCCACTTGCTGACAGGGCTTTGGTGGGGGCTGTGGCTTGCCCAGCTGCAGCAGCAGCCCTGCTTTGCTGGCTGCCCTCTTGCCAGCGTAGAAGAGTTGGCTGAGCTATGGTGACTGCCCTGACAGAAAGCACAGTCACCCCACCATCACCATGGCTGCCCCAGCCAGCCTGTCATTACTAAAATGATTTCTGTGGATATGTGTCCCTAACTTGGTCCTTTAGCCACCCTCAGTCTGAAGCTCTGTCCAGTGGTGGCTGTTTACCTTGTCTGTTGAGATTACTGATGGCACTCACAGCCCATGGAAATGGGCAGAGAAAAGTCCTGATGAGGCAACGTGGCATTTGGGAGGGTAGAGGACATCCTTAGTCTCAGGGACCTGCCCTCCCTGCTTCCCATTCCTGTTCCCCTTTGGTGTTACCGGATAGTAGAATCGAACAATTGTTAAGGCTTGGAAACCTGTAAGATCATTGAGTTTAACCATTATCCCAACACTGTCAAGTCCATCACTAAACCCTTTTGAGCATTTCCAGGGATGGTGACTCCACCCCTTTCCTACGCAGCCTATCCCAGTGCTTGACCACCCATTCAGTGAAGAAATTTTTCCTGATATACTGTCTAAACCCTCCCTGGCATGACCTGATGTTTTTTCCTCTTGTCTTGCTGCTCATTAGCTGGGAGAAGAGATGGACCCCATGAACAGATCTGTGTTTGGAAGATAACTGGGAGAGGGATCATCTCTGGGTGAACATGAGTGCTTTGCAGAAGTATGAATAACAAATCCCTGACCTCTTGTGCCCTGAACAAAAGCTGCTAGTTTTGGGTGTGGGAGAATGGGCATCTTAAACAGAAGTAACAGGGTTTGGTCAGCATTAGCCCCAACCTAGCAGGGAATAGTAAATTCCCCTATATGTCTTTTGAAAATGGAATCTCTTTTTGCAGCTGAATATAGACCCTGAGTGATGTTTTTAGCACCAGTTTTTTAGTGCTGTAGCAGTACAGTAGCAATTGCTAAACTCCCTTGCTCTTTGCTAGGAGACCACAGAGTGGGGAGTGTTTGAAAACCAATGCAGCTCCTAAGAGCTCATCACCTCTTCTTCTGCCACCTCCCACGCCATCGCTGTTGCAGACTACTGTAGGAAAGAACCATTTACATCTCTCACTTCTCGAGGCTGTGGAAGATAACTGTAAGATGCTTTCAGTGTAGTAGAGTTTGGCATAAACCCAGTCTGTAAATGCTTGATCTTTCCCACTGCAAATGCTTCAGTCAAAGGCTGCTGGCATTTCTGTTCAACAGACAGTACTGAGTCTAACAGTTGTTTGTCAGGAAAATACAGACTGCTTAAGCTATAGGCACTGGATAAGAATCTTGAAAAAAGTCAGTGGAATTGAAATAAAAATCTAGAGCAGATGTTGAAAGACCCTTCTTTCCATATTTTATCCCCCCTGAGGGAAGAAAGAGAGGAAAAAACCTCCTTCTGCACAAATGCATTTTGGAGAAGGAAATGGCTTCCTGGTGGGGGCCTTTCTTTATGTCCCGAAATTCCTGAGGCTGTCTGCTGTTCCCTGGTGAGTTATCAGGATAGACTGGGGCACAGCAACCAAATGCTGCAATGTATTCTCTCCCAGGGCTCAGGGTGTTGAACAGAGGTGCTGGGGACTTTTCCCTTCCCAGCTGAGTACACGTGGCAAACTTCCCTTTGCAAGTGCACATTTGCAAGGCTTCCTCTGGGGCTCGTGATTTTCCTCTTTCTGAAGTGGCTGGGGAGCAATAAGCTTGAAGGGCAGGGTGTGTTAAGAATATACTGCTCCTTTTGTATATTCTCCCCTTTCTTAAATCAGAGCTTGATTTAAAATGCTGTGGCTTGAACAAATCAGTGCAAGGGAGAAAAATAACACAGTGGGGGGTAAGAACAGAGTGTGGTTTCATTCTCAGTCATACTAATCATCTGCCTTTACAACAGACTGCAATATGTTCGAGGGAGTGATTTATCCCTCAGCAGTGCAAGGTGACTTTAATAGGAGACTCTATCCTTCCATCCAGAAGCCCCCATCCCTCAAATGTCTTTTATTCCTGTCAAATATATTTTCTTCCTATAAATTCCCTTGCACAAACTATACTTTTGAAGCAATGGGATTGTGCATCAAGTGCCTTGTAAACAATTGATGGCTCTGGCCGTAGTTTGGGATAGGAGTGTGTGAGGATCAAGGCAATCTGGTTTCACTGGAATGCGGACACTATTCCCCCCTCCTCATCTATGCAATTAGCAAGGTCACTGTGCCTTGTAGTTTTACTTCTATAAGTGGAAAAACATGTAAGGTCTACCTTTTTTTTTTTTTTTTGAAGAGAGTTGGTGTGACTGTCATGTGTTGTTACCTGTTTGTCAAAGGAACAGCAGCGGTGTCGTACAACACGCTGGATGCAAATAAGAGAAAGGATGCATGCCTTGGATTGGTAAATGGAGTCTCTGTGTTTGCTGTGACCTCTTCTTCCTCAGCTGATTGTGGATCATAACGATCGCTGCCATTTGGACAGGAATAATTAATGAGATAAGTGTAGGTTAGTGGCTTGTGAGCAGCCAAGGGCAAGGCTGCCTGTCCATTTCAGCTCAGCCTAAACCATGGGGGCACTTCCTTCCTGAGTCAATAGTGATCCTGTAATGCTAACAAAAGACCCCCATTGATCATTGCCCTCTGGTAATTGCTGCCAGTGTGAGCCTGCCTCTCACAACTTGTTGACATCTCTGCGCAATTTGACTCAGCCCCTTAAAAAGGTCTCTGCAAAAGAAGCAGGCTGAGGTCTGTAACGGGGTAGGTCAGGAATGTAAGGACAAATGAGATTCTTCCACAAAGATGCCAGGGCAGGGTACACATGAAGCTCAAGCCAAGACGTTTTTATGGCGTTACAGGAGTAAGACATCTGTCTCCATGCCTAGAATCAGTGCTATTTTACTTCTGATTTATCTCACTGGGACACCTGGCCAAAAATATGACATTTCTTTCTCGTGGGGATTTGTATGTGTGTGTGCAGAATATCAGCTTTGGCTTGAACCAGATATAAACAAAACCAACATTGTTTTGGGAAACTCGAAGCTGGGAGTTTCCCATGTTCTTTGTTTGAAGGTGTTCTTAGGAGTTTCACTGGGGATTAATTGTCTGGTTATGGAGAGCTGGTGTGAGCTCTGTGGTACATATACTGTACCAGTATTTATTTATTTTCATGGATTGAAACATTTATTTTCATGGATTGTCCTGAGTTTGTCTGTACCCTGCTTGTAAACAGACTTTCTGAGCAAGACTGGAGATAAAAACCTTCTATTTCAGGAACATTCTGAGGAATTGAGGCAGTGGCTGCAAGAACTTTGGCTTGGAAGAACATTAATGGAAACAGATGCTTTGCATAAAGCATCCTGGATACAAAGGAATTACCCATCAGCTCTATCATCTTGCTTCCTTGATGCCATAGAGACTTCTGTCTCTGATACATTCTTCAGGAAAACTAAAGAACAAAATATTATTTCAAGTTAAATTCACCATTGGTTGCTGGAAAAAGAAGATAGACAATAAATCCAGTGAGAAGCACCCCTGTGACTCATGCACAGAAGCAGTATGGGGGCAACAGCCACTTCGTTCAATGGCTATGGGATGCAGAGGGGTGCCCCAGGCAGCTGTGGCCAAGACAGACTCGGACAACCAGTCTGCAATAGATGCTGTCATGAAGGAAGCATAAGTCCATGATGTCTTTCCAGCTTGGGGGATGGAAGATTGGTCACAGAGGAAATAAACTTCTCACTCAAAAGCTTGGAGCTGTGTTTTTCATGGAAATTTCACACACTGTTTTTCCTTCTGGGTTAGCTGGTAATGCACCCCTCCAGCAACTGACGGTTGTCTTGCATCTGATGTGCAGGTTTGATGTTCTAGTAACACCAGATGACACATCACCCTTTACAATATTGTAGAATCGATAAATGCAGACCTTGTTTTTTAAGTACAGCTGACATTGTCTTGCCAAGGACTCATGTAAAACAGATCTGTGTAATACTGTGGTTCAGTAATGACAGCTTATATTAAAAGAGAAGCATAAGGCTGAAGCTTTACCACAGGATATTGGTTTTTTACACATTCTAGCAGGGCAAAATCAGTGTCTCATCTTACCAGTGTGGATAAACAGAGTAACACACTATGTGCTTCATGAAGATCTTTTGAAGGACGCTGGAAAACTAAGGGATGTTTTCAGCTGCCAGAGTTCCTGCAACAACTTTGGTCAGAGATGCCCCAGTACCCATGGCCATTATCTTCCATTCCCTGCCACTTGCACTATTGTTTGTTGAACTGGTACAATCCATCCACCAGATGCAGCCCCTTCAAGGAGTACTTAGACAAAGGCTTGTTAAGGTGAGAGACGACTTGCCCTGTAATATCTTAAGTGGGGTGTTTCTCAACACTCAAAAAATGGCTCTATGTGTCCCAGCCATTTGGTTATTCAGTTTTTTTCTGTCCTGCCTGGTGTGACTTGGCATCTCTGTTAAACTCTGCTGTTCACCTGCCTGACCCACAGTTAAGGCCAGTACTTCACTCTGGTCCAAGAAATCTCCTGGGAGAGCGCAGGTTGGACAGACTAAACAGATGGACCTCAGCCAGACCCTCAGAGGTCTGACTGGTCAGTGAGAATGTTACAGTGGTTCTCTGTAGTAAGTAGCACACGAGATTCTGCCACAGCCTTCTGAATCAGCCCACTGAGAACTGCTCAGCATATGGGAATCTTGAGACAAATTCTCTACTCAAGACAAAGAAGACAGTTTTCTTTCCAAATGACACTTCAAAGTAAACATGAGCCATGTACAGATCATTATGGTCAGGCTTTCAAATATCTTCCCAGGTCCAGGAAAAATGCTGCCATGTCAGTGTAGCTCCTCATGCTTTACTACCATGATGCTCAAAATGGTATACCTGAGAGTTTGGAAGCTATAAGTGGATATCCCTCCACTCAAATGCATAACCCCAGAGCAAAAAGGCACTTCGACTCTCTGTGTCTTGCCCTATTTCTTCCTTGAGTTTTTTCTCTATCCGGTCTGACCAAGTCTTCTCTTTCTCCCTACCTCACTGCCTGACTCAGTGGTGGCTCCACAAGTGTTACTAACTAAGAAGTAACCCTGGGGAGATATTTTAACTGGAGGAGCAGATACAGAAACAAACACACACTGGAGGTATTCTTCTGGCTCCCAGTTTCCTTGGCGTCTTCAACTTTGAGCCACTGCAAAATACAATGAGGTGACTCATCTTTTCAAAAAATAAACTTTCAGGAATTCTCAGTTCCTCTCCAGCCTTGTGAGTTTTTGCAGGAGTTGATTTGCTTTGCAGTGGAAATTATTGCAGGTGTTTCAAAGGGAGCCAAAGCCAAAGACAGAGCTCTGATACTTCCTGGAATTTGCTAAATCTTTGCACTGTCTGCCCATATATCTTGAAGTTCTCTTCCAGTCCTGCCTCATTTTTGAGGCCATGCTCCTGACAATCACAAAAAATTTGCCAGAGAAGAGAAATCAAGTCCATATATGAGGGTCTTGAGCAGGAATGGATGTTGGGAGAAATGAGGGCTTGGATATTTAAGTCACAGTGAAAATTAACCAGGTGTTGCCCAGGGCCTTCACCTATAGAATGCTGATACTGGTCTCAATGTAACATCCTTCAAAATGTCTCCAGAGCATTATGGACAGTTGGTGGCCTTTCTTTTACTGCTTTCCTTTTAGCAGGGTGCTGAAACCCTGTTTTTTACTCTCTTTCCTCAACATCCTCCCAAAGAGATCCAGCCCTCAGTTCTTCCACACCTACACCTGACTCTGGGAAATAAAGGGAAGGCAAAAAGCCATTCTGTAGCCAGTGGCCTGAAAAGCAAAAATTCACCTGGTATTAATACTTTTTACTTTTGGCTATTGTTTTTGGTCACTGACTAATGCAATCTTACTACACAGCTTGATCTATGAGTATTATTTATTTTTGGGTCTTGCGTCTGGATGGAATTGCTGCCACCAAGTCCGCAGGGCCATTATAGGAATGGGCAGGGAGGTCCAAGAATCTCTAAACATGTGCTGCCACATGGGACAGTCTGGGAATGTGGCCATTGGGAGGGAGAACACATGGTGCAGGGATAACCAAGGGAATTGTGCTACATAACAGAAGATTTGGTTCTCCTTGATAAAATCACAGGTTGTGATCACATTCTGGATAAAAATTTACTTGTTGTAATGAGAGGTATAAATATATGGAAAACAATAATATTTTCCTGATATTTTGTACTACTTTATTCACAGAGCCTTTTTTTTTTTCCCAAATGAGAGAAAAAAAAAAACCCACTTCTAGAATCAGACACCATCTGATGGCTATTTTAGAAGTAAGGTTGCTGGTCCTTCTGGAATACTGATTTCTTGGTCTTAGCATAAACCCTTACTGGGGGCTTGGGTGTAAGCAAACAGGAAAATAGGATGCAGCCCAGAGACATAAGGTAAGTACTTTTCCGTATCAAAATATGATCTGTCATAGAGATTTTTCAACACCAGAATACCACAAAAAGCATGCAAAACTTAGTAAAGTAAGGAAAAAATAGCAGTCCATTCATATTAGCTGTTCCTGCAACGAAGCAAGACCTACAAAAAAAATGACCCATGAGCAGGAGGTCCAGGGTGATGTTTGAATCCTTGCACAGAGAAAAAGAAACTTTTGGACTATGAGCCCTTCAACCCATGTTGTTACGATTAGGACAGCCAAATATCAAAGTTAAGCAAAAAAATGGAAAAGGAAAACAGAAGATGGAAAACAGGGATAAAGGACTCTTTCAGTCTGAGGATAATTTTTGTGTGCATTTGCATTTTGTTCAAGGGAAAACACTCAGAAAAGATGTAGAAATATTTATATTTGTTTAGACTCCATCAAGGAAAATGCAAAAAGTCAGATAGCCAGAGCTGGGACAGAAATGAAGATTTGTGGATCTCAGATCTGTCCCACCTGTGCCCACATTCTCCAGCCCACCATTTTCTGTTCTTGTGTGCTGTTAGTGATGGGTGGGTTGTTATCCAAAACTCTCAAGATTGTATTATTGTGAAAGGCCTGTGAATGTGCCTTCCAATGCTTGGCAAGGATTTGCATCTGTTGAAAATGTGGAAGAAAGGTGGCAAACACCAGTGACACTGTAGCAGAAGTGTTGCATTAGCAAGTGCATTTATATTCACTTGTCTTCAAACCACTGAAGCCTAAATCTCCAGAAATGAGTGACTGGCTTAAAAAGGCCTGTAATGTGAACATCATGAAAGTGATTTTCATCAAAGACAATTATCTGGGCAACTTTCTTTGGTGGATATGTTTGTTTATGGTGCTTGTGATCCAGATGAGACTGGATGTCATTAATTATCAGGGAGTACGAAAAGGAAAGAGCAGACAGGGGGTATGGAAAGGAAAGAGCAGAATATGTATTATTCCCAGCATGGTGGCTTTTAACCCCTTGATGAAGTGAGATCAAATTTCCTAGGGCTCAGGCAGCAATTCTGGTGCCAGAGCTAAAGGAGACATTGAGTTTATTTTATTTTGAGAAGGTTTTGTGAATTGATCTCTGGCATTTCACACAGATGGTTTCCACTGCATTCTCACACATCCAATAGCTTTTTCTTCCCCAACAAAGATAAAGCAGAAATGCTCAGTTTGAATGAAGACTAAAAGTATGTCCAACCAGGACAGAAGACAAATGCATTCTTCCTTGAAAATATTTATCATAGTTCAACATTTTGCTTTCCTTCCACTTATTTTTAGGTGCAGTTCAAAATGCTGATACATAAAACATTTTGCACTTTACAGTTCAGCTATATTAGAGCTCTCTGCATTTTTATGCGAATCTTTGAGACTACCCAGGAAAATAGAATTGCCTGTGCCTACTCCCTGTTACCACCTCCATCCACATTCACTTTAAATTGAGCACAGTTTCACAAAAAGTTTCGCCGTGGCTCCTGAGACATGCTGAATTGCAGCAAAATGAACTCGACTTTTTGGCTCTGCAATGAATTCTGAAAGCCCTGGAATTTTCTCCTGGTTTCAGCTTTCACAGGGACAGTTCCATGCAGCTTGAGTCCTTTGAGAAGTGCCAGGCTCCTAATGAAAAGGAGGTGAAATTGCTAGTTGAGGTTTCAGGAGAAGGTGGGAGGGAAAGAAGAAGTGAAATTCTGCATTACCCAGAGCTTGTGCTGACAGATGAATTAAAATGTAAATCTAGGCTAAGATTTCCAACACTAGGGCATAAAGTTAAGCTCCTGGGTTTCTCCTCAGTCTCTTAAATAAATCCTAATTTTAAGAAACCCTGACTGCCCCAGAATTCCCCTGCAGATATTTTAAACAGGGTTTTAGGAGCATCCAGGTATAAAAGCCTTGGCCCAGTTTTCTGAATATATGCCACTGTAAATCACAACATGATTTGCACTTAAAAAGGGGAAGGAAACCTCTGCTTTAAAATTGAATGAGATGCTGTTATTGTGTTCAAAGTCTTTGCAAAGCATGAAGAAAATATTCAAATCTACACCAAACCAAAAACAAGATTCAAAATAAAACTATTCACCAAACCCAGAGTGTGCAGATGTGTTCAAGAGGAAAAAAAAAAAAAACCAAAACAAAACAAACAACAAAACCCCAAAAATAATAATAGAAATAAAGAACAAGCAAAGAAAAATAACATTCTTTGGAGTAAATCCCTATGTTGAGACCTCTGGGCAGCTCTGTTTCTCTGTGAGACAAAAAGCAGGAAAAGAGAGTCTGACTTCAGTTTTGGTGCTCTGCAGTGGGTTGTGTGGCTTCTCCTGTCTGTCCTTTTGAGCAGTAAAAAATCGATACAAATATCTGAGATTTATTTATTGAACCACTGAAACTGAATCAAGCAGATCTACTGAAAAGTGCTGCTGCTCATTTGGTCTCTTTGCTTGGCCTAGAAATGCCCTTGGAAATGGCATTCCCTGTCCCTAGACAGGTATCTCTGGAAATTTCTGCCTGGCCATCTCCCATGCCGGTCTAAGGCACACAGCAAACAATGTGAGTGTGCATCTTGGATGAGGCCAAAATACTTCGTGGTCACATATTTTCTGAAATGTGCTGAGATGCTTTGCTGAATCAAGATCCAAAAGCAGTTTGAGGTGCTTTTTAGTTGGCTGGTGAGAAGCTGACCGAAATAAATAACAGGTTTCTTTTCATATGCTGTGTGGATGGCAATGAGCCCTATCAAGTGGCTGCTCTGCAGCATGGTTTGGATAACATTTTCTGATCCCTCATTCCACTGGGAGGATTGATCTGCCAGGGTTTTTTTTTTTTTTTTTTTTTTGGCAGGAACTTGCTTACTGTGGAATGTAGAGAGCACAGGAGAATCTCCAGTGGCTAGGGGTGGGTATGACGTTTTTTTAATAAGGCATTTTGTTAAGTATTTTATTAATTCTAAGCATCAAATACTAAGATTCTTTTAAAAAGAGGGAGGAAATAATGTCAGGAAAATGCATATATAATTACTTAGGTGTCTTTGGGATGAGGTCTTCTGGCAGCAGAAACATGATATAACATTTTGCAGGGGGAGTGACCATTGTTTTAAGACAATTAGGCCCATTCCAGTCTTGTCTGTAATTTTCCATGGATAATTATATCCAGAATGACAGTTCCTTCACCTCTGCAAGGACTATAGTGTTGCAAAAAGGAGGCAGGAAAATAACCCTGCCTTTTTAAAAAAGTCAATAATGTTTTTAAACTGGGCAGTAATCACCCATTCCGGCAACAAATTCTGGAAAAAAAGTCCATGTTGAGTTCTGAAAGTCACCAAATGCTTCATCTTGTGAGGCTAGAAAGAACTGTAAATATCTGTGCCATGTAATACTTTGGGCTGGGAATTCGACTCTTAGTTTTAATCTGAAACAGCCTTGTGTTCAATTGCATATGCCAGCTGCTGAAGGGTGCATTAAGCAGCAATGCAAGCCCTTCTGTGCGGGGATGGGAGGGAAAAATCTGAATTTCTGCCTGGGACCACAAGGAATCCAATGCTGGCTCAGCCGGCCAGATGCTCAGAGAGGTGGTGATCAGAAAAGAGAGGGTTTGACACCAGCTCTTCAGTGATGTGTGCAAAGCCAGCCCAGCCACATCCCTGCCAGGAGAGGTGAAGCCTGAACAGGTAGTGGTGTTGGGAAAAACTTTACAAGCTGAAAAGGATCTGCTGCAGTCCAAGACAGGAGGCTGTGCTCAGCTGTTCTGGGCTGGAAGCTGCTCACTGTCCATGTGTGGTGGTACCTTTACAATGGTTGACTTTACAAGATGCAAAAACTCACTCTGCTCATGGGTCATCAGCTCATATAGGCTAATAAAATCCACACTCTGTCCACAGGCACTGCTGGTCAACGTGCCTCCTTGGCTATGGCTGCGTGAAACGGTACCATACTGTTTGGCACAGCTGTACATTGGGGAATGACATTTAAATTTGCCCATAAAGATCCATTACTTTACAGCAATATTAAAAGAAACCATTTATGAGTGTTAAATCTTTATTTAAATATAATCCTTACCATGTGTTGGGTGGAAAAAGGCAGCAGCCTGTAACATAAGAAAGGTATACTCAGTATGTGGGGCTTTAAAAGTGCTTCATTTTCTAGATATTGTGGCGGGAGAGGGAGGTCTGTTTTGCTTGGGGGGAGTCCAATCTCTGCCTGGCTAAATCATGCAAGAAAATTTCTATTTATTTATTTATTTGATCATTCAGAAGCATAATGTTTGCCATATTTATGTGTCTGAGCTCTGTCATATGAGGGAACTGAAGGAGTGAGCTTTTCTGCTCCCTGCCCCACCCACCCCAAATATCACTTAATGCAGGGTATATGGTCAAAAAAAGTGGAAGTACCTGTGCCCCCCCCATATCTCCTCACTCTCATTCCTATCTGTATATTCCTGTTCATCACTGGTGCTGTGTTCACTCTGTCTGATCTTCCCCTAGCACCAACGTGGCCTAGTTTTCCTGTGCTGGCATCTAGTGCTCTGCTGCTAATACTCCGTGATGGATTGCTCCAAAAGCCACCTTAAGCTCTTGCAAACCTCTTGCCAAGGCTGCTAGACAAGGCAAGAGCTCACAGTCAGTCTCCCTGGAATCAGGCTGAGGTCCCAGCCTTGGCAGGGGCAGTGGGAGGTGTGGGGAGAGCACAGCTGGAGCAGCTGATGTGCAGCCAGTGCATG
Organism: Taeniopygia guttata; assembly: GCF_048771995.1. NCBI lineage: Eukaryota > Metazoa > Chordata > Aves > Passeriformes > Estrildidae > Taeniopygia > Taeniopygia guttata. The sequence continues at coordinate 33,110,540 of NC_133026.1, read as the reverse complement.
CATGGGTCTGCAGCACAGCCTGCGCCTGCTGCGTCCTGCGCTGCCCTTCCAGAAACACACACGCACCCACTGCTGCTCGCTCCGTCACCCTTCCTCCCTGCTCGCGCTGCCCACAGCCTCACTGACATTTTTATAAAACTGGTTTTCACCGGGAAACTTGGTTTTGACATCATCTCTGAAAACGTCCTTCTTTTGGGAAAAGTTTCAACATTTTTGTCAAGGAGAAAAAAAACTCAGTCAAAACTCATTTTTGTGAGAAACAAAAATTTTTTTTTTGGAAAGGAAACAGCTGCTGTATTTTATTGTTTGTTTGTTTGAGTTTTTAAAATTATTGTTATTTATTTCCTGATTTTTAAAATGAAAAAAATTACCTGTTTTTTTTCCTTTGTGCTTGTCAAAATTTTCCCTCAAGAAAAATATTTGAACATCTTTTCTTTTGGCTGTCAATGCTACTGGAGACAACTGATGTAGAGAGACAGAAGAGGGAAGAGCAAGAAAGATTCTTTCTTGCAGACTTTTCCTTTTAAAAACATTGTTTCAGAAAAGTGTGGAGATTTCTTCAGAACCTGTAGAGAAAAATACAGCAGTGGCCTTTTAATTTTTTCAAATTTCCAGGACAACTGAGAAGATCTTTTTCTTTTGACCCAAATAAATCATATCCTGCTAATCTAATTCATACTGAGATATTAGAAAAACAGGTGGATCCTGTTATCCTGAACCAACTTATCCAAGTATCTATGTAAATATTCAATGAAATTCTTTGTACAGCAACACTGTCATTTTTACTTAGCATGGCAAATCTTGACAACATATTAACCATATTTTTTTCTTCAGCATCTACATCTGAAGACATTTTCACTCTTGACCAGAAAATTAAAAAAATACATTGCATGCAATATGAAGAATAACTCATCCTAGATAAAACACAGGATGAAATGAAAAGATGAAAGAAAAATACTTTTTGTCCAGTGTTCATTCTGTAGTGGTGAATTTGTACTGTAGCATTTTTTCTTGCTTTTTGTGTAGCATATTTCTTTTTGTTTATATATTACAAATATTACAGCAAATGAAGGGAAAATAGCAGATAGGGTGAATAAAATTTGCTTATCTGTATTTGTAATTAGAATTGGAACAGGACATAAACATGGACCAAACAAGCAGAAAAGGGAAAACAGTAAACTTTGTTAAGTGCCATGCATGTTAGTACAAAGCATTTCCTAACGCAATGTTAAAATGATAAAAGCAATGATAAAAGCATTGTTAACTTTTTCTAGGGTAAACTCTTATGCTGGAATAACCATCTGTTACACAATCAGCACAAATCAGTGGCAATCTTTGGATCAGGTCTTAAATCCTGGGAGGCTCTGCCAAAATCAGTGCTGGCACTTCAGATTAAGACCACAGTAACTGAGATCAGAATCTGATCCATGGTCCTGGCTCAGATTACTGCAAGAGGAGTAAATCTTGTCAAGTATGTGTGGGGGTTTTCCCCTGATTTTGTAGGTTCCCTCCATTATTCCAGCCACTGTTCCTTTCACCTCTAGTTGCAGGGCAGTTATTCCCATCAACAAGACACAATGGATGTGCTGTGAAGGGGCAGAGTGGAGCAGTGATTGAAATTGCCCTTGCAAATACATCCAGGGCCTTCAGGAAGATTAACCTGAGGGAAGTACGTGAAAAGCTGGAAAAGCCTCCATATAGTTTTGAAAGCACATATTCATTTGCAGCAGATTGCTGTTCCTCTGGTGCCCTGTAAATCCTTGAGGAATGCAGCTAAAGGCTGGGATCTTCCGCAAAGGGATTTAGAGAGTTTGTGAACAGAAAAATGGAGGATTTGTCTGACTTTTATAAATCTGGCAGTTTTAATATATTTTTGTAGAGAAATTGTTAGTCATACATATATTAATAAAACTGTGCAGCTTGAGAGAATCCTTCATGAACTGACCAGTCCTATCAGCCATGGCTGTATTCAATATTCAAAAGTTTTTGCCATAAAATTTGAATCAATAATTTTCAGACAAGAGGTTTTCTCATTAACTTTATTTATTACTTGTGATGGGCCACATAGCATGGCTTTGCCTTCTTACTTAAGTAATAGAGATGGGAGAATGAAAAGTACAAATTATGAATAATGATTTTCTGTATTCATGCAGAACCAGTGGGTAAAAATCTTGACAAAAAGTAGTCACATTGAAATGCAGCTCGTATTCAAAATGTGCTAGTGGATTTTTTTCACTTGATGACACCTATGTCCTATGCAAAATAATCTCCTTTGATTTTTGTTAGAATATACTAATTTAATTCTTATTAATCCAGGTGCAGGAGTGAGAGTGATTCAAAGATGAGGGGCAATCCAAAGGCTCAGATTTAAGGCCCTTTTACGTTCCCAGTCTGTTGGAGCTATGCTTGTAGTCAGGACTATTAGCTGAAGAATAGATTATAGACACCTTTAGGCAAAATGCTGTGAGAATTTTGATATTGCTGAGTCAAATTCTTTATCATTTTTGATATCAAACCAATTGTTGGTGCAGATTTCAGGGCATTTGCTCTGTGGGCTATAGATTCCATGATCTAATATTGATGCACAAATTCTGTTTAGTTAAAATTTCCATTAGCATGGTATTTTATTTTTTTTTTTACTGTGTATTTATCACTGTTTCTCAGGGCCCAGTTTTCCAGTCATGACAGGGAAAACAAAACAGTAACTGTTGGGTAAGAAATCTGAGACACAGGAAGTCTTGTATTTTTTTTGACAATGTAGAGTGCATTTTGGGACAGGCAGTGATGATTTGCAAATATGTCTCTGTTTTGGCACAGCTGTCACAGAGAGACTTCAGATTCAGACCTGAATTTCAGGGCAAAACATGAGAGGGAGGGAAATCCAGAGCACTCAGTAATCCAGAGGACTTTTCTGACACTTTAGAGAGGTATAGGATCCCAGAACTCAAGCAGTGGGGAAAGAATATTTCCTGGTTTCTCCTGCGCAGGCAACTCCACTTCATACAAATCTCTGAAGATGTCCTCAAGAAGGACACTGAATCTGAGATATTGTGATTCTGTGAGAGTGTCTGGATCAGTATTCCAAACCAACATTACTTGCAAGCATGCAAGGAGGGAGGAGAGTCAGTTATCTTCTGCCTGAAATGGAATGAGAACAGTTTTGAAACATTTTACTTTCTCATGAAACATTTTTTACCCATTGCCACTAATGGAGAACAACCATAAAAGAAGTGCGGGACCTGTAAGCTCTGACCAATTCAAGTCACTAACATTTTGGTAGAAATTAAAAAAATGATGGGAGAATCAGTTCTTCTCCCTCTTGCATTGTAAGGTGCTGTGTCGAGACAAGGAACTGCTGCTTCTCCGTTCTGTGGATTTCCTGCACTGTGTTTCTGAATATTCCTGTATTTCAAGCTACCTCTGATTATCCTTTAGAACAATGTATGTGTTCTGCTGCATTTCTGTGTTGTCTAAGTGCAAAGACAGACTTAAATTCATTTGACTTGTCAGAGGAAAAAGTTATTTGTCTTCCCCTGACTTGAATATAGCCCATAGTGAAGGATTTTTTATAGGCATAAGTAACAAAAAACATGTTGGTAGAGTTTTTTTTTTCTCGAGTTCTCTGTAGAACTTTGGCTTTCATCTAGAGATTTTTCCCCCTGTATTGAATATTTTAAAATTGAGTTTGACTAATGACCTTTCAGAAAAGTCAGACCATCTGTCATCTTGCATGAGAGAATGTAGCTGGTTGTAGTCAATTTTATTTAGAGATTTATTTAGAGATTTTTCTTTTGCTTCCATGCTGCTCAAAGAAACCATTTGAATCTCAGTCCCTTGAGGAGAAAACACTAAACATAGTTTTGATCACTTGTTAATATGATTATCTTCCCCAGATGCAGACACAGATATGCTTGGTACATGTCTGTGCACATGTACTTTTGTGTCTCATGTGACAGAGTGGAATATGGACAAGATACCCATTGCTTTTCAGGATGAACCCAAGAAATAGTGAAGATTTATTACACAAAATCATTTGCAGAAATGCTGCCTTTCTATAGAGACTTTTTTTTCTTGTTCATATTGTTGCAGATGATTTGTATAATTGTTGCTATCATATCTGATGTACCCCACTATACATCCTTTTGTATGTGGTTTGCACTACTGAAAGAGAAGAAATGGTAGAAGCTGAAATTCTGTGGAGTATTTGAGTCATTGCACATCTATTATTTGACCTTGGATTACTGTGATTTTTCAGGAAAGGGCCAGCAAGGCTTGGTATGCAGTGGATAAAGTACTAGCTTTGCTCTTTGAGTCTTTTTATTGGAAATTTGGATCATGGTTCAAATCACAACTAGAGACCTAAATGAAATGAGTCTGTGTTTTCATCTGAGCTCCCCAATGGACAATAATCCAGATCATAAAATATACCACTTAAACTTTGGCAGTCTTCTGTTCTCAGGAAGCTTTATTGCTTCATATTACCTTAACTCAAAGATAGTCCTTCCAGGACTCAGTTCAAGCTGAGGTTATTCAAAGAACAAAGTTTGTATTTCTAACTAACTGGTCTGTAAGCTCAAATAGGGTTACAAAGCAAACTCACGTACCTTTGTGTTGTATCTTAATAAAATTTAGCTGTTTGGCAGGAAGGAGTGTCAAACCATTCCCTCTGTACTCCAGCATGGAGCCAGAACGAAGTGGGGAGACCTCAGGAAAATTAGTCCTTGAATCCCTAGTGCCAGAACCCTTCTGACATCATCACTGGTGGCTCAGATACTTTAAAGGAATTCAGCTCAATTTGGGATCATGAATACAAAAGGTCACAACTGACAGCCTGCATTTTTTGAACCTCACACCCTCTTTAGCTGTGTGCCTGTGGGTCAGAGTGTGCCCGCCTGCCCTGTGCCCGAAGGGTAACACGGCAGGGCAGCCCCAGGAGCACAGGACCCGTGCTGAGGCAGGACAGCTGCATCCCAGGAATGGGAGCAAAAGTGCCTACAACTCCTCTGGGTTTGCATGATGTAGCTGGAGTCTCATTTTAGCCCTCAGCATTGTGTGCTGGCTGCATTTTGATGTCATGAATGCGAGCAATTTTTCATGCTTTGATAATAAAAGTGGTGCCTGGCTTCAAAGGAAATCTGGCTTGGAACATCCTGTAGCATCTCAGAGGCAAATGTGTTATCAATATAGACACCTTTTCCTGATGATTGATCTAAGGCATAATAGTCCCTCCAAAACAAAAAGCATGGATGCGCTGTGAATTAAAATTTGACATGTATCCATGCACACCAGAAATAAGGGGGAAAGGTTCATGCAAATGTCATGGATTGTGGATGGATCCCATCCAGGTGAAATTCCTTCTGGTTATTTTAAATGTAACAACAACTGACAATAGTAGCATTTTTTTACCCTGAAGGTGAAACACTTTTCATACTGTAGCTTAAAACCTGCTCTCAGTTACATAAGTGTAAATCTGTGCCAAATAACTCCGGTGAGGCCAGTGGAGTTACTGAGGATTTACATGGGTGTAATTCTGAGCAGAGTTTGACCCTTTGTGGATATAGATATGCACTCAATTTATTGCACTATTACACTGCAAGCAGGTATGCAGGCACATCTATTGGGGAAGGAAAAATATAAGTCCCAACTACAGGTCATTTAATATCCTTTTCCACAGGCTTGCTGCATTTCCAAATCAAAACTCACAGGCAGAACAAATCAACTTGAACTACTGGGTAATAACTACTCAAGGCTATTTCAGCCTCAGCCCTATGCAAGGTAAAGTGAGGTGTCTTTCCTCCTAGTATCTTCTTTTACACTTTGTCCCCTTCCCCACCTGTAGGCTTACCTTGATCTGTTGATCACAGTTGCTGTGATGGCAACGACTGGGTAGCTCTTTTTATGCTGGGCTTTCACGACATCTTGCTGTATCTATGTGTGGATGAATGACTCTAAGTGTAGGTGCAGACACAGGGTGGGTATTATATTAAATAATTTGTACGCATATAAGTGTTATGTAAGGATTGGTCCCTACTGACACTGAGATACGTTCAGAGCCAGAGTGTACAGCGGGTTCCTTGCTTATCATTTGATACTGATTCGAGGCTGTGTGCTGCCACAGTGGTTACATCACAGTATTTTTAGGAACAAGTGCTTTAAGTGAAAGGATGGGATGAATTGTAGGAAAGTGGCATATTATAGTAAAGTAGCATATGGAGACCTAAACCGGAGTTTGACCAGCATGCCTGGGTAAAGATTCTTGAGGCCAAAATGTATATAAAAATGGGCCAGCAAATGTTTTGTGAGAGTAAGTAATCCTGATTCTGGTTTTACACTGCCATTGAAATGATGACACCTCCAGCAGATTATAGCCTCTTCCTTAAACCATGGGTTTAAATGAAAGCTAGTTATGTTCTGTCCTGACTCATTAACATTTATAATTTTGGTCATGCCTCTTCATGGTATATTTTCCCCCTTGCATTTCACCCTCTCTGTCTCTAACTTTTGCTCACTGTGTGCCAAGAAGCCTTTTCTTCCTCACAGTGCCAGAGCTTCTAGAATATTGTATTTCTGCCTTAAAGAGCCAATAGGCCTCACCCAGCTACCAAAACAGTGAAAAAAATTCTTGCAAATTTCCCTTTCCATGCCTTGTTTGACCCTGAATGCTCATGTGGCTGAGGCATAACACTGCCAAAAAAGGTTTGGTGATCTTTACTTGGATGACCTTTTGTGCTTTCTGGGATTGAGAGAAGAGCATCATTTACTGCACTAGGTTTTGCTCTTCTAGGGCAACTCATGATGTTTTGCTCATGAGATTTGGGCAAAGCTAGGCTATATGCTCCCATTGCTGTCTGGAAACCAGAAGTCTCAAATTAATGCCTCAGAAAAGTCAAGAAAAAGTCAACTTTTGCTTCTAAAACAACTGAAACCATTCCCTTCTCCCCCATTTTTTTTTTTGGTTCTTTTTTTTTTTTTTTTTTAATTGTTCTATAATATCCTCTTTAGCGTGTTTTAGAACAAGTATTTCTTTTAAGTATTAAAAATCAGTTAAAAGTGGAAAACTTTTCATATCTGTACAGATCTGAGTTAGTTCCTTTTTGCCTATATGGGTGAAATATCCAATGCCACCCTCACCCTGTGTACATAATGTGAACTTCACCAGCTCTATTATTAGCTTTTCAACTTGAAAGGAGCACTCTAGTGCCCAGGGCCAAAGCTGTCTGATTTTCCCACAAACCAGGTCAATCTTGTATCAGAATCCTTAAAAATTATCAAACCACTGTACAAAAATCTTTCCTAAGTAAATTGCAGACAATTTATTAGTGTCATGACTTATCCAGCTTTATTGTCTTTAAATCTTTGTAAGAAGAGGTAGATGCTGTATGAGCTTCTCAGAGCAGGAGTTTGAATAAATCATCTTCTACCATAAAAGCATATTTTCTATAGATTTAGAAAATAGATAAAATAGATACAGATTTTTAAAACAGAAAAGACATTTAATTGTTTTTTCAAATGTCAGTTTTCATAAATACTAACAAAGCAGTTTGGGATTTACACCCACCTTTCTTTCAATTTGGTAAGTTTGTGTTTTTCCTTTTTAATTTTTTTGTCTCTGGTTTTCAGTACAAGACAGTGGAGGAAAAAATTATGAAAGGAAGAGAAGTGGAGTGGAAAAATGAAAGAATGAAAGCTAAGTGAAGGAAGAGAGACAGGCAGGCAGGGAAGGCAGGAAGGCAGGAAGGAAGAAGAGGTTTGAAAGAAAGATAAAAATCAACATTTTGAGACACATTTGTGAAAAGTCACTAAAAGTTCAGGTTCTTTCTTTCTTTCTTTCTTTCTTTCTTTCTTTCTTTCTTTCTTTCTTTCTTTCTTTCTTTCTTTCTCTCTTTCTTTCTCTCTTTCTTTCTCTCTTTCTTTCTCTCTTTCTTTCTCTCTTTCTTTCTCTCTTTCTTTCTCTCTTTCTTTTCCTTCTTCCCAGCTGAGTGCTGCTGAGCTGTCACAGCTGCCAACACATGAGCAGCATGACTTAGGCAGTGCTGTGGACAAACAGGGACTGGGCAAGGATTTTAATGACTGCTGGCAGGAGGTAGCTAGTACAAAAAACACCTAAGTTTAGAAATCAAGAGGTGTCAGGGTGTTTCATAAAAATTCTGTTGCCCATGCAGAGAGAGGATGGACTTCTGACTGTTTAAGGTCAGAGCACCATATGATACTGATGGTTCAGGTATGTGCTTAGTCTTTTCTAGCTCAGACTTGCAATCCCATGTCAAAAGTTAGAGTTTGGCTTGCTTTGGAAAACAATTTTCTCGCTCTGAACACCTGCCCCACGCAGGACTGCCAAATGCAGCTCAGGGTTTTTTTTGGAATTCACTGGAAGAGCAACAAAACGCAACAATGTCGAAGCCAAGGCACAGCATCAGAGAAGCAAAACTGTTGGGCCCCTCCACAGTCCAGTGAAAGCCAAGATCCAGAGGCAGGAGGAGGTGTGTCCTCGGAGGGAGAGAGTAGGAAGGCTGGAAGTGTGTTGCACTGCTCTGGCTTGCTGACACCTCCCTCTGTGCTGCCCTGCATCCATGTCTGTGGAAAGTCCCTCAGGAAGCTCCTCTGAAGGTCTGGCTGGCCAGGCCTCAGCTGCTCCATCCCCGCACCGCCACAGTGGGGCCAGCGGGGGTTGGAGCTAACACATCAGCCACACACACTAACTAATGCCCCCTCGCCATGCGGTTGGTTTACAGGTTTCACCGCAGATTTTATTAGCCCGTGATTCAAACCCCAACCCTGCCACAGTTGCCAGGTTGTCCAGATGCTTGCAAATGATAACAAATTAGAAATACTTAATGCTAAAGATATTTGGTATTATGTAAGGATAGAGACCTCCAAGCTGGAATACCAAGCCATGTGTGCTTTTCTCTTGAACTTAGTTGTGAAATGTTCACCTAAAAATTTATTTTGAATGAATTTTTTTTGTTTATTTTATTTTAAAAATTTAACTTCCTTTATCTTAGTGTTTCAAAGTTTGGAGAAAGACTCAGAACCTGGAGCATTTCCATTTAGTTCTTGCAGCACATTGTGCTTCTAAGTGCAAATATCAGAAGGATTGCAGGAACCACTGCAGGAGGCAGGATGCTGGGGCTTACTGAAGCAGTCTTCAGAGAGTGAGATAGATTAATCTGTGTGTCTGACACAGCTTTGCTGCAGCCATGCCCACATGAGTCTATAAACCTCTGCATGTTTAGGAGTGATTTTTAATGCTTTTCTTAAATACAAGACAAATCCCACGCCAGCAGTGTTCACCCTTGGGTGTGGCATTATGTTAGCTGTACTTGGTGTAGCTAACGTTGCCTGAGAAGCTCTGCAGATTTGTCTTGAAATGTGTTGAGTATTACATTCAGAAGTGTATTTTTACACCATATTCCTCCCCCAGGTATCAGATTTGTATCAATCAGGCTGTTCCATATACCCTCATTTAGGTACACAAGAAATACAGGGAGTGTAGAACTGGGCCTGTGGGTTGATAAAACCCAAAGGGCTTTTATAAACACAGAGCACAGATTGACATCCCTCCTTTGTTATTAGGGCTTAAAGCTCTGCAAGGCAGGGAGAGGGTTAAGGCTTCAGAATCTGTGAAGCAGCTGGGAGGGAGAGGGCAGAAGCAGGGCTTAAAGCAAGGCTGCCAGGGCACCTCCGAGCTGGTCTGTCAGAGAGCAGCCAGCAGTGATTTCAGGCAGGAGTGACTCCTGGCTGGAGTGAGGATGCCCTTAGCAGGGCTGGCTTGGGAAGTGGTGCCCAGGAGCCTGGCTGTGGGGACTTGGTCAGTGCAGATAAAGCAGTGAAACTGAAGGAGCACCTGGCAAGGTGAAGATGGCAAAGCTGACGCTGGTTTTGATGCAACACCAGTGTTTGATTTTAAGTCTTGAGAAAAAATGCTAGTACAGCAATTAGAGTCAATTCTATTCCAGTGCTGAGCTATTGTTGTGACAGGTATAGACTTAAATCAGCTAAAACTTTGTATTCTTGAGAATTCCCTGATCAGGAAGGACCTGCCTGTTTCAAAGGGATTAATTTCAAAATTTATGTGGGTCTGTTATCACCAGCAGTGACTCCAAAGCTTTTTTTATGACAGTGATAGTCTGGCCTGCTGTCAGGCTGGTGATCCTGTCAAGGTTTGCAGCCCTTTGTCCACAAGCCTGTTGTCAGGCTCAGGACAGGGACAGTCTCTTAGGCTCTCAAAGCCCATCAGAAGCCACTCAGTGAAAAAGATATCCTATAAATCCTCCCACTAACTGCAATTTGAGTTCTGTGTTGTAGTTCCCAAGTGTGTTTGGCTACCTGAAGTTTGTGTGAAGTGACACAAGCTCCAGGACCATTCCTTACAAGGAATGCATCTCTTGTTCTTGGGCAGGTTACTCAGGCGGGAAGGCTTTCTTCAGGTGACTTATTTCTACCTTCCCCCACTACAGCAGGCTCTACCCCTATCCAGTAAATAAGTAGTTGGACACGGCTTGTCTTGAGAGCTACTTTTCCATATTTAAAGCTGACTACTCGGCATTTTGGAAACTTGCTCCTTGCATTGGAATGTTTCTGAACAAATGTAGTTACAATGCCTATCTGTGTAGGCAAAGACTTTGGGCTCAGCCAAAATCTCTGCTTCTTGCTGCTATTTTGTCCTTTCTGGGGCATTCAAGGTGTCTGTAGCATAAGCATATAAATGTGCACAAAGTTGAACATTGTGTAGAAAACATGAGGATTTTCAAAGGTAGACTACCTTCTGTAGTCTACTTACGGGTTAGAAAACAGCTGAGACTCCAATTCTAATAAATTGTTTACAGATTTTTTATTTTATTTTGTTTTTATTATGTATCTATATATCTTTCAGAAACAGAGGTCCCCCGACAGCTTTAAAAGAAGCTCTGTCAGCTGTTATTTGAAGTCATCAGGTAAGTATGTTTTCTAGTGAGCAGGTTCATGGGGAATGGTGAAGTAACCCCCAGGCTGTTTGAAAATGGACAGGTTACCATTCCAAGGTCATGCAAGGGGTACATCCAAGGGCATGCATAGCACAGCCTTGGACCTTGGTGTTCCTCATGTATAACACAGAGTTCCCTGTGGGACTTCTCATGATGCTGCATGCTGTAAGGATTGCACTGTTTGGCCACAAATGGCTAATGCTTTGCATTAAAAAATGCAGAGCCTCCATTTGAGCATCTCTTATAAAATGTTTGGGTTTTGCTAAACAGGGAATGCTTTCCAAGGAATTCAGAGTGCAGAGGATCTCTTCGAGTCAGGCTGCAGACCAGTGCTGGGATGGGGTTGGCAGTGCAGGAGGCCAGGTGCAAGGACTGGGTGCTCATGAACAGCCTTCTCCTCTGGACTGCAGGCACGTTTCAGCAGGAACAGCAAGTACGAAGTCCAGGCTTCAGCCTTGCTGTGCAGAGGGGATTTGAATGCATAGATCTAAGCTGGAATAAACGCTATGCCAAGCACTTCTCCAGTACTCAGCAGTAGGAAAATGTTGCTCATATCATTATGAAGTGTATATACACTTTCTAAAGGGTTTGGTTGAGAAAGAAACCAGAAGACACCAAACACGTGTTTATATAAATCCCTTCCCTGAATTAAGAGATGTCAGATATAAATTGACAATGTTTATACTCCTCAACATGACAGCAAATAGCCTTTGGTTTAAATATTCATCAGGCTAAGTTGAATAGCCTGCCCTGCAGGATCCTTGCAGTTCCAAAGGGGGAGCAGCTCTACAGCAGAGAGGTTTTTGGGGGAACATCAGCTGGGCATGGTATGACGCTGACTTGGCTGCTCTGGAGTAGGGCTTGGTGTTGCTGTCATTGTGCCACAGCTGCTGTGGGCACTGTTAAAGCACATTAGCTCTGTGCTTTGGTACCTTCTCATCCTGCACAGTCCTTCCTGCCCAGAGGCATGTGTGGGCAGCAGGCAGCTGCTGGCAGTTCCTCTTGTGCCCAAGGCCAGTGGCCAGGCAGGCTGCTGCCCTGGCACATGGCTGAGCCCATCACACTGCCCTGGGCTGTGGGCTCACCCCGGAGCAGGGAATGCTGGCCAAACCAGTGTGTTGGCATACAGATGGTTACAGTAAAATAAAATAAAATTAATTAACATGGGCTCCATCAAGGTGCCTACTTTCCACTCAGAAGATATTCCAGAACCAGACTGCAGACCGGCACTTAACTACCTGGATCCATGTGGGAAGGAGGCAGTAGGTACTTATGCTTGCCTTGCTGGAGGTGCAGTTTCTGGGACCAAACAGTTTATGTTCAATGCCTCCTTGCAGTTCTGCTTACTCTGTTTCTGATTTAAGCTGTATTTTAAGACAGATTACCTTTAGGTAAAACCAGACTGTCAGTGAACATGCAGTGTTTTTCACACAATATCCATCTGTTTACTTGCAGTCCAGCACAGGAAACAATGAATTCTTAGGTAATGTGTGGAATTCTTTTGCAATGTTATTTTTTTTATCCTTTCAGATTGTTCCTAAAATATAACATATTTTATTGATCTGATTTTTGTGTATGACCATTTTTGACATTGTTATGAAAATTTGCATGTTTAGTTCTCTGCTCTGTGTTCTCCAACTCCTCTTTAAGAGAAGGTGGTACTGCAGCCTGTTCATCTGCTCATCTGCTCATCTGCCAGGCCATCTGCAGTAACTTCTGAGCCCACTGGCCATTTTTAACATCTTTAGACAGAGCATTCAGAGTCTCAGATGCGAGCTCTAAAACCCCAGAAAACTGATAGATGTGCAAAGATGGAAAAACAGTTCAGGGAAGAAAATCTGTAGGGTGTGTTCAAACGTTTAGTCTTGTTTAATGTTCCAGTTCGCCAAACCTACACATGCCTGGGCTGCTCAGCCACATGTGCCGTGTTTGGAGCCAGCCATTTGTTCAGGCTTTGATGAGGGCAGGGAGGGGTGAGCTGATGGCACTGCTCTGTAGTGGGAAGGGAAGCCTGCTTGCTGTGTTAATTTTGTGCCTGCTTTGTGCCTTCTTCCATTTTTACCCAGAAAAAGCTGATGCTCTGTGTGGGCAAAAGACTGTAGGAGTAAGACAAGAAAAGTTATCCTCCCAGAGTTGAAAAAAACCACTATTTTTAACCTCTGGAAAGAAAAAAAAATGTGTCAAAGTGAAGATTCTGATCAAGCCTGAACAGTCATTTTTCTGTGAATGTATCAAAACTTAATTAGCTCTTGTAGAAGCTTTGGTATTGATGCAGGACAACAAGAAAGCGTAAGACATAAACCACGAATATTTGTACAAATGGTATTAAAGATTTCTCTTTTCAAGAAGTGACAGATTAACAAAATAATCCATTTTATTGGACAAATTGGTTAGAAAAGTGTGTTGTCTGGCTTACCTCCAACACAAATAATACTATTAACAGCAGCCACGGAATGGATGCCAAATTAAAAGAAGAACAGTCTCAGCTCTGAGTGACAGAAGTGGCCTTTTGCCAGGAAAGATATGTATGAATGCACGAGGAACATTTTCCTCTTGTTTTTGTATTTACATTTGGCATTAAGAAGCCACCTAAGGGCTGTTAACATCTGAGGTGGTATAAATCTAAACAGGTGAAAGACAGGACAGATTTTAAAAGCATTTCCCTGCAATTCATCTTGAACACATAGCTACTAAATATTCTCACTCTTTGAGTGCAGCACCCCAAAATAAACTATAGTTTTACATTTTTGTTAGCATTTCATTAGAAATAAAATCCAAAATGTTTGACAAACCATATTTTTTAAAGTTTCTGAAGGCAGGTTTAAGGCAAGAGAGGGATTTTTGTTTAGTTTGTCAAAGGGGTAGGGTTTGAGACCCCTGAGGCATTTAATTTTTTAGCACTGAAGATCCTGCTCCCCTCCTGTTGAGCCCTCTTTAAGTTTTCCATGTATACCTGAGAACTCAGTAAGGCTCCTTCTCAAGGAGGGTGCTAGTCACTGTGAGGAAAGGAGTTGAAATCCAGCCATGAATAATAAATGTTTGGGAAACAGGTGAGAAATCATTCTTGCCTGATGGCTGAAGCTTTACCAGCATACTTAACACCATCGATCAGACCTTAGCTGCCATAAGTTGCCTTCTGTGGAGCTACTTTACTTTACACTAGCTAAGAATCTGGTCCTGTATGTTTGATTTAATGGAGGCTCCAGTTCAGACTGAGAGCAAATTATGGTTGTGTACTGAATGGCTGCTTTCCAGAGGTCAGCTGGACCAGTCCAACAGGAGAGGCCCTGGCTGTCTCTGATCACTTCTTCAAACTAAAGACTGTGACAATTTTAGTGGAAATGGGAAACAACTACACCGTGATGCATGTATATGCTTGTAATCCCCAACAGTCTCTGCTTGTCATGTTATTATAAATATGTTCTCTGGAGTGACCATTCTTACATGGAAAATTCTGAATACAGTTCATGATTCTGATATTGAGTAATTCTTTTTTTCTTTCCAGTCTTTGTGTTCCCCACTTTTTGCTTTCACCGGGCTGGATGTGAAAGAAAACTTTAGAAGATGCTTGTTTCAGGGAGGTATTACACTAAATATAGTTCTTCAAAGAAACTTCCCAAGAATCTGTCCAGTTGTGCCTGCTGCTCTCTATGAAGAGAGCGGCAGTCACATCCAGTCATCCACCTATCTGTCCTATCTTCCCAGAAAGGCTTTTAAAATTAGTTTTCTTAATGAATAATTTTATTTCCTGATTGATATACAGTTCATTCTGTAATTCTATTCTACATGTAGAAATAGTAGAAATTTGTGAACAAGGGTATTGAAGATTGGTTCTAATGAAATAAGAAATCTTAAGATATGTTGCTTAAAAGCTTTGGTTTCAGGATCACTAAAAACAGAGATGAAGATCCTGCAGTGAGATGACCTGAAGCTCAGCCCTGGTGGCAAATCAGGCAAGATCTTCAAGATGGTAAGAAAGAGTCTTTACTATTTGCAATAACTTCTCTGAGTTGGTCAAAACGTTCCTGTTTCAGATATTGATGAACACATAGTTGAAATCAGAGCACCAACATGCTGACCCCCATCAGGAGATGGATGGGAGTTATTTTTGTGAAGATGAGTTGCACAAAATGCTCATTTGGAGGCACATGCAACATCATGAATACCAATGGGCTAGCAGGGCAGTGGTTATTTTTCTGCCATAAGGCCTAGAAACAAATTCAGCCTATAACAAAATAGATGAACCAAGTAAGCTAACCCTGAAATCTGTCTAACTATAACAAGTCCTCTCAACTAAACCCTACTTAGTAAATGGGCAACTTTACCCTCAGTATTTTCTTGTTCTGACCACAGTCAGAGGTGTTGGTGCCAGAAGTCAATATAGCATGAGAGTGGGATTGTTTTCCAACTGTATTGGAGCACAGGAAGTGCAAAGTACCATACAGGAGAGCTTTCCTTGTGCTTTCAAGCTTTCTTGGATCCAGAAACTTCGGATAGGATCTGGGTTATACTGGCACGCCCAAATGATTTTCCAGCCTAGTGCTGGTCTATAAACCATCTGAGGTTTGCCCATTGCTAATATGTTTAATCTTATCTAATCTGTTTTTTATTTAAACAGGGATTAATTGCATTTCTTTGTTCTTTGGTGACTTGATGCTAATCACATGCAGCACACTCCTTCGGATCAGTTACACGAATGCCTGAATTGCTACCTTAGATGATGAGAAACATCTGGGAGAGGAAGTGTAGCAAAGGGGAAAGGAGAAAAAAGAGGCATATGGCTGTATTTGGGGCCTTAGCTGTCGTGGCAGGAGCATTTTTCAAATGGCTCTGTGGGTTTCTCTCTCCTATTAAGATTTCTATGTGGTTCTTTTCTGTCTTAGTCCTGCAGTTATGGTATTGCCAAGTTCCCGAAAGCCTAAAATAATCCAAAACGGTCTTTATCAAGCAAAATCTAGGTAGTTGGCAAGTTTGCACTCAAACCTTATTAATTCTATTGCAGGAAGTTTCCTGCATATCTGAGTGCTGACAAAATTCCTAAGGACCCCCACAGCCATGTGGTGGGCTTGTGACATTTTAAGATGAAGGCAAAATGCAGAAAACTGGAGTTTTGCCATAAGCAGAGTGGAAATTTGGGCCAGGATGATATTATGAAGTCCAGTCCTGCCCTCAAGACTGGGCTGCTCAAGACACAAGTGATGTGTGCTGTTAAAAATAGAGGCAAAGTGTCCATCAAGTTGGGACACCCACAGTTTGAACATGAATATACGAAACAGGCTTTTATTGTTGTCAAGAGACCTCGATAAAGATCCAAACTGAGCAGTGCTGACATGACTTCAGTCTTTTATTGAACTTATCTTTCTCAGTGACTAAGGGAAATGGCTTTCAATGTTTTTTAGAATATGGGTCTGTAATGGTTTTCAAGGGTGTCCACAGAGAGAATTAAAAACTATGCATGACAGATCAGCTTTTTGTATGCTGACTTAGAAGTGGTCCATTTATGCCCAAGGGTCCACTGACTGTCAATGGAATACCTTTGGTCTGAGGGAAGTCCTGATCCTAGTAAAGCCAGTGACAAAATTATGAGTTTCATTGTAGTCAGAAATGAAACCTCAGCAACTCTTGTGGTGTTCAAGGAAAAAAGAAAACATTTCACTTCATGACTGGATGGGAGGCTCAGTAATGTAGACAGATTGTCTTGCAGCAATGCCAAAAATATCACCTGTGTTTTAGAGGAATATGTAAAGGACTCCAACAGCCCAATCTCTGAAGAGAGGCATATTAATCCAGGGGTTAAACTTATATAAACTCCATAAAAATGCACGGCATCAGCTCAACTGACTGCGTATGACCTGCTTTAAAGGGATCTAGTGGGAAAAATCAAAGTACCTTTCACATAACTGTCAGTTAAAAGGATAAAAAAAAGTCCAACATTGCTCAGTGTCTAAAATCTAAACCAGAATTATCAGTTTTCATGATATTGAAAATGAATGCTATAATTTTGTCCAGAGACTACCTTACTTGCAAGTGTATTGGCTGTCTTACAAAGCCTGGAACAGTCTGGTTGACATGTCTTATTTCATGTATGCCCTTGAGTATGCAACATATTTAAATCACACTGGGCATAGTTAAGTGCATGTTTTCACATATGTTGCTTTAGTGGAAAACTAAACTGAGGCTTACCTGCACAAAGCAGCATTTCAGCATGTCAGCATATTCACACCGACTGTAGCTCTTGCATAGGTCAGCAGGAACAAGCACTTAAAAAAAACTCTTAAGGTAAGCTCTGGTATAAAGTGTGCATAACAACCTCTATTTAGCTCCCACAGGAGTTTGTGAGGCTTAATTAATGCCAGCAAATTGGTTTAAGAACTTTGTGTGAAAGATGATATTAAACTGTACAGAAGGTGGCTGGTGGGTCTTGCTGGTGTTTCAGAGCTGAGAGATCTCCTAAAGCTTTGGGTTGAGCTCTGGAACTGGGCAAAGAAGAGATATACAGGTGGGCTTGAGCAGGCATAAACTCATGACCTGTGTTGTCTGCTAATATTGGAGGTTGTCCTTCAGACTCAAGGCTAGTACACTGAGGTCAGGAGATGTAGGGACTGCCACGGTGAAAGAGCCCTGTGCCAGGCACTTTTGCAACTTGGGTTTCTACTGGCATTTTCGCTTCTGAAGAAGCAAAAGCTTGGTCTGGAGGGCTAGAATAGACTGCTCTGCCTCAGCTGGGAAGACCTGCCTGCCCCAGGTACTTGGTGTAGCTGGCTCTGAAGGAGCACCAGGGATGGGAGGATACAGCAAGAGGTTCTCATGTCCTGACCACCTAGGAAAATTTTGCTTCCCTGTTCCTTGCCTTTACTATTCCAGAGGGCAATGAATCTTTACAGAACCCATTTGCTCCATCACTGCTGCATGTGAATGACAATACAGTACACCTGACAGAAATATCATATCAAATATGCAAGGTGACAGTAGTCTATGAACTTCATGATATTTTACAGAATTAGATCTAATACATATAGTCTATTAAAATCAAGCAAAGATAAAATTTTAATTGACACTGGCCCAAGGAAGGGAAAACATCAGATGTAAATAGTTACAAATGTAAAATTGCTTATGTTGGAGCTTCTCTGATTTTTGGCTGAGACTTTTAAAATAAAACTGCAAATTCTTTCTCAAGTATTTTCCTAGAGAACTGCTTTTCAGAGTTTGAACTACTCAGGGTTGATAGACATACTAGATCTCTTAAGAGTGAAAGCTTGTACTGGGCTTGGAGTAGGTTTAAAAATAAATTAATATCTAGTTTTAAAAAAAAAAACCCCACAATTCCCATCAACTCTGAAAACTCTTAAATGACTGAGAAATGACTTGGCTGGCATTTCTCAACCCAGAAAAAAAAAGGTGGGAAGTACCTTATCTGAAAACCAGTAGAGATGGTGCTGCATTAGCTTCTCTCTTTTGGAACTAATTAGGATGCTTTTTTGGCTTATAGTACCAGGCACTGGATATGAGCACTTTATAAAACCCGTTAAGGATCCTCTGCCTCAAGATGCTTCTGAAGGCAAACACAGTGGTAAGGAATGGTGCTCGTGAAGATTGTGTTGTTTGATTGAATTTGCATTAAGAGTAAACTGCATCTAAAATAATTGATTATGTGTCCACCCTGGAAATATTTGGATTCCTGTAGGTAGAATGAGGGGTCAGTGGAATATCAAACTGAAATAAACCTTCTAAACATGCCCCCAGGTTTAATTCTGTGGGTTAACAAAAACAAAACTAATGGACTGTGAAGTTTATCAGTTTACAGTAGCCACAGATCCATACAGTATCACAGACAGATCTGAAGGTGGTCCTTGTTCATATGGGCAAGTACTCAATGCCCAGAGACATCTTTATTTACTTTGGGAGCTTCAAACACATTCCTCATTCAGAAAATTCTTTGCATTTCTAGAGAACACAAGATTAGCTGAAGATCTCTGATCAGAAGTTTTCTTTAACCACCATGCAAACAGAAAAGTTCACTTTATTAGTGCTACAATAGGTGGTGGCAGAGAATTCTGCTGTCTAGTAAAGTTTCTGAATCCTCAAACTGATACTTGATAAGCACCAGTGGATTTCAAACTTTGAATTTATAGGATATGCTTCTCTTTTCCAAAATCTTGTAAAACAGGCACCGAGGGGAACATGAAAAGCAACCTAGATATAAATACCTGAACTGTATCGTAAATTGTACACTGGAGGCAAGATAGAAGGAACTCCCCAGCTCAAGAGACAAGAGAACTTAGTAAATGTGGAGGACTGCATGGTGCCAGAATGCATTTCTCCCATTCCACATCCAGTGGGACTGAGATAACAGCTGTTTCAAAGGAACCCAACCCCTATCACTGCCTCTTCAGCTCCAGTCAGCACAGGAAACTCTAGGGAACTGTTTTTTTGAAATTCAAATGCAAACATTTTATTTTGGTTTTCACTTAGTTTAAAAAATATCTGTATTTCTTGCACTCATGTCAAAGTTTTGGCTTGGAGGAATTCTAACTTGATAAATTTAAGAATTTTGTTTTTGGAATTTTTGGAGTATTAATCTGATGTCCTCTCCTATAGTGAAGAACAGATATGAACAATTTGTTCCTGATTATGCTGTACTTTCCTACAGAAAAATGTGGTTTAACTTGTGAAGGATGATATGTTAATCAATGAAAACTACTATTTGGGACTATTTGATCTGCAATGATGAAAATCTCACCACTTCTAATTTTTCAGAAATCTGGGCAACATTTGAGAGTCTATGCCAAGCATTAGAGGAGGCAGGGTTTGCTCCCTGAGTGCAATGGGAGGTTGTTTTGAAGAGTCTTGGGAGGTTAAGTTGATGTGTTGCATCTTGTCTTGAGGCCTGATACAGATTATCATACACTCAGTGCAGAGGCTTTCTTTAATTTTTGAGTGGAAGCCCAAATCAACTTGCTTAAAGACAACGAGGAAACCAATAAACAAGTACAACAAAAGCAAAATAAATTAATTCAGCCAGGAAAATAGTCCTTTGTAATGTTGCTGATTAATGTCTTGCACTTAACTTTCCTTATTGCCTTTTATTTTGAATTAACAGTTTGGTTAGCCTAGAGATGATGTATGTTTTCTTATTATTTAGGATATATTTTCTATGTCATGTATGGAATTTTTAGCCATTTTTCTTATTGAATATGAAGTTGCCGTCACCTCCATGATTTCAGTCTGGTCACAGTTAAGACTTTCTGACCACACACAGGCCAACTTCTTACTTTTGGCAAGAAAAAAACAACTGGTCTCATAAATTATATTCATAAATATTTAGTGTACTCATATGTGTGGTTTTCTAAATAAAGAGAAGGAAAACCAAGACCTGAGGAAACCTGGTAATTCTGGGGGAAGAATAATCTATTTTCTTGGGAAGAAAAACCTTCTACAAAATCTGTAAAACTGTAATTTACTCCTGACATTTAAAATAAATCATGTTTTTGTACAAGTATAATGTGAATGAAACTACTTCCAGAAAATCAGTATGGGCTTTGACCAACAGAAGTACTTGAAATATTGAACACTGGAAGTATTCAGCATTAGTGAACAGCATAGGAAAGCATGATTTATTATGCCAGGAGAGAGACTCTCTAATCACATAGGCCCCATTCTTAAGAGTGGGCAGTGGTCTTTTTGTACACATGACCCTTTCCTGCTAAAAGAAAAAATGGGCTGTGGTAGGTACTGTCAGTGGCTTGAGGCTGGTGGGGGTAATGTGTGGCCCTTCCCCAGCCAGGAAGCCACCAAGGAATGAAATCTTACTACGCTCCTTCTTGGAGTTCAGCCTTTCTTCATTTCTGCACAAAACACAGTAAACAGAACTTCTTTTTTTGGGAGTTGGGGGAGAGGAGGATGGTGAGGTGGTGAGGAGTGTTGTCCTTTTTTTTTTTTTTTAATAATCTTCGTATGTTGACAATAAATATAATTTTTGGGTCTTCCTACCTTTTTTTTTGTGCATGCAGAAACAGTCTTGAGTTAACATACTTCTTTTCTGTGGCTTTGCTAACAGAATTATTATGGGTAATAATAATAATAATAATAATAATAATAATAATAATAATAATAATAAGTGACACAGCAGCACACAGCTGCTAACAATTTGCTTGCTGTGTTTGGACTAATGTAGCTCCTGAAAAATGCCAAATGTCAAGAATCTAAGAAATATGTACTATCTTCATATCATCATGGCATGGTTTGGATTGGAAGGGACCTTTAAAGACAATGTAGTCCATCTTTCACTGCTAACATTGCTCAGAGCTCCATCCAATCTGACCTTCAGTTCCTCTTGACCTCAGGCCTGGCCTTGGTTTGGCTTTTCCCCTGCCCCAGGAGGACTAAGCTCTCTACAGTGCCTGTTGTTCAATCTGCACTATATTGGTTGCCTTTGTGCGATACTGAAAAATTTTACACATTGGGTACAGGAATGATAACTATACCCAAGGTAGGTTTGTTCCCTACAGTTTGAACAGAATATGGGTTTTAAGTTCAACAGTTTTTTAAAGGCTCACAAAGAAATCTCTTCTCTCATCTTCTTGTTAAAATTCCCGCTTCCCTATTGTGATTATATTACTTTTTTTTTTTTTTTTTTTTTTTTTTGCACAACCCTATCCTAAACTGCCCTAAATTGTTTGGTCACCCTCTATTATTTGGATAAAAAAATTTGCAAGGCAAGCTAAAAAGGGTCAGGGGAGATGTTTATGTGCAGGACCCTGTCAAATTGCCTAAGTGGAAGAGTTCAGAAGACATATGTGACCAATTTTCATGGTTAGCTGATAGGAGATCAGTTGTGTAGGATAAGAGCTGAAACTCATGCGTCAGTGAAAATTATCACCCCCTGAATCTCTGGCCAGATGTGCACCCCTCATCCGATCCCGTATTATTTTCAGGTGTCCATGTCTTTGCTCAGGTATTGGACTGGAGGCTTTGAGGCATGCCTTTGGAGTGTATTTCAGACTCAGACATTTGATAGGGCTACGACAGATTTTTTTCTTCACTCCTGCCACAGTGCTGATCATTGATAAAATATATTCAGAACACACAAAACAGTTGGTCACCAAATCTGTAGTCGTGTAAACAAGATGAGGGCAGGGTGCTCTGTCACTACAAAGCTGAAGGGTAAGGTGTGAGAACCATGAATAATGCTGTTAATGCACCTTGAAGTTACTCCACCTTAGCCCTGAAGGCTCCTTGTTTTATGGATACAGCCACAGGACAAATATTTCTTCTGCAGAAGAAATGACATTATCTTTCGATGTGTAATCCAACCCCAGCCAAGAGCTGTGTATGCCTGTCTGTAGGGGAATACTTTAAAGAATTTGGCTGTGAGAGAGGTGAGGGATCAGGGTCTTCATACTCTGTCCCTGTTGCAGCAATGGCCATTTCAAGCACTGTTTATGAACTTGAGCCATGTGACAGGTTACTGATTAAACTGGTGGGTCACAGGGTTGAGGGAAATCCTCAGCTCCTAATCATTGCCCATATGATACACACCTGAAATATGCTGCAAGAATGCATCTGAGTTACATGACGGCTTAGAGTGAACAAAGCTCTCCAGAGGAACTGCTCTTCCTGTGAGGAAGGGAATCTGGGGGACAACTCAAAGAGGATTTCCAACTGGAAGGCATGGCACTGTGGCAAAATCAGAGGGAAGCGATACTGGTTTCATGTAAATTCTACTCAGACAAAACTGAAATATGCCCAAACTTAATAGCAGATACATGTTCTCAACTGCACAGCAAAGTTAAAGGGAGATGAGATCTTTGTGCTAGATGGAGAAGCACATTTCCTGCCCAAAGAACCTGGAATAAGAGAGTGAAGAATTTGGCTTCATTTCTGTGTACTTATTTGCTTTTTGTTGGAATACTGCTATGTAATTTTTTTATTGGTTCCCAAGAAGCCACTTGGATCCCTATTCCATGGCTTCTAAGGTCAGGTAGCTTTTTGAGTGTTTAACAGTGACCATTGGTACTCGTAAAAAATATTATAGCCTCATATCATGTTCCCCTGTGCTGTATTTACTACATTTATGTCAAACCTCCCACCCCATTTCTGGATTTTAAAACACAAGGCTAGAAAGATGAAGAGCATGTCTTGGAGTTTCAAATGATACATAAGGTTGATTAATAGTGACCTAGAGGGTCAACTGAAATTTAGGGGTAGAGTTTCTAGTAATGGAGGAGAAAATTACTGAAAAGCAAAAATCCTAATTTTCCCCCTTTAGGCACAATAATAACCATTGTCAAGTTTCAGAAATATAACACCGTGGAGCTGTCTACTGAAGGAAGCTGCTGAAAGCCCTATTAGTAAAGTCACAGGGAACAGGACTGAACAAATTTGGGGAAGGGACTCTGGGGAACATTCAGGAGGGTGGTGAGATGATCTGGGGGCTCTTTTGATCTCTGTTATTTATGATTTTAAACCTTGGTAGTACTGCAATATTACTGCATATCCCACAGTGAAACAGGAGAGTACGAACAAAATAGTGGGATCTTGAAAAAGACAGGGAGACTTCAGCTAATGTGAGAAATAAAGCCAAATATCAGCAGACTTGTGCAATGGAATGGGTGAATTTCTGCTTTAGGCTTGTGGGGAGAACTATCTTTAGGGGTGAATTTCCAAAACAATTGCCCAAAGGCCCAGGACATGGGCAGAGGCTCATACCACACTAAACTGAGTCGTGCTGAGAGTCACCTTGTATGAGGGAAGGG
Organism: Taeniopygia guttata; assembly: GCF_048771995.1. Lineage (NCBI taxonomy): Eukaryota > Metazoa > Chordata > Aves > Passeriformes > Estrildidae > Taeniopygia > Taeniopygia guttata. Next base: position 33,086,821 of record NC_133026.1, on the reverse strand, counting down.
AGAAGGGCTCACACTTTAACTTGTGCCTGAGGCCCCCATAAATCTGATGCTGACTCTGGCTGAGAATGTCAGAGAATGAGAGGAGATGGGTAGAAGGCAAGCCTTGTCACCCTGGCACCTCTTATTTCATTCCTTTCACAGCTGCAGCTCCTGTCTCCTGAGGACTGACACCGTTCTTCCCTTCTCATACCCCGGGATGAGGCTGCAGATTTAGTAACAGATACCAGACACACCATGAAGTGGGACAGAGTACTGGATATTAACCTCCCTGTATTTCCATTTTCTTTGCATATTCTGTGAGTGAGCCAGGACAGCTTAACTGGCAAGGCTCACAGAAAGAATAAATCAACATAGTGGGAATGGACCTGTCATGATTTATACAGATGAAATCCTTGTGTCTGTATTTTCAGTTTGCTTCTGTAATTTATTGACTTTTTGTCCTTTTAGCTTGACTCTGCCTCCCTCCAAGGGTATCACAATGCCGTTCCCACTTCATAGTATTTCATCACAAAACAGAAAGTCACTTACTCTTTGGGGGTTTTTTGATGTCTAAGAGGTCTTTCATCTCCATAATGCTATTTTAGGATAAGAACCAAGGCATTCTGGATGATATTACAACTTAAAGAACACTTGTAAATATTTCATTATCAAGAATGACCTGTTCCCAAGCCCTCCCACATCAGAGTTTTAGATCACAAAGAGGTAACTGAAGGCAGTCTTTCCCTGATGACGGAAAAGCAGCAACTTTGAAAGAGGAGGTCCTCAAAGACCTAAAAATGGAAATTGATTCCACAAATAGGAATTTGTTACCTTTAGGACTTTTACAAATTTAGGATATTTATGAAAAATGCTTCTGTCTTCTGGCTAAACTGTGTGTCATGGCTGTGCATGTTTAATTGAGTCTATAGGCAATCAGGTAAGACTTTCATTTTTGACATAAGTATTTGTGGAAACATCAAAATGATAGGTGTTTCATCTGAAATTGAATCTAGAAAGATAAACTGGGACCAGCATGTGACACAAGCATGATTTTTACCCAAGTATGGCAGGAAGAAATAACCTGTCAATATATCATATTATGAGGTTATATGATTAATCATACCTATTTTTTTTCATTCTAAGTGGAGGTAGATACATGAGAAGGACAAGACAGAAAGATATTTCAGATAGAGATAGCAGACAAGAGAGACAGAAGAAGAGTGATGGGGAAAAAACGAGAGAGATGCAATTACTTTGAAGATGATTGCACAGATTCAAGTTCCACTTTGTATTAGTGTGAATTTTGAAGAGTTCCCTTGAGCTTACATGATGCTCTTTCAGGGTTTATGATGGGCAACTAAAGTCATAGGCAAGGTCATTATTTCATGTAAACGTCATCCCACTGAAATAAAAAGTCGAATTGACCAGAGTTTGATAATTATTTTGACTCTCACTTGGTTTTTAATATTAAAAACCAGTAATTTCAAAGAATAAATAATTCATCTCTGAGTTTAGTCCATCATACAATTTGCATATAATTGATTCCTCATTCAGTAATTTACATGAAACAAATCAGGAATACCTATGATAGTCTTAACAACTAGAGCTGGGCTTGATAGCATCATGACCTGCACTTGCATCTAACTGTGCACTTGCTCTTGTAAATGAAGAAACAGTGCCAGTGTTATTAATAATTCTTATATTGCTAACAGTTGTGGGGAAGTGGTTTACAATGAGATAAAAAATTTAAAATAACATTACCACCATGCATATCTTTTCGCAAAACAATCATAATATTTTATGGTTTTTTTTTGTCTCACAGCTGTTATCTGTCACCATCTTCAAATTTAAATCCACCTCTGGTATTTAAGAAGAAAATAGCCCACTTAGTGGGGTCTTTTACCTGTTACTTTAGTGGGGTCAGTTTACCTGTTACTTACTTAAAGTTACCAGTTTATGTGTTACTTAAATAATGGGGACCAAAATTTGAGGTGCCTTTGTAAGCTGCCATAGTTGTTGTACAAGAAAATATGGTGGCTTCTTGAGATTTTCCATGACTTACTCAATATTCCCCACCCACGCAGGGCTGAAAGAACTGTCTGAACACCATTTTGAGCTGCTGTGAAGATATTTCACATGCTACTTGTAGAAAAAAAATATTTCAGTTAGTGAACCAATGCTGGAAATATTTTGAAACCAAAGCTGGTGTGGGGTTGAAGGCACAGAGAGGTTGCAACTGCCTATTTTGGTGATGCCAATTGATATCATCAGGAAACAATTTCTCATTATTATTACCATTTATAAAAAGCAAGAACATTGTTAATGTCATAGTTGTTATTAAACTAAACAAATGTTAAGGGAAACAGTTCTGCTTTAGTGCAGAGATGGTCCTGGCACATTTATGCATTGCTTAAACCCCATTGCCTTATATTGTAGGATTTCGTGTCCCTGTGCTGGGCTGTCACATATTTCCTGGTGCTCAGGAAGATGCTTCAGTTAACCATAACTTTGGTATTTTTTCCCATTTCTTAATTACAGCAGTAAAAAGTTAGGAACAGTATTGCTTGTCAAATGTTTTAAATTCCAAACTATTTTAAAGTGGCTTTGCTTTATATAAAGATGTTTGTCAAGTCAAAGAAGCAGGGAACATATGTGATCCATTTCACAAAGTGAAATCTAAGGATTTACCTAAGGACACAGGAATGTTGTGAAGTAATATTTATAAATGTCACAGGTGTTGTGGTAATTGCAAATTGGCAGCCTTACATCATCCTGCTCTAATTTGCTTTGAATTCCAGTCTGTTATTTGAATGCCAATAATTTCATACCATGCTTGAAAGCAGAATGAAACAACTCTTTTAACTGGGGAAAAACAACCTTAGTAACTCACTCTGGTGCCTTCCACTGCCATTTGGAGATTTGGAGGGTTTGGGATTCTGGGGGCACCCAAGTTTCATATAGGTGATGCTGGGTCACCATACATGCCAGGGTATTTCCACTATTAGCAACATGATCTTGCAACTCTTGCGAGAAGTAAAAACTCATGAAACATACAAAAGTTATCTTCTTCAGTGAGTAAATAAATGGTGTTATATAATAACCACCTGTTCTATATTCAGCAGAAAAAAATGTCTGCTTATATTAATTAAATTCTGTGATCTAAAACTTCATGGATGTCATGAAATGCAGACTTAGCTGTAACTCTATCCCATATGCCTGTTATAATGGGACATAGGAAAAAGGAAAGTGTATATGTAAGTAATGGATAAATAGAAACACCATTTAAATCCAAATCCAGAAATCATATAAATATGTGTTAATCTTTAAGACTGTGATTTACTGTATCCAAGCCTAATGAAGTGAATGGAAGTACTGACACATGTAAATGTTAAGCACACATTTAAGGCTTTCACTGGACCCAGGATTCTCTGTCTGTGAGATTTGTACTCTTAAATATGAAAAGAACTTCCATGCCTATATTCTGGTCTGATAACTCTTTTCAGAGTTAATAAAATGATGTTAAGAAAAATGCTGACAAATCTCAATTCATTAATTTCTTGGATCTGTTCCTAACTTCTTTGCATTCCTCCCTCAAGTCAACAGAAGTGCCCACATAAGCAAGATTTATACCTTTATTATTAATAAAGGCATAAAAATACTACTTTCATTTAGAAAATTCAGATTACACAAACCTGTAGGCGGTTGCCTTTCTGACAAGGTTGATCTAATTTGCAACTGTCAAGGTATTAAATAGCATGTGACACACAGGGCTTTGCAATATGCACCTGATCTTAGATGAAAAACTATATTTTTGCAAACTGTAGTACCTGCAAATGCTAAGGAAATTCAAATTGAACAGTTGTGTTCTCCATAACTTTATTAAATATGTGGATAAGCTATAAACAAATAGAAAACTTTTATGTGCATATTATGGGCAATTGATTAGGGGATATCGCTATGTCTAACTTGGAGCATATTATAGAGAGGGAATATTCATTAACAACTGGAAGATCCACTCTGAGGTCTCACATCCCCAAAAACCTGAATATTGGTATCACTAATTGCTCTAGAGAAATCACATAGACCATGAGACAATGAACACACTTGAAATCTGGGCTTTTAATGTAGGAAAATAAAAAATTGTTTACCTGTGTACCTGCAGTGCTTAGCACAAAAATATGTGGACAAGCTGCAAGCACAGGGAGGTGTCATGAGTATGGGAATTTGGGGCTTCATTGCAGTGATCTGGTATGTCCTGCTGGCTCACAGTGCAGCATGGTACTTGCTGTTGTCCTCTAACAATTCACTGTCCTGTCCTGTTCACAGACAGCTGGAGGCCTCGAAACCAAACCAAACCAAACAAAAAAAAACCCAAAAAAACCCCAAAAAAGTTGATTTCATAGTTATCAAGGTTTAGGAGTTGTATTACCCAATTTAGTGCTCCCACCAAACCTGCACCAACTGTTTCCTTTCCCCTGTAGTTGCTAGAACCAAAGGTAAAGATCACTGATTAAGCAAGAACAATTTACTGGAAACACCAATGAGATAAGAACATGAATGGTAACAGCAACAATATTAATAACAAAGGTGTACAAAGAGAGGGTGATTTATTCAAAATTCTCACCAAGTCGGGGACAATGAAAACCAACGATGGATGGGTTCCTCACCCCCACAGTTTTTTTCACTGCAAACCACACCCTTTCCAGAGGCAGAAAGTCCCTTACTTCGGGGTGAGCTGAGGTGGTGTAGAATGACAACCTAGACAGACCCACACAGCACCAGGCTTCTCCCCCACAAAGCTACTGGGAAAAAATTAACTCTGTTCTGGCAAAAACCAGTATAACAGTGACTAAAATTTCAGACATACTTTTCTAATTAATTAGATTTTTTTCCAGCTTGTAAAAATAAACAAAGATATACAAAGCCTTTAGATGACTGGTTTTCCAAGGGCTTGAGTATATGTTACTGAGAGTTTAATGTTACTGGTAAAAGATAAACAGTCTTCTGTGATAGATTATACATAA